>NC_064422.1:12313750-12620000 GCF_023375975.1 Astyanax mexicanus
TCTACTTATTAAAAATGTGCAAGTAAAATAAAAACTATATAAAATACATAGCTTTAGTCTGAGTAAAGCAGGTAGTTTCACACTTTTTCTGTGGACACTTTTGAGTCTTTAGTTACTGATATTATTTGGTTTGAAACATCATATAAATATGTTTGAAGCACTAAAGGTAAATAATATTGCTTGGGGAAGGAGATTTTTCACTTTTTTAGGTGTTTTTCTCAATGGGTTTCTTGTAGATTTAGCTTTACCGCACTGGAATGTAATCACTATTTTTAGAAAGAGTAAGCTCCGCCCTTTCTAACTATATATGGATTATGTTTATGTGTGAAGGGAATCCTGAGTAATTAAGCTGAGAAAACAAGATGAGATTTTGGACGGAAAATCTGTCCATTGGGTTCTAAGGGTTCATTTCCAGCTCTCTGGTCCGATATAAATTGATTTGAAGTGTCTTTTTCTCTGAGAAATAAACTCTAGCCGATGTAGATGGAGACTAAGATTTAGAAGTCCAATTAGGACGTCTCTGTTATCGTCTGGTTGGAGATCAGTGTACCGCAGTGTCCCCTGTAGGCTCATGGTTTGGAACGAGCGTCCGGCTACATTAATTAGCTCAATTCCCCCAAAACACTAATTCATTTGGCCAGACTCGCGGCGTACGGCGGCGGCGGCTGCTGCTGCCCGGCAGCTTGAGTGTGGAGAATTGGTAATCTGTGTCATTTGGTCGGGCAGGGGTTGAGTAATTGACTGCTGTCTGCTTGTCGTTGAGATTCCAACACATTTAAACAGTTTATCACGCAATAATATCCACTCCACATTCTGCTATTAGCCTCCTAACCCTTGCAGTAGCAACGCTACTTGAACTTCATCATCCTGTGAGAAAAGATAGCAACGTGGACGTCACAGAATTATAAAAAACACATATTTTATATATTTAAAATATATAGGGATCTGTAGCCAGTTGCACGAGCTGGACATGAACATGAGTAAAATGAATATTGTTGTTTTATTCTATAAACTACAGACAATTTTTCTCCCAAATTCCAAAAAGAAAATATCGGCATTTAGAGCATTTATTTACAGATTTTTTTTTTTTTCATGCAACTTGACATCATGTCCTCCTCCACCAGTCTTACATACTGCTTTTGCATAACTTTATGCTGCTTCACTCCTGGTGCAAAAATTATTTCAAGCAGTTCAGTTTGGTTTGATGGCTTGTGATCATCCATCTTCCTCTTGATTATATTCCAGATTTTTTAATTAGTAGAATATCAAAGAAACTCATCATTTATAAGTGCTCTCTTATTATTATTTTTTTTCCAGAGCTATATTTTATTCTTCAACACTTTTGCTCTTATATTTTGTGTTTTGTTTGAAAGCTAGTTACCTATGTTTTAAATATATGTAAATAACATGACATAGATTATTACATATGCTCAAAATAGATAATTAGGCCTAAATCAGTGTTAAATGAAAGCAATTGCTCTTAATTGTGAATTTATTTAATTAACCTCCAGTGTAGACACACTTTCCTAAAGAGCATTGGTTAATGCAACATACAGCAAATCAGTGTGCATACTTCTTAAATAAGATTTTACAGTGCGGGCAGAAACAGGTTTTTAGCTTCTATAGAATAATAAACTATGCAAAATGATTTCACCTTTATGTGTATATGTGTGTTTTTAATACCCAGGATGAGCAGTTTAAGGTCAGCATGGAAATCGACAGCTCGCCCAAAGACAACCGACCTGTTGCATCGACGCCTGTACCAGGATCGCCATGGTAACCAACCTCCTAATAATCCAGAATAGTGCATATTTATTTGATTGACAGTTAGAAAGCTGAAGACTATAGTATGTCTCGGGAATCCACAGCAACCATTTATGGGGGTTTCTTTAGTTAGGATGTATTGCTAATGTAAAAATATACATATATATACTCGTCCTATTAAAAAGTTACATTAATGAGGTCCTGCATTAATGTATCTATCTTTTTTTCTTTCCCTAATATATATTTAATATTTTGAGATTTACTAAATTTACCTACAAAAAATTGATTTATACACTATCAATATAGCAAGTAAATTTAAGGTTGCTCTATTGTAAGACATTGGATTGGATATTTTATATCTTATACATCTGATAAAACTGCCATAACTGTTTATTTTTACAGATTGATCAAAAACATTATAAATGAATAGTGAAGTGATTTATCAGATTATGAAGAAACTCATAAGGAATTATGTAGTAACTTAAAAAAAAATAACTTGCCTTTTTGCATTTTTCTGAGGCTGGTAATTTTAAAGAACTAATCCTGTACAATAGAGGAAACTCTTGCTCTTCCTGTTTTTTCAAGGGTGGTCCTGATGAGTACCAGTTTCACCATCATAATGTTTTTGATGGTCTTTTCAGTGACTGCATTTGAGGATACTTTGAAAGTTCTTAAACATATATATATATATATATATATATTTTTTTTTTTAACAGATTGACTGACCTTTTTTTAAATGGTTCTTAAAGTCATTTTTTATTCTTTATTTAGTTGAGTAGTTGTTGCTTATCATAATCTGGATTAGAACATTACTCAAATAGAGCTATTCACTGTTTATCTGTAACATGAAATGGCAACTTTAACATTAAAGGGCAAGAAATCCAAGTAAATTCAAGTAATTAACTCTTGACGAGTTCAGCACAGCTGTTAACTGAAAGCCTGAATTCTAATTTGGTAGGTGACTCTACCTCATAAAACTGACTAAGGAAATATTGACAAGATGTGCAAAACTGCCATCTAAGCAATCTAAGAAGAGTCACCTCTATATATTGTTATTTTTTTAGCTATTCCTAGGTTTATATTCTGGTCGTAAAGTCATAAAGACAACCTTCTATCAAAATCAAATGAAAATATTTCGTTTCTTCTTCACATACAGGTATTTGCAAATTCTTATATTCGCAAATCATGCATGCATACATGCATAAGCACTGTAGTAAAACATAAAAGCCCCAGACCCAGAGCTCACTGAATTCTCCCCATCCTCCCAGTCCTGCACCAGAACAATGCCTTTGTTCCCCAAGCCCAACATCTCAGGCTGGCAGAGCAGCGGCTGTTCAGGACTGTTCCTGTGTTTTTTTTTTTGTTTTTTTTTTTTTTCTGTGCCATGGTGGGCGTAATGGTTTATCTCCGTCAGCTTTTGTTGACTGGTGGAGCTGAATTCACTCGGAAAAGGGTTTTACAATAAACATGTTGTGGATGACAGTGGATCAGAGCGACTCTCACTCCAGCCGCCGTGTGTTTATCTACTTCCTGCATTGCTCATATAGCACAAAGCCTGCAGGCAATTTAGGGCGTAGAGTACGCTCGGGTCGCCAGCCAGCTCCTTAAGCTGCT
This sequence comes from Astyanax mexicanus, assembly GCF_023375975.1. Classification (NCBI taxonomy): domain Eukaryota; kingdom Metazoa; phylum Chordata; class Actinopteri; order Characiformes; family Acestrorhamphidae; genus Astyanax; species Astyanax mexicanus. The sequence continues at coordinate 12,317,129 of NC_064422.1, forward strand.
GTTCTGCAGGGACGTCTGAGGAGTTGAGATGATAGAGCGGAGACTCGTAACAAAGTTACAGGAAGGACAAATGGGGTATTGGTCCACCATCTGCCATCTGTTTGCAATATGAATAATGGCATATAAAGAAGACGGGGGCTTTATTGAAAGATGGTTTAATATCTAAAAGCCGGTGTGCCTCGCCTCAGAAGGCAGCTCAGACCCGGTGATGGGAGTCAAAATGAAATGTCAGAATTTGTTTGTCATGCTTGGCTTGAAGTCACATCAAATTACTTTGTGGACTCCTGAGGAATACACGATTCCTCTATTGGACGAGCAACAATAGAGGCATTTTGGGTTTGGGATGACATATGAATGAATTACCTTCACTAGGAGGGAGTTTAGAAGTGTCTCAAAGGAAAAGTTCTAGATATAGTAAAGTCACCAATGTTCCTTCTTACTGGAGATTTATCCTCAAACAAACTTTAGTTTATTTCAATCTTAAAATAAATAAATAAATAAATAAATAAAAAATACAAATTTAAAACAACAATAATATAAAATACAAGTAAAGTATGATAATAAGATAAGGTAAAAAATAAACGTGCAGTGAGGTAAAATGCTTTAGTTAAAAGCACAAGAAAAAAGTAGAGTTTTTAAGTAGACACTTTATAAGTAGGGACCTCCCAGTCAGGTTATCTTAAGCGATGTCAATGATCCACCAGCCTTAAGCTCTATCCGGATAGGATTCGTTTCTCAGTGGGTTCTGGGGTAATTTTCTCTTTTATGGGTTTTTTTTTTAATCCTCTGTGATTTTATTCCTGTCCAGAACGATCATCTACGTGTTTTTCTCAGACGTCCTCTGAGAAAATTACAGGCTGAATTATCTTCTGTTTTTCTCTGAACTCCGTGCTCCTCTGGTAATTTTAGTCCCGCCTGGACGCACATCTCTGAGTTTCGTCTCCTTGCCTTTAATAAAATAGCTATTTGTCCACTGCAACGTACCGTAATTACACTTTGGGCTCGCGTTTTCACGGAGATCCACGTAAAAAACACAACAGCGAGTGGAAATGGAGGAGCTACTGAACGTGTGTATGTCATGTGATTGAGACAGACTAAAAACTCTTTTCAATTGCAGTCCGGATGTAAACATTTTATCTCTGAGAAGAAGTGTGGAATATTTTTCACAGACTACCCCCTGATTAACTAATCCCGTTTTAAATGGGTTTAAGGGCTTAAATCGCTGCCAATATAATCTGAAGATTGCCAGTTCAAATCCTGGTCAAGCAGTTTGCCATCAGCTGCCGGAGCCCTGAGAGAGCAGAGTTGTCCTTGCTCTCTCTGGGTGGGTACAGTGCAGTAGATGGTGCTCTTTCTTTCCCCTCATCATTTCTAGGGTGATGTGGATCAGCACAAGGCTGCGTCTGTGAGCTGCTGTGTCAGAACAGAGTCGCTGCTCTTTCTTACGAGGCTTTAGCGCTGTGATGCTACTCGACAATGCTGCAGCATCAGCAGCAGCTCAAGAAGCTTCAGCAACCTGAATTCTAAATAATGTATTAATACATTCTAAATTATATATAAAGGCAAAGCAAAGAGAAACGAATCGATGCTCTTTAATTACAAACCTGTAACACAATCAAAACTTCTTTTATAGAGTTCCTGTTTCTTCCAGAGCATGATCCAGTGCTCCAGTGCCCCAAGCAGGACTAATAAAAATGACCCACCTTTATTCAGAAAGTCACATATTTTTAATTCTACAGAGAGGAAGTGTTGAAGGAGAACGTCCTTCCTGCAGTTTGCCCTCAGCAGCGAGAGCTCGGTGTGTTTTTGCATGCATGTCAGCCTCACTTCTCTCTCTCAGGCTGCAGCAGGTGTGTGTGTGTGTAAAAAAGTGTTTCCACTTATCTCTCTTTGTATCTGCAGGTGTGTAGTTTGGACAGGAGACGACAGAGTGTTCTTCTTCAACCCCACCATGCAGCTGTCTGTGTGGGATAAACCAGTGGATTTAAAAGATCGGGGAGACATCAATAAAATCATTGAAGATCCTCCACATAAACGCAAGAAAGACTCTCTGGGTAAGGGGCGTGTTTAACCATGGATGGAATGATGGATAGATGGAGCGATGGTTGGATGGATGGATGGATGGATGGATAGATAGTAGGATATGGATGGATAGATGGAGGGATTTATAGGGCTGAGTCCAGGTGTGTGCAATCAGTATGAGGGCGAACTGGAATGCAGATGAGTCAGTAGTGGTGGCTCTGTCTGTGTGTTGGGGAGTCTGACTGCCTGGTGGAAGAAGCTGTTGCAGAGTCTGGAAGTGGAGGCTCTGTGTGTGTTTTGAGGAGTCTGACTGCCTGGTGGAAGAAGCTGTTGCAGAGTCTGGTAGTGGAGGCTCTGTGTGTGTTTTGAAGAGTCTGACTGCCTGGTGGAAGAAGCTGTTGCAGAATCTGTTAGTAGTGGAGCCTCTGTGTGTTGAGGAGTCTGAATGCCTGGTGGAAGAAGCTGTTGCAAGGTCTGGTAGTGGAGGCTCTGTCTGAGTGTTGAGGAGTCTGACTGTCTGGTGGAAGAAGCTGTTGCAGAGTCTGCTAATGGAGGCTCTGTGTGTTGAGGAGTCTGACTGCCTGGTGGAAGAAGCTGTTGCAGAGTCTGAAAGTACTACTGAGGTTTCAGGTGCATGCTAGAACTGTAACAGTCCACAAAATCTCTTCACTCTATATAAGCAATGGACACAAAATATAAAATATACAGTATACAGTTCTGGGAAAAAATAAGAGAGCACGTTACTTTGATTTTACCAAATTGAAAACATCTGGAATATAATCAAGAGGAAGATGAAGGATCTTCAAAACAAGCCATCAAACCAAAATGAACTGCTTGAATTTTTGCACCAGGAGTAAAGCAGCATAAAGTTATCCAAAAGCAGTGTGTAAGACTGGTGGAGGAGAGAGAACATGATGCAAAGGTGGATGAAAACTGTAATTAAAAACTTTCAGGGTTATTCCACCAAATACTGATTTCTGAACTCTTAAAACTTCTGAAAGCATTGCATCCTTTTTTAGCTATTTCAGCCATTACTCATTTTCTGTAAATAAATGCTCTAAATGAGAATATTTTTATTTGAAATTTGGGAGAAATGTTGTCTGTAGTTTATAAAATAAAACAACAATGTTAATTTTACTCAAACATAAACCTATAAATAGCAAAATCAGAGAAACTGATTCAGAAACTGATTCAGAAACTGCTCTCTTCATTATTTTCAGAGCTTTATGTGTTAATTTTACCCATTGATAGATGGATTAGCTTGCTTTTTTCCTAGCTGGAGGAAGAAGCATTAGAGAGACGTGTGAATTCATCACTTGAGGGAAGTGTTAGCACAACGAGCGCCAAGTTTCTACATCTCTCTGCGTTCCCGTTATCAATTTGATGAACTCGAGCTATCGGTGTAATCCCTGCATAATCATAATGACGCTTATGCAACAGGATAATACCCAAAACTATTGACCTGCTGTTCTCGTGGATTAGCTAACAAAGGCTAATCTGATGCGACTGCCTCTGCAAATATTGAATGAGTTTTGATCCCATCTGAATGTTATTACCCGGCTGACTAGATTTCCCCCAAGCTTGTTCATCTTTATTGATTTAGCTTTATTGCAGTCGTCAGGCGATTGGCTATTGATGTTGGAGCCTTTCAAACAAATCAGGTATAGCAAACCAGATCCATCCAGATTAATCAATGCATTTTCACTTTATATCTGTTCTCACTGCATTCAGTTTAATCTGAGTTATTTAACACTTATGACAGTTGTGTCGGTGCAGACTTAAGACTACCTTTATAAAGGCTTTATAAATGGTAATAACGGGCATGCACTACACACCCCATACCTGCACCACTGCTTATACTCACACTGTCATACACACTTTAATTCCCTATAAAACTGTGAACTTTAAAAACTCACCCCAATTTAACAATGTAACTTTTTTTTTAATTAAGTGTTTATTAAAGCAGGAAAAATATGTTAATACATTTTCCTTTTTTTGCTTTTTTTTCTTCAGATGATGGCTCAAATTCTGCATCATCAGATGATGAGGACGATGATGATGAGGAAGATCATATATCCAAATCCAAACGTAACAAGTAGGTCGTCTATTTTTCTATACAGACAGAAAAGACTGATGATAAGCTGCATGTGGATTATTTGACTCCTATTCTGAACTAATTAACCAATATCAAATTTAAATTGCCATTTATTATGGGGGTGAATACATAATTTGTGGGGTCATATCACAAATGCAATTTGCAATGATTGATATGACAGGGGGCAACTAGCAATCAGCTTCTGGCAAGTAATGCAGACAGAATTTATTACCGCTAATGTAAATTACATAAATCTTCAGTGGACTTCAGTATAGGGAAAATCTAAATTCTCTTTTGTACCATCTCAAAACCTGACACTCCCACCCCCATGCTTAACAGGTTGGGGGAGTGATTCAATGTATATAATGGAATGCAGTGTTGGGTTTTCTTCAAAAACATCTGATTTCAACTCTTCAAATCTTCATTTAAAGTAAATGTTCCATTTTTTCATCCATCATCTGTACACAAAACTGTCTTGCAATTGTTTATTAATTATTAACTTTTACATGATATATTGTTTTTCTGCTCCACCTTAAATGCTGCAGTCTCTGCCGTATGTTGTACTATATTTAAGGTGGAACAGGAGCATTATGTAACTAGCTATCTAGCTATTGAGATGACGTACTAGTGTTCTTTTTTATGCTTGTTATAAATAAAATGTCCATAAAACATGTATTTAATATATTATATTTGTGTTTATGTAATAACAGTACTTCACATATACTATACATATGCTGTATATGTGAATTTTACACATTGATGCATGGATTAGCTTGCTTTCCAAGCTGGAGGAAGAAGCATTAAAGGCAGGTGAATTCATCACTTGAGGAAAGTGTTAGCACCATTTAAGGTGGAACAGGAAGGTTAGCTATCTAGCTACTGAGATGAACTGCTAGCATTGTTTAATGCTTGTTATGAATGAAATGTGCATACAACATACATATAAAATAGAGACTTCTTCTGTTTCTGAATCATTTTATCTAATTGTGCTATTTAGAGTATAAGTATATATTTGAATAAAATGAACATTTTTGTTTTATTCTGTAAACTAAGGACAACATTTCTCCCAAATTCCAAACAAAAATATTGTCATTTAGAGCATTTATTTACAGAAAATGAGAAATGACTGAAATAACAAGCAGACTTGTTTTTTTCAGACCTCAAATAATGCAAAGACAAAAAAAAGCTAAAATTCATGAAAATAATCAATATTTGATGGAATAACCCTGGATTTCAATCACAGTTTTTTAATGCATCTTGGCATCATGTTCTCCTCCACCAGTCTTACACACTGCTTTTGGATAACTTTATGCTGCTTTACTCCTGGTGCAAAAAATAATTCAAGCAGTTCAGTTTGGTGGTTTGATGGCTTGTGATCATCCATCTTCCTCTTGATTATATTCCAGAAATTCTGAAGGGTCATGAAGCCCCGACACTTAACAGTGATCTTGCTGAAATTCCACCTTAAACAGTTGTTTTTTCTGAAGATGCTCCTCGTGTGTGTTTAGACAGCAGGGCGTGCAACAGGTCCCCAGAATTTGCATTGCGAGGAGATTTCTTATTTGCATTCGGTGAAAAAGTTGTTTTATTTATTTCATTTCCACACAGCTTATGTTCAATCTGTTATTTTTCCTGAAGTGAAGTCAAAGCTGGAGCCCAGGGACTGAGTAATTTCAATAATAAGCATTTCAACTAAATTCTAAGTGAAGCTTAAATGTGGACTAACCATCTGTTAATCTGCAGACAGTACACAACAAAATCCCCAGTGTCGAATTAACAGCCTGTATGTTGAAGTAACAAGTACAGCATTCATTTACATACAGCTCGACCCAAGTGTAAGGGATTTAATGTGGCGTGATCTTATAAAAGCTTAGCCTGGTGCCGTTTAGCTGCTACGTTTTTAGAATATAGTTAAAAAAAAAAAAACAGTACCACTTTAAAATAAGGCTGCTTTATAAAGGGTTTAGAGAATTTAAGTTTAAAAAGGAATTTATTAATGGTTATTAATTAGGTCATAAACCATTAACAAGCAGTTATATCACATGCATAAGAAGGGCAACAGTGGCATGTCATCAAATAGTGATACTGTGATTCTACGTCCATTTATACTGTTAAACCTCAGATCTTACTAGATACTATTCCTACTTTGTCTTTTCCATCAGTCAGCATTATTTTGCATATCTGTTAATAACTTTAATTTAATATTAATACTTAATTAGAATAACATATTAATTTACTAAACTGGCATTCTATATTATTTATTATTATTAGATATGTTTAAAAAGTTATTTTTCCCATTGTTGATTCTATTAATGTGTTTATTAAGTGCTTATTAATTGTGTTTTAAAGTATTTGCAACTTCATTATTAACCATTAATAAACTTCCTTATGAACTGATTATAAACCCTTTATAAATATAATATTTTAAAGTGGTACCAAAATAAACATAAATATTTAGTAAATGCATGCAGCACTGCTGGGCACAGAAACGGGTTTGGAATGGATACAGGACATTTGAATTCCCAGTATGACTGAAGGTGCCAATGGATTGTGTGGCAACAATTGAATAAACTTAAATTGGCTAAATTAGATTTTGGGCTCAAGGCAAAGCAAACCATCTCAAAACCTGACACTCCCGCCCCCATGCTTAACAGGTCGGGGAAGTGAAATTTAACGCAGTGTTGGGTTTTCTTCAAAAACATCTGATTTCAACTCTTCAGATCTTCATTTAAACTAAAATGTTAAATTTTCCATCTTTTTCCATGCAGTGTCGTCTTGATTGTGATAAAATTCCAGATGTTCAACAACAGTTTTCCTTTGGCTAATTAATCTATATATACATTATAATACACACCTTGTTTTTTGCTTTTTGTTGTGTTGAAATAATACCCAATATGTTGAAAGTCAAAAAGCTAAAGTTTGGAAAATCCAACATTATATTTTTAGGACATTTATGTAAAAAATATTTTATGTTTTCCCCATTTTTAATAGACAGTAAGATTTGATGAGCCAATGGAATGTGTTGCAACTAGGGACTAAATTGAGAAATTGGTAAGCCATGCTCATCCCAATGCACCAAACCGGCCAAATTATGATACTCCCACCCTCATGCTTAACAGTTGGATGAATTTCTACAATTCTGTGTTTGGTGTTTGATTTTGGCAAAATCATAGTTTTCATTTAAACCAAATTGATTTGTAATGGACTCATTTGCCCACAAAACTTTTTTTGGCATATTAATGAAGTCCTTTGGAACAGTAATGGCTCCATTTTTATTAACCTACAATTTCACATAATTCTTGTTAAATGTTTTTTTTCACATTTCAACTAAATTCTTATTAAAACTTTAATGTGGATCAATCGTTTGAAGTGTGCAATATCGAACAGATCTTATGTTTTGTCCATTTTGTTTCCCAGTAAGACTGGAGGCGCCAATGGCTTGATTTGCAGCAAGTAAACAAATTATTTATTTGGGAAGCAGCTCTGATCCCAAGACAGCAAACCAGCTCCAATCCATGCCCATACTGCCATCCCCATGTTTAACAGCTGGAATTATGTTCTCATATTGAAATGCAGACTTAATTATTCTCATTTAAACCCCAGCATATTCTTCCAGTGGTTTTCTGGCTTATTCATGTGGTCTTGAATGGAATTCAGATGGACAGCAGTGGAGTTCCTTTGGGAGAACAGTGGCTTCTCCTTGCTATCCTGCCATGCACATGATTCTTTTTCAATGTTTTTCCAGGAACAGATCAATTCCAAACATAAATTCTGCTTCGTTTAAAACTCAAAACTTTAAAACAAAACCATTTGTTCATCTGTGTTGACGTAACATCAACAATGTTGAAGTAATAGTTAAATTTTTCAATACCAAGAATATTATTTTCAGCACAATATTAAGGACAGATGTGATGTTTTAAACTTTTTAATTCCCAATAACATTTAATAAGACAGTGGATGTGTTGCAGCAATTGATGCTGGCAATCAGTTATTTTGCTAAGGCAGCAAACTAGCTCCAAATCATGATGCTGCCACCCCCATGCTTAACAGCTGGCATCAATTTTGTACTGAAATTTAGTGTTTACTCTGGATTAATTTGCCCACAGAACATTCTTTCATTGGTTTTCTGGCCATTAAGTGAACACAATTCAAATGGACATCAGTGTTCCTTTGGAATAGTTGAGGCTGCTTCCTGCTTCCTTGCTTTACTGCTATACACATAATTCTCGTTTATTATTTTCCCAGGATTTTCCCAGCAAATAGTTATTCCAAAAAGAAATTGAACTAAATTCTTATGCAAACTAAAATGGGAACTAACTATCTGTTAATATTTTAGTAACTTAGAAACTTAGACATTTAGCAGAATGTAAGCTTAGAAAACTGGCCCATTTTGCACCTTATGTCAATTCATAGAAGGAGCTCAAGTTCATCTGAGATCAAAAAAAGTTTTTTTGGCTATTTGAGATATATAATCAAGGTTAATTCATTCTTCTTGGCCAAAGTGCTGGAAAATATAGTATTTCAGTAACTATTTCAGTTATATGTTCCATTCAAAGCCTTGAGATCTGCTGACCAGCTTCTTCTGAAGGTTTGATGCACCAATAAAAAACTAATGACTGGTGACTGAGCTTTTTCAGTGGTGGCCTCCAAAGTCCATAACCCTACTGCTCCCAAGGCAGAAAAGCAGCTCCAAACTATGATACTGTGGATTAACTATTAGATCAAACCCTTAAAGGGTAGGTTCCCCTAGGAGTTATTTAAAGAACAAGCCTAATCGTAAAAAAATATCCATTCAGTATGCTGTATAGTTCAAATCTAGACTAGTGTTGAATTACAGTAACACCCATCAACAGTCTATTTCTACACCTTGCTACCACATAGTTAAAATAACATTTTTTTAAGAATTTATCTACACTGATGGGTGTGGTGGTCTGGAAGTGAAGTGTGTTCAGGTACATTTCTGGCAGCAGGAAATACAGGAGCTCCACTGACTGATTTAAACCCTGACAACAGTCAACAATCAGCCACCCAATCCTATCGTAGCCAAGCAGGAGCATTATTCACAATGCAGAGCATAAATATACCTTTTACATCAAGAATTAAAATAACACTGCTGTTCCCTTAAATGTGAACCAGCAGCTCAGTATTCTCTGCTGAGATGCAAAAAAAGTGTCACGCTGTTAAGATATGAACACCCCAAAGTCAAAGGGAATGACAGGTGACACACTGATAGTTTATTTTACATTGCACCCAAAATTAACCACATCCATGATTAATTAAGATAATTAGTCCATGCCAGGTGTAAATTTTGCACCCTTACAATACCAAAGACACACGACACGCTTTAAATCCAGCTGCACGATGCGCAATATACAATATATACTGGTGCACTACAGATCGTTAATATAGGGCCCTCTTTGTTGAACAGATTAAATTTTTTGGATTAATAACGAATGAATTGCCCTGAATTGTTTACAGGACTTGTTGATGATGTTGATGATGTTAATGAGATATCTTTTCTTTAACCCTTTCTGTTTCCCGTTAAGATTGGAGGAACCGATGGATTGTGTTCCAGCAAGCGATGAAAACAACACAGAACGATGCAAAACATCTAATCAGATGGTTCTACCTCTCGAACTGCGGATCACACACTTCAGAGATATGCTGCTGGAGAGAGGGGTGAGCAGCCTAACAGCTAAACACTGTAATTAATACCACGATTAGCTTAAACTCAAACAAATGACTGTATTTTTTTGCACTATAAGGCACACCGTTGTATAAGGCACACTTCCAATGAACGTCTATTTTCTGGTCTATTTTTATACATAAGGAGCTACGGTTATAAGTTGCATTTTAAGAGACATTTCTTATTCAGCAGGTCCTGCTGTTGGGTAGTTAAGTAAAGTTAAGTAAAGCTAAGCTAAGTAAACAAAACTGTGATAAAACAAATACTTTCTTTTAAAGTCAAACGAGCTCTGGATACTAATTTACACAGATTTCTCTCCTGAAAACCCCTTGGGGTTTCTGACTAACGCTCACCATCAGTGTGTAGTGATTCCCCCTGGGCTACCTTAGAAATAAATCAACTTCTCCTTTAGTTGTGAAAACTTGATGTTTTAATCTATGCTAACTCAAGTTTTCATTCCTCATTACTTTAAAAAATTGGTAACTTGGATGGTCCATTTGATGGCCTCTTTGATGCTCAACTGACATTCAACTACATGTCTATTAAATGCAAATTAACTAAAAGGTGAAAGTAAATGATTCTCTATTAAATATAACCCTACATTCAACTCTAATCCAAACGCTTATTTTAATATTTTAGGATTGAGTTTAGGGTTAGATTTTAAGCTTAGGTTAAGGTTAGGGTAAGGGTTAGGTGTAGGGTTTGATTTTATGGTTGATTAAGGGTTAAGGTTAGGGTTAGGTGTAGGGTTAGGTTCTATTTTGAATCATTTACTTTCAACATAGTGTTAAGTTAAATTTAATGGACATTCAATTCAGTGTTAGTTGAATGTCAGTTGAGCATCAACAAGGGCATAAAATGGACCATCCAAGTAAAGTGTTACCAAAAAAATTGAGCAAACCGGCTCAACTTAAACTCAGCTTATCCGGTCATACAGTATAACAAAAAAAAAAGTTAAATCAACTTCCCCTTTAGTTGTAATAACTTGATGTTTTAGTTATACTAACGTAAGTTTTCTTCACCTATGACTTAACTTTTTAAGGCAACCGATTTCCTCATTTTTTTTTAAGTAAATTCAACTTATCCTGGTTTACAGAAGCATAAATTGACTTTAAGACCAGAAGAACAGAGTTTTTTTTTTTTTTTTTTTTTGATTTAGCATAGTTAGAAGAGTGTATTAAACTGTGTTCAGAGATGTTTTCCAGAGTTAAACTGAAGGTCAACACCACCTTCTTGAACACATTGTGAAAGAAAGCACTCTATTGAAATAATCTCCTGCAGGTGAAGAGGATCCTCTTATCTAATTCTTCTCTCCACGCTGTTTATTTGACTGGAACCCCAGTAAACAGATTTTAGCTGACCCCCGGGTGTCTGATATGATTGCCTGTGTTATTGCTGTGTGTCTGAGAGAGCTGTGTGTGTTTTTTCCCGTCTCGTCGTCAGGTTTCCGCTTTCTCTACGTGGGAGAAGGAATTACACAAAATCGTATTTGATCCTCGGTACCTCCTGCTGGGTCCGGAGGAGCGTAAACAGGTAGGACACCGGATCAGCTCTTACCCTCACCTTGACCTTCTTAACCATTACAACTCTAGTCTGTTTTGGTGTGTTTTTTCTTCTCCGTTTTTGTTTTCAGTTCCTCTTTTTCAGGTCTTATAACACAGTAATTATATCAGACAGACACATGCCCTGATCTCTTTTACTCCAGAAGACATACGGCTGCTCAAAAATATAATAATTTCAAATGTAAAAGGAAGCAGAATTGTTATACTTTCCCGGAACTGATCATGATTTGATCAAAATTTTACCAAGCGCCTGTTTTTTTGAATGTCTAGACTTTAAATATATATTTACACCTAAGATATCTTTTCAAAAATGTTTAGACTAGAGTGTTAATGAGTTACAAAAAAGCATAAGAACATTGATGATATATAGTTTATTACATGGCCTGTTAATTATTACTTTGATAAAATACATGGAGAAACAGCATCAGGCGGATTTATTTTATTTTTCTTGATAATCAATAATCACACCTCTAGGATACATGTAGATTAACTTATTAAAAACTGACACTCAGAGCAGCCTATGCCTTTCGGTATTTTGAGGATCAGGACACACAAAGAAAACTATAGTAAACTATATACAAAAATGTAAACTTTTTTTTGTCTAAATAAATAAAAATGTTTAGTGCAAAATAACTACTAAGTAAAAAAGTGCAAGTAAAATAAAAACTATATAAAGTAGTGCGCACACCATACCTAGCTTTAGTTTGAGTAAAGCAGGTAGTTTCACACATTTTCTGTGGACACTTTTGAGTCTTTATTTACTGAAATTATTTGGTTTGAAACATCATATAAATATGCTTGAAGCACTAAAGGTAAATAATATTATCCATATATGGATTATGTTGATGTGTGAAGGGATTCCTGAGTAATTAAACTGAGAACACAAGGCGCGATTTTGGAAGGAAAATCCGTTCGTAGGTTTCTAAGGGTAAACTGAGCCTCAGACTCCCAGCATGCACCTCGGCCTCAGCTCCTCACGCCCCCGGCCTCTTGCTGATGTTGTTCACAGTGACCTTGTTACAGAACCTCGCCACTCATCCACTTCTGTCTCCGTGTTTCTCCGCAGATTTTCGATCAGTTCGTCAAAGCCAGGATAAAAGAAGAGTACAAGGAGAGGAAGAGCAAACTGCAGCAGGGAAAGGAAGAGTTCCGGAAGCTGCTGGAAGAGTCAAAAATCACGTCCAAGTACGTTTCTGTTCATTTCATTTACAAGCTTTTACAAAAAAACTAAAAAACTTGGTACCACTTTAAAATAAGACTACCTTTATAAAATGTTTATAAATGGTTTACAATTAGTTTATTAATGGTTACTAATTAGGTTGTAAATGCCTTAAAAAAATCATTAATAATCAGTTATAACAACAGTATAGATGGCTGTGGGTTCACTATTTGGCAAACAACAGGTCATTGTTGCCCTTTCTACGTATGTGTTATTATTAACTGATTATTGATAATTTTTAAGGCATTTACAACCTAATAAGTAACCAATAATAAACTAATTGTAAACCATTTATAAACCCTTTATAAAGGTAGTCTTATTTTAAAGTGGTACCAAAAACTTACTGGTAAACTTTTATAATATGTTTCCTGCAATATTCCCTCTCAAAATTAGCCTTAGAATTAGAAGAAAATTTGAAGATTTTTTTTTTTTTTTGTGTGATGTCATTTTATCTACATAAAAACGAATAAATCAGTGAAATGTAAAGGTGGATTGCATTAATTATTATATGTTTTAACTAATTTTATCTACCAATTCTGCAAGGATTTCATTACCAGTTAATAGTTTGGACACACCTCTTCTCATTCATTGTGTTTTTTATGATTAGAGAGGAATCTTTTTGCCCACATATATGTATGACCCTGTTATTACATATGTTGTTAATGAGTAACTACACACTATTTACACTTATTACACTTATTATAAAGTGTAACCTTTCTTTTTTTTTCACAGTGTAGCTTATTTAATGTTCTTATGTAATCTTTGACTATGAAGTTATTATGCTTTGCAGTTTATAGTTTATAAATGTATAGTGTAAACATTTTTATTTTAACATGTACTGAATATTGTACTGAATATGTATTTTATGAAAAAATATTAATTTTGTTTTTTTTTTAGTTGTTCAATCTTACTTATTTTACAATAACACATGCAGAATTATTTACTAAAAAGTTTTGTTTTTTCATATGAATGACTACAGATCAATTAAAAAAATAAAAAACTTTTGACTGATACTGTAAATTTTAAATGGTAGTACAGCTGTAATAAAGCTGCATCAATGTGTATTTAATCAGTAGTTACACTGTTATTACATGTATCTTATGGAAAATATATGCATATATATATATTTTTTTTTATTTTAGTTATGTTTGGCAATCCTACTTATTTTATGCAATATTTTTTTCTAAAATTGAATAATTGAAAAGTCTATTTTTTTTTTTATGTCTCACTGGATGTATTGATGAAAGATCTCTGGCCCCACATGCATGACCCCTGACTTATTTCTGCAGGTATTGAGTGAATAATTAATGAGATGTGTGCTGCAGGTCTGAGCTTCTTTGAGTTTGTATGTTTGATGATAACCTTGTTTCCTGTGTGAGCTCCCTGACGGAGGCGATGAAAGTCCTGCAGACTCTGCTGGGATCAGGACGCTGTTTGAAGTCTAGCTTGTTGCTTCCTGAATAAAGTTCCTGCTCCTGTTTCATAATGATCTTCCTCCTGCTTCATTTACAGGACACAGTTAGATATGGAGCTACAGCTGGATTGAGGATTGGCCAAATGAAAAATATATGAGGATAAATGTGCACTAATTTGCACTAAAAAGATGGGAAATGTCTCTGAGATGTTCAGCTAATGATTGAAAAGTGATACAAGACACAAGAGAGAGACAGAGGAGCATCCCAGGCTGATCTGGACTTCACTTACATGACACTCGCACCTGTGTTCCTGTCTATATATACCCCCTACTTTTGTTTTAGTTATTTGCCTGGATATACTAATAGGTGTATGTACATTTTTAATGTGTGGTTTTGTCAGTTAGCAACATTTAGGCTTGTGACAATTGTGATGCGTTGGTGGTGTATGAGGTGTTAGTATGTGTTGTGCTGATGGTACAAGTGGATTAGATACAGCGGTGCTGTTGGAGTTCTTAAACAATGTCTGGCAAGGATATATTTCCTTCTCCAGTTAGTCCTAAATTCCTAGAATGCTGTCACGCTTTCCTCTGTCTTCCAAGCTGATCTTGACTCCACATAATCACTCGCTCTCATTCACCTGAGTATTGATTATTGTCACCTGTGTTCCTCTCTATATATACCCCATTCTTTTATTTCAGTTATTTGCCAGGATATACTAAAATATTTTTAAGGTCTTTTTTGTCAGTTAGCGACACTTAGGTTAGCGACACTTGTGATGCATTGGTGGTGTATGAGGTGTTAGTGCTGTCACGCTTCCCTCTGTCTACCAAGCTGATCTGGACTCCACTTACATGAAACTCACCTGCTCTCACCTGTCACCTGACTATTGATTGTTTTCACCTGTTTTCATGTCTATATATACCCCCTTCTTCTGTTCAGTTATTTGCCATGATATACTAATAGGTGTACGTATGTTTCTAATGTGTGTTTTGTCAGTTAGCGACACTTAGGTTAGTGACACTTGTGATTGGTGGTGTATGAGGTATTTGTGTGTGCTAGTGCTGCTGGAGTTCTTAAACACTGTCTGGCAGTGAGATATTTCCTTCTCCAATTAGTCCTAAATTCCTAGAATGCTGTCACGCTTTACTCTGTCTCCCAGGCTGATCTGGACTCCACATAGTTTCCCATAATAACATGAAACTCACTCGCTCTCAGTCACCTGAGTATTGATTGTTGTCACCTGTGTTCCTGTATATATATATATATATATATATATATATATATATATATATATATATATATATATATATACCCCCTTCTTTTGTTCAGTTATTTGCCGTGATATACTAAATGTGACTTGATCATGAGAATGTGCATTCTCCTCCAGTTTCATTTTAGGTTTTTAATGTGTTTTTTGTCAGTTAGCAGCACGTAGGTTAGCGGCAATTAGAGGTGTGTAGTGCTGACGATACGAGTGGATCAGATACACACTAGCAGAGAAAGAAATTTCTCCAGTTAGTTGTAATTTCTAAACGACTAGGAAAGGAAAGGAAGAGCAAAATTACAAGCTGACAGCTCCCTAGATAAGAGCAACTAAATGCGTCTTTAATGAGTATTTTGTTGTTTTGGTTTGTTTAACACTTTTAATACATTACTTCATGATTCCTTATGTGTTCCTTCATAGTCTGAGATTCTCAGATTCTCAGGTTGCTGAGAAGTTTTTTAAATAAAGATACATACTACCCCCCCCCCCCACACACACACATATATACTCTTCAATATACCAAATTGAAACACAAAACGTACAATAACTGCATAAAACCTGCATTAAAGCACAAAAACAGCAGCAGCTCAGATTGGCGTTAGGTGCTCAGATTGAACAGTGGTGAATCTTCTCACTGGTGAAATGGAAAATTGAATGTCTCCAGTGGTCTGTAAGAACATGCATGATTTATTCCCCCGCTTTGTCTCTCGTAGGTCAACTTTCAAAGAGTTCTCGGAGAAGTACAGCCGAGACCCTCGCTTCAAACAGGTCCCAAAACCCAAAGACCAGGAGCTCCTGTTCTCGCAGTTCGTCAGCGGCCTGAAGAAGCGCGATAAAGAAAATCGAATGAGGCTGAGGAAGATGAGATGAAGGCTCGCCAGCCTGTGAATAAACTGCTCTACTGATTTATTTTACTTATTTTTTTCTGCAGAGTACTGTGACAGGATCACCGAACAGTATGTCCTCTACTCAAACTGCACAATGACACAATCTGTCTAAAGCATCTGACTGAGCAAAAAACGCTGGCAACAAAAATATATATATAAAAAAAATACACTCTGCACGCCATCGGCGGTCCACGATTCACTCCGAATACAATCCTGATTTTTGGAAGGTTGTTAATGTTAATAATAATAATAATAATAATAATAATAATAATAATAATAATAATAATAATAATAATAATAATAATAATGATAATAATAATAATGAAGAATCAGAGTCAGTCTGGTTCGACTCTAGAGATGGTTCAACTCTGGAGACTCAACCTGTTTCATATTGAAGCTCCTACAATTCAGTGTTGCAAGATGTCACAATAAATAAAAAGAGAAATAAAATGTTAATATGAGTTAATATAAGTTATTATGAGTTCATATGAGTTATTATGAGTTATTATGACGTAATCTGTACTGTACTGAAGCCATCTGACCTGAGCACACAGGTGTGAACTGATTTTTAAAGGTGATTGTGTAAATAGATGTGGATAACCCAGCGCTGTAATTAAGATGATTTTGTGGGCGTGTCCGGTCCGTGTGTGGGCGTTTCTGGAGATGTTCGGTTCTCCACAGCATCTGTGAGGATCAACAAGCTGTTGTGTTTTTTTTTTCTCGGTGGGTTTTTAAAATGTTGTCCAAAAAAAAAAAAAAAAAAAAAATTCACTGTGGTAAAAATTGTTCTGGTATTATGATGTAGGATGATGATGATGATGATGATGATGATGATGATGATGATGAAGTTTGACTCTTTAGCACAAGTGTTCATAAATTCCTCTTTAAAATCCAGCTGAAAAGGGACTGTTTCACTCCTTATCAATGCAATTTATTAATTTAAGTTATTTTTTTTATTAATTGATTGACTTGTGTTTGTTAAAGCTTGATTGAATTGTTAATTGGTTGCTTGGATGATTGATTGACTGATTCACTGATTGGAATAGTTTTTATTGTTCAGCTTTGTCAGTGCCATTTATAGTATTTAATCATTTATGGATTAATTGATTGATTGATTGATTGATTGATTGATTGATTGATTTATTGATTGGTTGGTTGATTGGCTGATTGGCCGATTGATTGGGATAGTTTTAATTGTCCAGCTTTGCCAGTGCCATTGATTTATTTAAGTTAATTTATTCATTTATTGATTGATTGGTTTATTTATTAATTAGGATAGTTTTAACTGTCCAGATTTGTCAGTGCCATTTATTTATTTGTTTGTATTTATTAATGATTGATTGAATTGTCTGTTGGTTGCTTGAGTTAATTGATTGATTGTTTGATTGGGAAAGTTTTTATTGTTCAGCCATGTCAGTGCCATTTACAGTATTTAATTATTTGAGGATTAATTAATTTAATTGATTGATTGATTGGCTACTTGACTGGGATATTTTTAATTGTGAAGCTTTGTCAGTGGCATTTTTATTTATTTTTTTTGTATTTATTATTTTTATTTTTAGAGCCTGATTGAATGGTTGATTGGTTGTTTGGTTGGTTGGTTGATTGATTGATTGACTAATTAGGATAGTTTTCATTGTCCCGATTTGTCAGTGCCATTTATTTAAATATATTTTTTGTATTTACTATTTTTATTTTTTTAAAGGTTGTTCGAATGGTTGATTGATTGGTTGATTGGTTGATTGATTGATTGATTGACTGATTATATATTGTTATATGTAAAGTAACTGTGCAGCGTGTTATGCAATGTTCACCTTCATATTCCACAGTCAACCTGTTCAAATGTTTATTTTACATTTATTTTAATTGTGTAACATATAATACTTACAAAAAAACATCATACAAAAAATGTCTAAATATTTTCATTAATTTGTTGATGTAATGCTTGTTTTATTTGCTTTTAATATAGTTTTAATTGTCCAGATTTTTTTTTATTATAGAATGGCTGATTGTTTGGTTGGATGATTGGTTTATTGATTGGGATAGTTTTAATTTTCCAGCTTTTCAGTGAAATTCATTTATTTATTTAATTCATTTATTTATTGGTTTATTAATTGACTAGGATAGTTTTCTTTTTTTAGATGTACCATGCTGTAAAAATTGTTTTTCAAATAAAAAAAGATTTGTCTTTTTCAAGAAGGTTACTTTAATTTGGAAATATGTTAGTAAACCTATCAGTAACTGTTTGAAGTTGATAAAAATCTGTTTTTAAAAGCTTTATTTAGCTTGATTAGAATTTACAGGTTCATTAAGGCTTTTATTTCACTGTTACCCACCACTTTTATAGCTCACACAGAGACACAGCCGGAGATTTCATCAGAAGAAACCGGAGAGATGAGCAGTGAAGATTTTATTACATTTATTTTATTTTCAATTCTCTACATTATTGTATGTTTTGATAAAAATATTTTCTGTTAAAGAGACCCTGTGATGGAAAAAGGAGAACCCTTGCTGTTTTGAAATAAATGACTTTAATGTACAATGTAAAAAAAAATAATCACTGACTTTTCATCATTGACTATTATTAATGAAAACTAAACCAAAAGAGCACACAAACCAGGTCATGCATTGTTTTGTAGTCATCGTCATGCCGATATTAAGGGTCTGACTTCAGTTTTCAGTGAGAAAACGTGACATAAATGTTTTTTTCAGAATTTATCACAATTTTTAATATTCTTGTAATATTCTTACCAAACTGAACTGCTAGAATTTTTGCACCAGGAGTAAAGCAGCATAAAGTTATCCAAAAGCAGTGTGTAAGACTGGTGGAGGAGAACATGATGACAAGATGCATGAAATAAACTGTGATTAAAAACCAACCAGGGTTATTCCACCAAATATTGATTATTTCTGAACTCTTAAAACTTTATGAATATGAACTTGTTTTCTTTGCATTATTTGAGGTCTGAAAGCTCTGCATGTTTTTTTATTTTTTTATTTATAGAATAAATAAACTGACTGAATACAACCTAGACAGTCAGACGTTCATCGTTATCTTGGCAGTGAATTCTCACCACAGGAACATTCATTTGCGAGTGCATCCCCATTTTTATGGAAGCATTGAACATGTCCAGGCAACTGCATCATTGAAATAGCAATCCGCCAACTCATAAAACCTCTCAAAAGAAATTGTTACTTTAATTGGCCTTAACCATCCCTTAAAGGTAAGTGTGTTGCAGAGAAATATATATATATATATATATATATATATATATATATATATATATATATATATATATATATATATATATATATATATATATATATATAGTTATATAGAGTTACAAAAAATATGCTGTCCACCTTCCTATATGAATTTCACTAAAACTGAAAATATGTGATTAGTTGTGAATGCTGGTCAGACTATACGAATTTGATATGTGGAGAAAAATTGTATTTGACAAGCTGTCTTAGAGTGATAAGTGAAATCAGACTGCAGTGAAATAGCCTAGAGCGTAGACTTGTATATTCGTGCTTGACAGTCACAGAGACAAAAATACTGAAAAAAAAAACAGGGACTAAAACAGAATAACTTTATTTAGAATAAAAAAATACATATTTTCAATTCCATCCTAATTACCAGTGGCATGGTAGATTTTTGATTATTACACAGTGCCATGATATACCATGCCTAAATATTTATATATTTTTCTGTTTGGTGGTTTCTTGGTTTGTCCAATACAACTAAGCATAAAATAGGTTTGGGAGGATTTCACCTGGACATAGATTTTTTTTTTTTTTTTCAGGAACATTATATAATATATATATAATATTTAGCTTTTGGTGATAGATTGGTGATTGGTACACACTAAAAGACATTGTACCCAGTTGGCAAACTATGGAAGTTCACTGTATCATCTAAGCCATTGCACACAACTATATTTAGTTATCACAATCAGATTTACTCTATCTGGATGAAGAGTATTATCTGGATAGGGTTTTTTTTTTTATTGAACAGCGAGAAGCCAGAATAAAAACAAACTGAAAAAAAAAAAAAAATAGGAGTAACAAGGCTATTTTTATTAAAATGTAAGGAGTACACTGTAAGCCCAGATATGTTGAATTTACTTTAAAAAATTGAGGAAACCAGTTGCCTTAAAAAAGTTAAGTAATGGGGAAAGACAACTTAAGTTAGCGTAACTTAGAACATCAATTTATTACAATTTAAGTTGAACTTATAGTAGTATATAGAAGTATAGTATATGTGCCCACAAATTCAATTCAACTAACTCAAAGTAGTTGAGTATTGTTTAGAAATATCCAATTTTATGTAAAACAGACATGGAAACCTGTACTCATCCATTTCCAATTGTGTCTCTTCTTGCGTCTAGGCTAGAGGCAGCCGGCTATATTTAAACATATAAAGTTTCATTTGATTGCAACAACTCCTTATTGCTGTTATTTCTTCTTCTTCTTCTTCTTCTTCTTCTTCTTCTTCTTCTTCTTCTTCTTATTATTATTATTATTATTATTATTATTATTATTATTATTATTATTATTATTATTATTATTATTATATGTTGTTGGTAATGAGTGCAATTCATGCCATAGAGAATAAAAAGCATGCAAACATTTAATAGCTATGCCAGTAAGACAAATCTAGACAATCTTCCTTTAGACTAAGATGAATTTCCAATTACCCGAGCAATTATGTTCTCAGAATTGTGTAATTTCAGGAAGACAAACCTTCTCAGGTGCACCTAAGATAATAAAGGTGCACTGAAAACATAAACTACAGCATTTATTAGAAAACTCCCAAGAGGCTCTGCTGAGCAATGATCTGATTTAAAAGCATGGTTTAATAGCCTCCCAGAGCACACACACACTGGCTTTTCATAACAGAGGAGCAAATTAAAAACACCATTAAAGTCATTACAACTAGAAAAATAATTACGATACATATTCCATTCCCACATTAAGGAGCACGTGCCTCATTTACCCACACAAAAACAAGGTGTATTTAAAAACATGCTGCTCCACAGCTCCTGCATTGTTAGGTGAATGTACAGCTCTGGGAAAAAAAATAAAAATAAAAATAAGAGATCACTTTAAAAATGATTAGTTTCTTTGATTTTACTAAATTTAAAAACCTCTGGAATATAATCAAGAGGAAGATGGATGATCACAAGCCACCAAACCAAACTGAACTGCTTGAATTTTTGCACCAGGAGTAAAGCAGCATAAAGTTATCCAAAAGCAGTGTGTAAGACTGGTGGAGGAGAAGAACATGATGCCAAGATGCATAAAAAAAACATCAAGGTTATTCCACCAAATATTGATTATTTCTAAACTCTTAAAACTTTATGAATATGAACTTTCGTTTTCGTTTTCTTTGCATTATTTGAGGTCTGAAAGCTCTGCATCTTTTTTTTTTTTTTTTTGTAATTTCAGCAATTTCTCATTTTTTGCAAATAAATAAATGCTCTAAATGACAATAGTTTTGTTTGGGAGAGTGGAATTTGGGAGAAATGTGTTCTGTAGTTTATAGAATAAAACAACAATGTTCATTTTACTCAAACATAAACCTATAAGTAGCAAAATCAGAGAAACTGATTCAGAAACTGAAGTGGTCTCTTTATTTTTTCCAGAGCTGTATAATACAGTGGAGATGTCGGCTGTGCTGATTTTTGTTTCCAGGCTGAAAATAGAGCATGACCTGGAAATCAGACAGGATTCCTGGTGCAGGAGGTTCAGATTACCATTAGCGTACTATTGCTAGTGTGTGATAGCAGCGAACGAATCTATTCCTAGTTGGCAAAAGAAATCAAGAAAACGTATCCATCACTGCCACCTCTCTAAAACACAGCTATAAAAAAGTGTAGAAGCTTTCTGCTAGCAATATGATTATTGTGTGGCTCATTTCTGATAGGATCAGAATTTAAAGTCTCTTTTGTGACCTCCTGGATGAGTTGTCCATGCCCTTTTAGAGTAGGACATTGCAGGTTTTTGTCCAAAAATGTAACATTTTCTAAACAATTATTGGTAAAACATGAGTCAACATTCAAGCAATAAACAATAACTTAGTAGCACCGTGCCTTTGTTCTTCCTTATAAGCAGTTTAAAGATCAGACAGTAGTCTAGTACAACTTGTTTTGTAAATTTGGACAGAATTAATCAATTTTTAAGTGGCAAAAAAGTCAAGAAATCTTATCCATCACTGCCACCTCTCTAAAACACAGCTATAAATAAATGTAGAAGTATATTGCTAGAAATATGATTACTGTGTGTCTCATTTCTAATAGGATCAGAGTTTAAAGTCTCTTGAATGTAGAGTTTGTTGTTATTTTGTGACCTCCTGGATGAGTTGTCCATGCCCTTTTAGAGCAATTTCAGTAGACTGGTCACTCCTGAGAAGGTTCACCAGAACCAGGTAATGCAAACAGGAAGCTAGTGGTCAAATTTTCATTATAAGATTAAACAAATTGTAAAAATGTTACATTTTCTGACCGATTGTTGGTAAGACTTGAGTCATCATTCAAGCAATAAGCAATAACGTAGTAGCAAAGTGCCTTTTCCACTTCTTTTTAGCAGTCTGAGGATCAGAGAGTGGTTTAGTACACCTTTGGTAATAAATGTAGACAGAATTAATCTATTTCTAAGTGGCAAAAAGTAAAGAAATCTTGTTCATCACTGCCTCCTCTCTAAAACACTTCTATAAATAAATGTAGAAGCTTCAGGCTGAGAGTTTGTGCTGGAAATTTGCTTTATGGTGGACTGAAGTCCATTAAGGCTCTGCAGGAGACCCAGACCCTTTAGTTTCTCTGCACACATTCATCTGTACATGATCCATTATTGAAACCGCAGGTGATTCACAGTATAATATATACAGTAGAAGCAGTGGCAGATGGCCAGCAGTGCAGAAGGATCATGTTGGTCCTTAGCGAGATCTGGCATGGACCTAAAAGCTATGTAAATGTGTAATGGAGAGAGAAGAACATGCCTGTGGGATCTGAGAGTGATAAACATGAGCAGACTAGCATGCTAACAGTGTAGCATGCTAACAATGTATGAAAACATGGTTAATGCATCGTGTCATTTTGCAGAGGGGGGATATAATGTTAAAGGAAATGCCTTTTATAGAGAAGAAGCACATGTCGGAGATGATGCATGCATGTTTAAATGCATTTTCCTCCTCAGATTACTGCAGCTTTTTATTTATTTTTTAGCTAAATAATTGTATTTCTCAGTGCATGTGTACTCTTAACTGGAGTATTCTCGTATTTCTCAGTCTTTGTGCATGGGTAAAAACAGGCTGCAGCAGCGTAAAATAAGCAAGGAATGTTTGAGCAATAAGAATCACAAACTCAATGAATAATAATAATAATAATAATAATAATAATAATAATAATAATCACAATCTTATGAAAAAAGCATATCCTACTCTAAGCAAAAGTATTAGACTAAATAGCATTATCCAAAAAAATCCACAAAAAATAAATTAAAGAAAACAAGCCAAAGAAAAATCTTCATACTTGCCACACATGTTTGACTTGATTGGTTTCTTTATTTTTTAATATATATATATATATATATATATATATATATATATATATATATATATATATATATATATATATATATATATATATATATATATATATATTGTTGTTTGTCTCATTTCTGATAGGATCAGAATTTACAGTCTCTTGTATTTAGAGTTTATTGGGTTCTTTTTGACCTTCTGGATGAATTCTCCATGCCCTTTTAGAGTAATTTCAGTAGACTGGTCACTCCTGAGAAGGTCCACCAGTGATAATGTAAACAACCAGTGGTCTAGTACATATTTGTTAGTACATTTGAGTAGAACAAATCTACAGTATTCCTAAGTGGCAAAAAAGGTCAAGAAAACGTATCCATATTGGCCACCTCTCTAAAACAGAGCTGTAAATAAATTTAGAAGTCTATTGTTAGCCATAGGATTATTGTGTGTCTCACTTCTGATAGGATCAGAATTTAAAGTCTCTTGAATTTAGAGTTTATTGGGTTCTTTTGTGACCTTCTGGATGAGTTGTCCATGCCCTTTTAGAGTAATTTCAGTTGGCTGGTCAGTTATACAACC
Organism: Astyanax mexicanus; assembly: GCF_023375975.1. NCBI lineage: Eukaryota > Metazoa > Chordata > Actinopteri > Characiformes > Acestrorhamphidae > Astyanax > Astyanax mexicanus. The sequence goes on from NC_064422.1 coordinate 12,341,398, forward strand.
AGTGGTCTAGTACATCTTTGTTAGTAAAGTTGAGTAGATCAAATCTACAGTATTTCTAAGTGGCAAAACAAAAGACTTACCCATCACTTCCATCTCTCAAAAATTATGGAGGGCATCCTGCTTGTTGTCTTTTCCAAACCTACTGAGCCAATTTTTCATAAGAAGCTCTTCTGGGTCTGGAAACAAAAATGCTAGCAGTGAAAACTCTGCTAAAGTTTGTTCACAAACTTTTAAACTGTAGTCTCTCTCTCTTGTGTTGGTGCGTCTGCGACAGTTTCACTGAGCAAACTTCCTCAGATCTGTTGAGGGAACAGAGGAAAGTACAATGAGTAATTATATGATATGGAAGAAACCCTCAAACGCTAATTAGCATTATCTCCAAGCCCTCGGTGGCTTGAAAGTAGTGGAACACAAGTTCAGTGAAATGATTTGCTTCCCTTAGGAAAGCTGATTAATTATTTTTATCAACAGAACTTCTAGAGGCAGCTCCAATCTTCTTCTGGACATGGTTGAATCAGGGTGAGAGAGTCAGAGCAGACTGAATTCAGTGACTCCAGTCCATCTATTCTTTCTTGGTGTGTTTCTTCTCAGTTTCTGTTTTCAGTTCCCCTTTCAGGTCTTATAACACAGTAATTATATCAGACAGACACATGCCCTGATCTCTTTTACTCCAGAAGGCATACGGCTGCTCAAAAATATAATCATTTAAAATGTAAAAGGAAGCAGAATTGTTATATTATTGTTATATTATATTGTTCTCGATAATCAAAAATCACACCTCTAGGATACATGTACAGGATACTAAAAAACACCTGACACTCAGAGCAGCCTATACCTTTCAGTATTTAGATCAGGAAACACAAAAAAAAACTACATACAAAATGTAAACTTTTTAGTCTAAATAAATAAAAATTTAGTTTAGTAAAAATGTTTTAGTTTGAGTAAAGCAGGTAGTTTCACACTTTTTCTGTGGACACTTTTGAGTCTTTATTAACTGATATTATTTGGTTTGAAACATCATATAAATATGTTTGAAGCACTAAAGGTAAATAATATTGGTTGGGGAAGGAGATTTTTTGTTCACTTTTTTAGGTGTTTTTTTCTCAATGGGTTTCTTGTAGATTTAGCTTTACCTCACTGGGATGTGATCACTATTTTTAGAAAGAGTAAGCTCCGCCCTTTCTAACCATATATGGATTATGTTTATGTGTGAAGGGATTCCTGAGTAATTAAGCTGAGAACACAACGTGAGATTTTGGACGTAAAATCTGTCTGTAGGATTTTAAAGGTTAAAAATGGTGTTTTTTGTGTCGTATTTCTAAAAGTTCGGTTCTAAACAGTGGCGTTAGGCTGTGCTCCTGTTGACATGAGGCCATAAAATCTAAAAACCATAAGCCATGAAATATGCAAGAAGCCATGCGGTAAAGTCCTATTCATTAGCGGCTTGTGTTCTCCTGTTATTCCAGCATCGCCAGGAGCTGTACTGGGGCTGTGGACGCTGTGCTGCTGAAACAGGCTTTTTTCCACTCACTGGCTCCTCCACATATTTCAGCACTCATTTCCTCCGAGAAGGAGCTTTTCTGACGTTTATGGCTCACTGCTACTACTGCTACTGCAGCTCTGAGTAAAAAAGAAAGAAACAGAACACAAATATACGCCTCTATAATTATATAAAGTAGGATTTCCAGGAGATTAGCTGAAATATCCAGACAATTATCTTCTCCCATAGCGTTAGAAGGGCCATCTCGACACAAAGGGCTGCTGTTTTCTCCTAGTTATTATGTTGTTTAATCACTTTTCTTGGAAAATCATAAGACAAAAATTCTCTTTAGACAGAAATTTTGTATAACATTGAGTTTCCAGGTTAAACTACAATACATTATATAAAATAAGTTACTGCTACACTGTTAGCCTGATAAATTTGAATCTACATAAATAATTTAAGGAAAAAAAATTATTTAAATAATCTAATATTGATATGTTGATTTAATTTATGTGTTTTTTTTTTTTTTTGTAAGATCAATTGCTGCTTATAATCATTATAATCATAATATATGATCAAGACGTTTCCTTAAAGCAGCCTGGAGGAATGACTACACACTGACAGTGAGTTCTTTAGGGGCTTTAGGGTTCAATTTAAGGTTTTTAATCACAGTTGGTTTTTCATGCATCTTGGCATCATGTTCTCCTCCACCAGTCTTACACACTGATTTTGGATAAATTTATGCTGCTTTACTCCTGGTGCAGAAATTTAAGCAATTCAGCTTGGTTTGATGGCTTGTGATCATCCATCTTCCTCTTGATTATATTCCAGAGGTTTTTAATTTGGTAAAATCAAAGAAATTCATCATTTTTAAGTGGTCTTTAATTTATTTTTTTAAGACTTGTACATACTCCTCTTTCCTCCAGTCGTTTACAGTCCTTCTACAGATTGCTTTTTACTGGTCATTTTTGGACAATGGCGAGAAATGAAGCAATAAATAATGAGAAAAATGTAGACCTCTAGTTTTAGTTGATTAGGTTTTATAAAAAAAAAATATATATTGTGGTTACCATCTTGGGATAACAGAAATTACTACACAGTTTCGTCTATTCTTACAGGTCCAAAAGTATTTATAAAAAAGTAATTATAAAAAATATAGATATTTTCTTTCATACTTGATGCAAATCTTTTGCTGTGGATATAAAATATCTTCAAATTAAACCCTCCAAATTGATGTACAATTTATATTATTTTATTTTAAACCTATTAATATGGTGTACAGACTGCAGATTTATCTCCAGATGATTGGTTGGTGGCCTGTAACGTATGCTATTGTAGCATGTCGTGTATTAATGTGCTGAGGCTGGAATTTACGGTATGATCGAGGCGGATAACTAAATATATTCAGTATAGTGATTTTCACAGCAGAACTTGTGTTTAGTAGATTCATCCAGCTGTATGAATCTGCCAGAAAACAATGAACCAACATCAAACAAACACCACAAAAACAACTGTTTTCTGATTGTTTCTCACACTTTCTTGCATAACATTATCCAAAATTGTTTTTTACATGTAAAAACCTAAAATAATCCTCCAGTTTTCCATATTCCTCTCACTCCTGTACTGCTACTGAAACACTAAAACTATGGAAGCTTTTTAAATCCATGTTCTCTGCTTTGCCACGTAATCCTACCCATGATTCCCTTAAAGGTTATCACACACACAGCGCTCAAACATACCGCAGACTGGAGATTTAACAGGCGGCTAGTTAAGCATGTCAAACCAAGCGGAGGATTACGTTCATGCATTACTGCCATGTTCAAACACCACCGTATTGGAGGAGCTTCCCTTAATGACATTTCCATAGCTTATCTGGGATCCCCAGATACCGAGTGTGAAATTGTGTGGAAAATAAAATGTACAGAGTAAAAGGGTCCTTGATTAAAAGATTCCTCTTATGTGAAAAACTAATTGATTGATATAAATATTAAACCGAAATTAAGACACACAGAGATTATGAGATTCTTCGACAGGATAACTTCTGTATCTTCTTCTTCTCATTTTGTATTTTTGTACTTTTTCACTTTAAAAGAAGTTTAGACGTAAAGAAAATGAAAGTATGAGCTCCAGGCCATTACCAATAATGTCTATGCCTATGTCTATAATTATTCAACAAAGACAATGTTAAACCACATGCTGCAAATCATTACAAAGACATGGAAAAATTAATCAGAGGTGTTATTCAGAGTTAATGACTGTGGTTTAGAGTTATTTTTTGCTAAAATAAACTCCAGCACACCTTCTGACTCCTGGTTCTTGGTGAGTGAATCCAAAGATCATTTGAATTTTTAGTTGTTTCTCTTTTCTTAAACCTTTAGACCTGAAAGAGCTGAAAAGGATGAGCTCCAGACCAATTTCACAGGATATCTATGCAGTATTATTCAACAAGACAATGCAAAACCACATGCTGCACACACACTTTCACATCCCAACCAGTGTCTTAAAGAAACACTCTTTTAAAAAGTGTTCTGAACTTACTTTTGTTAATCTGTAACATCAAATCAGACAAAACATTTAATTAATGTTTACACACTGTGCATGGAAGTGTACACTTTTGTAGGACATTAACTAGCTAACTCGCTAATCAGGCTACTTTAAAGAGCTTTAGCTTGACTAGCATTACTAGTCAATAAACATTGCTTCATTTGTAAATTTGAAACTAAACAAATTTTCTACTCATATCTTGAGTTAAATTCATTTTCTTTTACATTTTATTAAAAAAAACTATTTAAAAAAGTGTAGCACTTTTTTGAAAGAAATGTAACATAAGAAAGGTAAAGGGCAAATATTAACCATGTAAGCTGTTTATATTGCTTACAATTTAGGTGAAGCAAGCATGTGTAAAGCATTTTAAAGTAAAATTGCTTAATTTTGCTGAATTAAATACAAGTAACAAAGTAAACTAGTAACAAAAATATGAACACCACACAAGGGTTAAAATAAAATGATTTGGTGAATCCATTCATGGCGAAGTTCAGGATCTTTGGGGAAACTATGGAAGGTTTGACCTCTATAAGGTTTCTTTCTTTTTGAAGAAGAAGTGTATTTGGGATGGCAGCAGTGAGGCGGCATTGCTAGAACTCAGCTGTACAACGCTACTACCGTACGTCACAGCCTCGTTTTGGTGGGCGATGGTGAGGTAGGTGAATAATGCATTTGGCTTTAAGAAAAAGGTGGTAAGAGTACTGGACTGGAATTAATGCACACAGAGAGAATGTCAAGCAGACTCTAAAAGTATAAAAGTCCAGTACAGAAGTCGAGACTTGTTTATGGAGTTAATCAGTAGTGGAGTTAATGGCTGCGGTTTTGTGGTTTAATAAATAATAAACTCCTGAGCAACTTCTGGCTCCCGGTACTTGGCGAATGAATCGGAAGCTCATTTCCTGCTATTGGATTTTTAATGGTTTCTCTTTTATCGGGAGTTTAGACCTGAAGGAGCTGAAAAGGTCACTGATCTGTCAGACTTTATCAGCGGAGAAAAATAGGGAAAAAAAAAGGGCTTCGCTCTGTTTGTTCAGTTCAGGAAAGAGAAACGAGGAAGCAGACGTTAAACACGATCTCACCTGTTCCATCATCAGTGATGTGATCTTGGCACGGTGTTGTTTTTGGCTAATAGAGTTCTGTAGAGTTCTGCTCAAACAAACACTCTGGGAGTTTAATCACAAACAGCTGCTTATACTTATTATATTCACATGGTCCAGCAGAACATTGCAGTCAATGAAGACCTGTGTGTTTTTTTTTTTTTTTTTTACGGATCTGACTGAAAGATATGGTGGCCTCTTATAGCCTCAATTTCCATGAGATAGCACTGCCTGTACTCAATGTTCTTCCACAATAATGGTGCGTGCTGGTGGTGCTTCCATTTACTAAAGGAGAGGCATTATATTAAAAAATATATATTTATATATATATCTTCTATTTCTCAGAACAGTAGTTCCTGTGTAAAAATGTTGTCTCAAAGGAATTTAAAAGTTAATTTGGGTTGGAATTTGCAGCAATAATGTAGAAACATCCAATGCGTCCTTCAAAACAACATCCTTGCCTGGAATATCCAAGCATTTTTCAACCAGATAATATAAAAGCACATTCTGCATACATCTTCTGGACTTAATGACTGAAGTTTAGCAGTTTTGGTAAAATAAACTCCAGCTCATTTCCTTCTACTGGATATTTAATGGTTTTAACTCTTTTATCAAGAGTTTAGACCTGAAGGAGCTGAAGAAGCTGAAAAGATGAGCTCCAACTCAAAGACAAATGGGAAAATTAAACCATCCTGACTGTTCTCAGCAAAATACTGTTCTCTTTTGTTTTCAGTTCCTCTTTTTCAGGTCTTATAACACAGTAATTATATCAGACAGACACATGCCCTGATCTCTTTTACTCCAGAAGACATACTGCTGCTCAAAAATACAATCATTTAAAATGTAAAAGGAAGCAAAATTGTTCTATTTTCCTGGAACTGATCATGTTTTGCTCAAAACTTATTTTTGAATGTATAGACTTTAAATATATTCACACCTAAGATATATTTTCAAAAATGGTTAGACTAGAGTGTTTATGAGTTATAGAGAATAGCATAAGAATATTGATGATATATAGTTACGTGTCTTATTAATTATTACTCATTACTAAAATACATGGAGAAACAGCATCAGGAGGAGTTATTTATTTTTCTTGATAATCAATAATCACACTTCTAGGATACATGTAGATACTAAAAACCTGACACTCAGAGCAGCCTATACCTTTCAGTATTTTAATCAGGACACACAAAGAAAATTACAATATACACAAAAATGTAAAATTTTTAGTCTAAATAAATACAAATTTAGTTTAGCGCAAAATAACTACTTAGTAAAAATGTGCAAGTAAAATGATAAAAACTATATAAAGTAGTGCGCACACCATACCTAGCTTTAGTTTGAGTAAAGCAGGTAGTTTCACACTTTTTCTGTGGACACTTTTGAGTCTTTATTTACTGATATTATTATTTGGTTTGAAACATCATATAAATATGTTTGAAGCACTAAAGGTAAATAATATTGGTTGGGATTTTTTGTTCACTTTTTTAGGTGTTTTTCTCTCAATGGGTTTTTTGTAGATTTTAAAAAAAAAACTTTTAGAAAGAGTAAGCTCCACCCTTTCTAATCATATATGGATTATGTTTATGTGTGAAGGGATTTCTGAGTAATTAATCTGAGAACACAAGGTGAGTTTTTGGATGTAAATCCGTCTGTAGGGTTCTGAGGGTTAAAGATCTGCCAAAGCTGGAAGCTTCTAATCCTATCAGTCGTGTGTGTTTGTAGAGATCCTTTAATTCGCCTAAAGGAACCTGAGGGCGACCGCTGGCCTTCAAGCCATGTCCGGTAGAAGCTGCACTCATGCGTTCGCCTACAAATCAAGCCTCCTGTTTGCTTTTCCGGCGAACTCGGCTTGAAGATCAGCGCTCGCCGTGAGGCTCCTGAAGGCAGAGCTGATGTACGAGCCGAGCGGCTGAGTTTTGCTCAGTCGAGCTCAAAGAAAGAGTTGACCTTTGTGTCGCGTCCTGCAGACCCAAACATTAGTATTGATTCCTGCCTCTTTCTGGATTTCACGCCGTGCACAAGTTCACATAAGGACCTGGATATTTAGTGTATCGGATCAAATCGGATTTATTAATACTGAATGTATTCACTGCATCCTCGTTTTCTGCTCAACATGACCCCGCACCCTCACGTTTACTCCTGGGGACTCTATGGATGAATAGAGGTGAATCTGTTTTGTGGCCTCAGTTGCTCGATCCTGCCGCTTCGCGCTTTATAACATCAGGAAAATTAGACCGTTTCTGACGCAACAGGCCACCCAACTCCCGGTACAAGCGGTCGTCATCTCACGCCTCGACTACTGCAATGCCCTGCTAACTGACCTCCCGGCCTGCGTAGTAAAACCACTCCAAATGATCCAGAATGCAGCAGCACGTCTGGTCTTCAACCAACCAAAACGGGCACATGTCACCCCGCTGCTCATTGAGCTCCACTGGCTACCAGTTGATGCTCGCATCAAATTCAAAACTCTTACAATCGCCTACAAGGTGATGACAGAACAGCTCCTTCCTACCTGCACTCACTCCTGAAGGCTTACGCCACCCCCTGGTCGCTGCGCTCCTCCAATGAACGTCGCCTCGCTTTGCCAAACATTCACACAAAGCAATCCAGACTGTTCTCATACAGAGTTCCCCAATGGTGGAACAAACTACCTTCCACTACCAGATCAGGAGAATCTCTCGCTATCTTTAAGAGACTCCTGAAGACAGAGCTCTTCAAAGAGCACTTACTCTCCTAACACCTCTAACACACTAACTACTTCTAACCCCATTTCCTTCTTCCCCTCCTTCACTTCTCTATCCCTTTATTTCCCTTTGACCTCCTTTAAGCCCTATCTAAAAATGGGTTATCTTAATTCCTATTACTTTTGTACTTCATTATTGTAAGTCGCTTTGGACAAAAGCATCTGCCAAATGTAATGTAATGTAATGTAATGTAATGGATAAACTGGGAAGCATAGGAAGAAAACACTGTACTTGGATGGTCCATGGTTTATGCCTTGTACATAGATGACTAATAGTTATTTTATTAAATGTGAGGAGACGAAACTCAGAGATGTGCGCCTGGACGGGACTAAATTACTGGAGGACCATGGAAAAAGAGGTCAGAGAAAAATCACAGATAATTCAGCCTGTAATTTTCAATTCTCAGAGGACATCTGAAAAAAAAAAAAAACGTGGTCGTTCTGGACGGGAATAAAATCACAGAGGATAAAAACCCCCATATACGACAGAAATTTACTCCAGAACCCCCTGAGAAACTAATCCCGTTCGGATAGGGCTAGTGAGTGGAAATGGAGGAGCTACTGAACGCGTTGATGTCCCGTGACTGAGAAAAAAAACAAAACCTCACTGGTCCTCCTTTTTTTTTAATTGCAGTCCAGATACAGGAGTTTTATCACTGAGTAGATTTTTCACAGACGTTAGGGCTAAAGATGTAAAAAAATGATTTTTATCTTTTTATTAAACCCTCGTTAATTCATTGCACATTAACAGCTGCGGATCAATGATCCGCCCATGCTGGGATTTCGTCTGTTCGTTTAAAGATATTTGTTTGGTAAAGGTGTCGCTGTGATGAGGAACTGCTGCAAGGAACCAGCTCTATAAAAGAGACCACTCGATGCTAATTAGGAGACAATGAGCGCGCCGATCAATAGCACATTACTGACTGAGCCGTTTCAGCTACACTGTAATGCCAGTAGTGTCAAAGCTGTTTGATTTAAATGAGTATTACAGGTGAATGAAGGGGGGCTTTTAGACTAATAAGGACTATAACTAACTCATAATAGCATCAGAACAGCACAGTGTGAAATAAACATACAGTATGTAGATGCCAATGTGGTTTTTAATTGATTTTCTTTATAGAGAATACAATGCATTCTACATTGTGAGAAAAAAAAAAAAATCAATTGCATGGCAGTGAGAGAAATCATCAAAAATTCTGCATTGTGGATTAATACTATAGTATGTATTAATTACAAATAAAAAATACATATTTTCAACTATTTTAGATTATTTAAAGTAGCACCTCTTGTTTAGATCGTAGTTTTTCACAGATCACATCTCTGCTGATTTTCTCGTTCAGCTTTTTAAGGTAGAATCACCTGGAATTCAGGTTTTCATTTAAAGGAGAACTGCTGTGAAACAGACTTTGGGTGTATTAAAGTAGCTCCACACTTTCATTGGTAGAATCCGGAGAGCTCTGACATTTAAAAATATGCTTTTATGACTTTAAAACTGCACAAGAAGTTTATTAAAAGTCACTGTTTACATCCCCTAGTGTAGGTAAATCTCCAGGTACTTAAAATTAAGTCACAATAAGTCAACCGTCGAGCACAAGAGCGAATAGGTAGGATAGTTTTGAGCAGATTGCAAAATTTTAGGACAATGAAGTGTAATGGGATGGAGTACTGCTACAGACTAGTAGCCCAGAGGGTTGTTGAACCCAATTGAAGAACAGTTGATATCAAAGCAGTTAAACCCAAGAAGAAAGAAAAATAAGTAAATAAATAAAGACACCGCTCCTCACGTGGGATTTAACCCGTGTCGTCAGGGTCGCGTTCCAATATACTACCGCTGCCCCGGATAATGAATTGGGACACGGCCGGGAAAAAAACGCCCTTTTAAGGTGATACACTGAAAAAAGATGCTTTGGACCAACCTAAAAAAATTACTCTAATATGTCACAGCTTTTTCCACTTATTTTTTATGATTTAGTTAGAATCCAACATTTTGATTTAAACTAATATTTTTTTTATAATATAATTATAATTATAACAAATATTTTCAACCCAAATATCAAAAAGTTCTTTAAAACAAAGAGAAAATATAATTTATAATAAATAACCGCCTTTATTTACACTTTTTTTTACACTGTTTTTAAATCTGCAATAAACTTTTACTTTCTATTACAGCCATACATTTGAATAAACTAATTTGATAATTATAATTCTATTAGTTAGTTTTATAAACTTTCCATAATTTCCTTTTCCGTAATTATTTAATTATTTATATATTTTCTATGGTCACAAGTTTTTTTTATTTTTTATTATGAATTACTCAATATAGCACATTTTTAATTGATTATTAAGTGAGAATTAAAGCTAGGCAAACTTTCTCTAGGCAAACCTAGAGAACGAAAACGAGCGTGACAGAGAGAGAGAGACAGGGGGAGGAATATAAACAAAAGCTCACCAGAGAATCATATTTATTTTTTTATTTTTCATTATCGTTCATTATAGTTCAGTGTCTCCTTCTTTCTAAAATCCCCCAAATTTGGTCATCCCACATAAAAACCTACTGACTGAATGACCTGCTCTGGTCATCCTCAGGAGGATGATGCTCTCTCGGTTGGACATGTTTAGCACGGCTGAAGGAAACCCTTTATTTTTTGCTAGTGGAAATGTAATCTGTGTTGAGCTGTTGAGCGTGTTAGACAGCTTTGCCTTTGTGTCAAAGTCACAGTGCTATTATAATACTCTTTCTGCATATTCTTCCTCAGTTCAGCTCAGTTTTAATTGGATTAACCTTCTGCTTATCTTCAGCCATGAAAAATATTATTAAATAAGTGGCAGAAAGAGAGAGAGAGAGAGAGACAGAGACTAGAACATACGATCCAGAACATCAAATGGGCTTCAGAGCCCATGTGCAGCCATGCACTGAACAAAACAAAACAAAACAAAACAAAAAAAAAAAAAAAAAAAAAAAAAAATATATATATATATATATATATATATATATATATATATATATATATATATATATATATATATAGTATAATGTATAGGGAGCTGAGAAAGCACCCCATGAAGAATGCAAGGCAGTGTAATTTAGCTTATGCACATTTATACAAGGGTTATGTATATATATATATATATATATATATATATATATATATATATATATATGAGAGGTATATATATATATATATATATATATATATATATATATATATATATATATATATATATATATATATATATATATATATACATATAAAGAAACTGAAACACCTGTCATTTTAGTGTGGGAGGTTTCATGGCTAAATTGGAGCAGCCTGGTGTTCAATCTTCATTAATTGCACATTATTGCACCAGTAAGATCAGAGTATGAAGGTTCAGTTAGCAGGGTAAGAGCACAGTTCTGCTCTAAATATTGCAAAGCACACAACATTATGGGAGACATACCAAGCTCAAAAGAGGACAAATTGTTGGTGCACGTCTTGCTGGAGCATCTGTGACCAAGACAGCAAGTCTTTGTGATGCATCAAGAGCCACGGTATCCAGGGTAATGTCAGCATACCACCAAGAAGAACCAACCACATCCAACAGGATTAACTGTGGACCCTGTAAGAGGAAGCTGTCTGAAAGGGATGTTCGGGTGCTAACCCGGATTGTATCCAATAAAAAAAAAAGCATAAAACAAGAATTCAATGTGCACCTCAACTCAACCATGTTACCTGTTTCCACCAGAACTGTCCGTTGCCAGGATACGTAAATTATTGTGCTCTAAAACCAGGTGTTTCAGTTTCATTGACCAAACCCTGTATTTGTTTACTCACGATCACAATCCTCGGCCTCGGTCGCCTTCCAGCTCATAAAACACAATGAGCTGTGAAGTCGGATTATAGAGTCGCATTGCAACAAACTCTGTGCTTTATAAGACTGAATAAATAAAGAGAAGAGCGACAGCCAGGTGGTTTTTGTCACCTCATCGCCTCGTGAATAATGTCACTGTGAATCGGACTAGCGCGTCACCTCGACGCCCGGCGAATTCTCAATTTCCGCGCCAACGTCTGGGTTTGGAAAAGAGGCGAATCGCTTGTGTTTTTGCCGACTTCGGTTGCAGAAAGATAAATTAAAGTCTCTGAACTTAATGTTCCTTAAAATGAAGACGCTTCATCTGGCTGACTGGCGGTATTATTCTAGCTGACAGTGCATTGGTCATTTGGCAGATGGGAGGTGTCCTTCGCTGCGCTTTCTGGAGTTCTTTCCTATTAATCAGGGCTCTATTTACGCATGCAGAGTAAGCAGGCCGGCACACTGCGACACCAGCTCAGTTACTGCTTTAATGGCCAAACGCTAGAGCTAATGAAACATCATCCAAACCCATTCCAGCGATGATGGTGGTTTTAGCACTGAAATGAATGAAAGGAAATTTCTCTCTGCAGTTTCTAAGCTGCATTTTTTCCTTTTCTTTCATACGAAACTTCCGACTTGTGTGCTGTTACACTTTGCAGAGCTGCTGACATCTCAGTGATGACTGAAAAGTAGTATAACAAAAAAGAAAAGAATATATATCAATATCAACAGCATAATAGCAATAGCAACAACATATTAACCCTTTGAATCCTAGGCTGTTTTGGTCTGTTTTGTAAGGACTTTTTATCATGTTTTACTACAGCAAAAGTCCATTTTGCACCAGAGTTCTCCATTAAAAAGAAGAAAAAAAAGAAAAAAAAAACAGAAATCATTTCATGAGAGTCTTTCTTGGGCTGGCGGTTACCATTTGCGTGCAAAATAGGCAGTTTGACCTCCAATTACTCCAAAATACTACAGTTATATCACTTGTTAATCATGCCATTAATTTGTAAATTTGTAAAAAAAAAAAAAAAAAGGCTTCCTCAAAAATGTAATGGTATAATTTGATAATTTGCTGGTTTAATAGGACTCCAAATGGGATTTTTTTCCTAAAATTGACCTCCCATTACTCCACAATGCTACAGTTATATTACACTATACTTATAACATTAACAGTGAAGAAGTCGTTCTTCAAGAACGTAATTGTGTTATTTGATAACAGTTTGATATGCTGGTTTTATAAGACTCCAAAATCTGGTTTATGCAAAACCAAATTGACATTTTTCCATTTAAGAAATCTCTTTTGCTCCAAATTGTTACAGTAATATCATTCGAAACATATAACTTAAATACTTGAGAATTAGTCATTAATGAATTTGGTGGTTTCATATGATAACCTTTTGACTTTCATGTTTTATAAGACTCCAAACTCCAATGTGCATGCAGTATATTGGTTTATATATTGTACAAACAAATAGGGATTTATATACTATATTTGCCATCCCATTTATTTAAATTCATATATTTTTTTTTACTTGAAACATACATAATAAATATTATTACAAGGGTTTTTCAACACATAAGCTGTATCGTTTGATTATCCTTAATTTAATTTTATTTTATAAGAGTCTAAATTCTGGTACATATACAACTTTTTTGCCATTGAATTTCTGCAGTAATATCATTTGAAATTAACAATGGGAATACTATGGGAAGTGCTTTTCAAGACATCAGTGGTCTTATTTGATAACACATTCATTGTCTTGTTTAATAAGACTTTAAATTGTGGTTTATATTTAATGTAATGTTTAAAATATAGTCGATTTAATCTGAAAACAGATGTATTTTATTTTTAATTAAAGAAAGGTCTGCTTTTCCAGAATGTTCCACTGTTCTACAGATAGGTAGTGTATGTGTGTTTTTTGAGCTGTAAAACTTGAGTGTAAGAAACAACAACAGTGATTTTAATGCTTTAACACAAGCAGATCTGAAATGATCTTGCGTTTTTTTAATCTTAATGGAAGCAGACGTCTCCAGTGCTCCCCGGCTGCAAATGTAACCAGTACCTGTAAATCTGCCTTCAGATAGGATTTATTTTAATGCAGATTGAATGTGTTCATTGGATTTGAATAGATTGTTGTGTGTTTGTTATGCATTGCCAGTGTTTTGTGTAGAGAAGCTCATTTAAATGCGAGGCTGTAGCAGCAGCAGGACTCTGCCGCTCTGGATGGCAGCTGCGAATTTGCAGGTGTGCTGAACCTTGAATTTCACTTCCGTGGACAGAGCGTGATCCGGGTAAACCGAGCGAAGGATGACGGAGGAGTTTGAGACTGCAGAACTTCACCCATCCTGACTTTAAACAAAAAGTTCAGTACGAGTTTCATCAGAGCAGAGAATCTTTATCTTAGTGATGTAGGTGCTTCAATGTGTTCTGAGTAGAGGCATCTATTCAAAAAGATCTTTTAAAATATGTACATTTACAACTAAAACTTTATTATTTATATACATATCAATTGGAAGAAAATAGAAAAAAAAGAAAGAAAGAAAAAGAAAGTTAAGAAGGTTGTATCTGTGTTCTGTAAAGTTGCTAATTTGGAGATGGAAAGCAGTATTTGGGATTCACATCTGAGAATTATATATACACAAATTAAAATTAAAAATCGATTTATCTATCTGATATATTAGCCAGATAATATACTGCTATGCTCTGCTGCTCCATGCTGTTTAGACACGTGGTCTGTGCAGTCTTCACTGCTGTTAAGTAACGGTTAACTGTTAAGTAGGTAGCACCAAGTGGTCCAGCGTTCTGAAGCACTGCCACTATAATCAGGAGATTGTCAGTTCGAATCACGTTTATGCAGCTTGCCATCAGTTGTACTTGCTCTCTCTGTGTGGGTACAGTAGATGGCACTCTTGCTTTCCCCTCATCACTCCTAGGGTGATGTTGATCAGCACATGGCTGTGTCTGTGAACTGATGTATCAGAACCAAGTTGCTGCACTTTCCTCCGAGTGTTAGCGCTGTGATGCTACTCGGCAATGCTGCATCAAAAAGAGGTGGAGTCTTCACATGTGTCGGGGACGTGTGCTGGTCTTCGTAACCCTCCTGGTGTTGGGGTATTACTAGTGATGGGGGATATAGAGCAGAATAACAGATGAATGGGCGTGAAAATGGGTGGCCTGGCTAAAATTGGGGGAAAATAGGGAAAAAGTCTGACAAAAATGAAAGTTAAGAAGATTGTATTTGTCTCATGTAAAGTTGCTATTTTTTGTAGATGTCAAAATCCACAAATCTGCTCCGTTTCTGGAAAAAAATGCTCTAATCTGATGTGAGCCGTTATCTACAGCCAGTGAGAAGGTCATCTGATTATCTGATTAAATGTTATCGGATCTGTCGTTCTCCAATTCAGGGATCTTCAGGGATCTTCAGGGACTCTGCAGTTCAGGGTATCGTCTGCTGTAACTCAGCTCTGAATAAACTCATTAAAATACTAATTATCACTGAGCAGAATGAGGCTTTTAGCGTGACAGGAAACATTGTATAGAGCTATAACCTTTCATAGCTTTCATAATGAAACTTTGTCTTTTATTTTTTATTCTGTGCTGTTCTGTGGTCAGTCTCTATAGCCTCTATATAACATTATACTGCTACAGTATCTCAATTTATTATTTTCTTCGGTAACACTTTCTATGAGTGTCATCTCTATAAGACTCTATAAACATACTTATAACACATTATAAAGCATTCATAAGGCATTTTAAACATGGGTATATATATATATATATATATATATATATATATATATATATATATATATATATATATATATATATATATATATATAACTCATCATAGCCATGTTTATTATCCATCAGGTACCACTTTAAAATAAGACTGCCTTTACAAAGGGTTTATAAATGGTTTACAATGAGTTTATTAATGGTTACTAAATAGGTTATAAATGCCTTGAAAATTAATAATCATTTATAACCAGTTATAACACATAATAATCAGTTATAACACATTATCATTAATAATCAGTTATAACACATACGTAGAAAGGGCAACAATTAAGACGGCAGTGGGTTCACTATTTGGCAAACAACAGGTCATTGTTGCCCTTTCTACGTATGTGTTATAACTGATTATTAATGATTTTTAAGTCATTTACAACCTAATTAGTAACCATTAATAAACCATTTATAAACCCTTTATAAAGGTAGTCTTTTTTTAAAGTGGTACCATCCATCATGGACTGTGATTATAAATTATTAATAGCTGTGTTTATAACATGTTATACATCAATACCAAGAAACTCAGTCCAGTGTGCAGACTGTATCATGACTAAAACAGCTTCCAACTTATAAACACACCCTAAAAAATCCTATAAATATATTTTTTATATACTCAATGATTATTCTTGTCTTGAATATAATATAAGTTATAATCAATTATAATGTATTATAACAGGTCTTTGTGCGCTCTAAGTAAAGTGTCAGACTTTCATTGTGGGACTAGATTATTAACGATAGATATATACTATTTTAACATATATATTATAAATACAGCTTATAACGTATTATGATCACAAGTCATAATGCTTAATAAACATGCCTATAATAATTTGCCTATAAAACTTGTATGGAGATGCAGATTTCATTTTCCAGCAGAAATTGGCACACTGCCCACACTGCCAAAAGTACCAATTGGTCTTGAGTATTATATATAATATTATTTTTCTGAATATTTTCTGAGATACTGATTTTGGCTTTAAGCCATAATCATCAACAATAAAAGAAATAAACTCTTAAAATAGATCACTCTGTGTTTAGTACATCTATATAATATATGATTTTCACATTGTAAATTGTAAATATGCACCTGTATCTGTGTGTATCAGTGTTTGTGAATAGAGATATTTCAGCAGAATTGTGAAGCAGAGCTGCTTTTTAATTAAAGAAACTCCCCTGCTGTGCTGTAGTGTGTGTTTATCGGTCATGCTAGCTGACCTGCAGCTCTCTACAGCACACAGCGAGCGTGCTCACTGCGCTCGACACACACTCTAAAGTGCTGTTCAGCTGCAGTCTGCGCTGGCTGTGTGTTCACGCTGCAGCTCTCCTGACCAGATGGCAAATTTACCACTCAGAACAGCATCTGCGCCACGAGCAGCACTTTATAATGAGCCCAACAAAACACAGAGACAACACGTCTAAACACCAGCATCCCGAGCACTACAGGTCACTGTGGGCGTGGCCAGAGTGTCTAAGGGCAAACTGGTCAACCTATAGATTTCAACCAGGGATTAAAAAGACATAGAAACGTAAAAAGTTGCATTATAACAATTTTGAGGACTAGTTTTGAACTAGACTTTTGGGTAACACTTTCTAAAAATGCCATCTATGTTATATAAGAGCCTGTAAACATAAATAAGCATAACAGGTTATAATGCATTCATAAAGCATTATTAACATGAATATACAAATTAATATTAAAACATTTATCATCACCTATCATATCCATGTTTATTATGCATCATGAAATGTGATTATAATGCATTAATAGCTGTGTTTACAAAATGTTATAATGTTCCAGCTTGCAGAATTATGCATTATGACTAACTTATAAACATATCCTGTACAAGACTCTCAGTATATATATATATATATATATATATATATATATATATATATATATATATATATATATATATATATATATTTACCACTCATGAATCATACTTGTCTTAAATATATTATTAGCTATAGTTGCTTGTAATGTATTATAACAGGTCTTTGTGTGCTCCACGTAAAGTGACAGACTTTAATATAATAATAATAATAATAATAAAAGACATAATAATAATAATAAAAGACATAATAATAATAATAAAAGACATAATAATAATAATAATAATAATAATAATAATAATAATAATAATAATAATAATAATGATAATAATAATAATAATAATAATAATAATAATAATAATAATAATAATAATAATAACTAGATTGCAGTTCCTGCAGAAACTGCGAGTGTGATTGCAGTGCTGATTCATGGCTGGGTGTTATGGTGTTGCTATGGTTTCCATGGTGGTTGCCAAGCGGTTCTTAAGGTGTTGCTATGGTATCCATTTTATTTTCACATAATTTGGGGAATCTGTGTTTGTACAGTGATGTAGCATTAATTAATTAATTATTAATCATAGAAACATTATGGCTATGATCTATACTAGTACAGGTAGAAGTTTTAATAAAGAGATTACTTACCACTTTCTCCATCAACTTGGCCAAGAACATCACGCATTTTAATAATCACTGTTGTAAAAAAATGATATCCAGTTATGCAGATGTTATATACAGCTCATTAACACAAACACAATTATTTCACAGTATTATATTAAACTCTTGGCCTTAATAGAAATTAAAATGCATAGTAGCTTAACATGTATGTCATGGCAAGTTGTTTTATCAAATAGAGTCCTGCAGAATGTTAAACCTGCAATAATTTTTTGATTTATCAGAAATGCTATAAGTCTATAATGCTATAATCAGCACCAAACTACATTACACTACGAGTAGTGTTTAGATTTTTTCTCAAATAGTTAGCTATTAGAATGTTTTAATCATGATTAGGGAAAAAAACATATACTATACTGATGCAAATACCTGCCTGTACTGGTTTACACCCCTAGAACCTGGTGGAAAAGAGTGAAGTTATTCAGCTCATAGTATTAATGTGTTATTGTGATGACACAAACGGGGCCTGCTTTTGTTTAAAGCCCACTCACCACGTCAAGGTACAGGCCAAGAGTGGGATGTTAGTATGACACGACAAGGACAAGGTTAGTGTAAACTGACAAACAATACAAACTTTTAGACACGCAGACAACATAGAATTATTGCATAGAACTATTTACAGAACTGAATATTTTTATATATATTTTTATATATATATATTTTGCAATTTTCTTAAATTTTTTTGTATGAAATTCTGGAAGAAATACAAAACTATTTACAAAACTAAACTTTATTTTTGCACATGTGAAGGATTTCACAAGTGATTTTTGGTATGGAACATTTGAAAAAAATGCGTAGTAGTATTTACAGAACAATTTTTTGCCTTGCAAAATGAAAGATTTTTTGTATGTAATTTTTTGGAAAAAATGCCTAGAACTTTTTACAGAACTGATTTTTTGGGCCTTGCAAAATACAAGATTTTTTATGTAAATTTTGGGGAAAAATGCATAGAACTATTTACAGAACTTTTTTTTTGGATTTCAACCAGACAACATAATACAGAGCCCAATACATGACATCAATACATTATACTCATTGCCACCAAAACCATATGGATTTTAACCACACAACAGATCCATTTTGGCCTCCCTGGCGACTAAGGCTGTACGGAGCCCCACTGACACCAATAATATGTAGTCAGTGTCGCCAGTTCCAAATGGATTTAACCACACAACAGATCCATTCTGGCCTCCCTGGCGACTAAGGCTGTACGGAGCCCCACTGACACCAATAATATGTAGTCAGTGTCGCCAGTTCCAAATGGATTTAACCACACAACAGATCCATTCTGGCCTCCCTGGCAAACTCAGGCTGCACCGAGCCCACTGGCACCGTTTATGCATGCTCAGTGTCGCCAGTTCCAAATGGATTTTAACTTCAGAACAGATCCATTCTGGCCTAATTTTATCCTCTTGCTTTTAGTTAGGCACAAACCTTAATTGTGTGATTCTTTCATTAATTATTTTACTTGTTTTGGTTTGTTATTTTGAGTTTTAGTTCCTGTTTGTTGTAAGTGTTCATTTGATTCCAGTGAGACTTGTTTGTTGTGAGAGCATTTATAAGTTATACAAATCCTGTGCATGTTCTATTGTGTTGCTGTGGCTGATTACGATTCAATCAGTACGTTCTTCTGTGTAGCTGTGGCCGCTTATGATTTGCTCCTTTTATTGGTCTTCTGCAAATCCAACATATTGTTCCTCTGATGAAATCACTCCTTGATCACTGCATAGACGGGGTTGTGGTAACTATAATATGAATGCAAAACTCCTGATGATAAGCACTTTTGTGGTTGAGAGGTAAAGATGAGATCCAACAAAGTGTTTTTCTCAGTTGTTGCTCCCTGTATGAGCTGTGTGTATCCTCTTCTTGTGATTAAGTCATAGATGGACTTTGAAGTTGTTGATCTGAGATCTTCATTGAAATCCCCACAGATGATAACATGGTCCTGATCCATTATATCTATGGCATCCAAAAGACTCTTTAGATTTGAAAGAAAATCTGCTGTCTTGTAGTTTGGTGGTTTGTAAATAGCAGCTACAACAGCTTGTACAGGGTCTCTGATTTTGAGGGCCAGAAATTCAATGTCAGTGACGCCCATTACATACTGCAACACCTGGGCATTTATATGATTCTTCACATATATTGCAACACCACCACCTTTTTGGTTTGCCAACTGTGGAAAACTGCTATAGGAGACTTGTCTGTTCCGCTTGTACATGTTGTAGCCTTCTAGTTGGAGCTCCTCTGGGACGGCCAATCCAAACATGTGGGTTTCAGTGAAGCACAAAATATCTCCTAAGCAGATCTCATGGTGTTTTCGCATGTCATCAAAATGACAATGTAAACCTTCCACATTGTGGTGAATCACAGTTAAACAGTCACTGGCATTTGTTTTAGCATGCATCAGGAGTGGCATGACAGTTTCAACGTTTGCTTTAGGCATGCTTTCCAGTGAATTCAAAACTTCTTCGTTGCAAAAAATCTTCTTTTCTTCAAAATCGATGATGTGTAGGCCTTGCAAAGAGGTGGTCCTGCTGAGGGCTACATAAGCCATTCCTGGTTCAAAAATTCGCTTCAGAGATACTACAGCTGATGATGACGTCATGCCTTGTACTTTGTGAGACGTGCAGGCATATGCTAGTTTTAAAGGAAACTGACAACGTACCAGTCCCTTTCTCTTGCACCGCTCCTCTACTCTCTCAATGAAAACAACATTGTCAGGACTCCCAGGGATTCGACTGCGTCTCTTGGCACCAGCAGTAGGGTTATCCAACTCCAATCCGATTAAATCCACATATTCATTCCCTTTTGTGTCAGTCTTCTTGACGATCTGTGAGATCTTTGCAAAAGTTCCATTAACCAAACCGTCTCCTGTATCTATATTACGTGTAATGACAACACGTACACCCTCTGACAACAACAATGAGTCTGGAAGATCTCCTTTGCGGCCTTGAAACGGAGCTGCTTGCCGTACCATTCTTCCTGTTCGGTCATCTTTCATATGGTCCTCTGCATCAACACGGGTTATGTCGGAACTAAGTGCAGAAAGGGTGTCATTGTTGTGTTTATCCACCTCCTTGTTTGTGGCAAAGATGTGTAACACATCCGGTGGGCAGTCATCCTTCCTGGGAAAGGTGCGCGTAGCCAGCAGAGCTCTGTCACAGTTCAGTAATGGCTCGGTCTTCTTCTTAACACGAAGCCTGTTCAGCATTTCCGCAAATGGGGCATCCTGCTTTTGTCTCATGATTTCTTCCAGTGTGACGATATGGAAATTGTCTTTCCAAATGTCCATTGTGTTGTGTTCATAGACACACAGGGCCTTAGCCTTTCCAACTGGTGGTAGTTGAAAGAAGTCACCTACAGCAAGCACAGACACTCCTCCAAAGGGTTTCTTGCTGCCTTTAATCTGTTGTAGCCTTTGGTCCACATATGCAAAGAGCTCTTTGGAAACCATGGAAACTTCATCAATAACAATGATTTGAACATTTGAAAGTATGATCCTCATCTCATCCAAAGAATTTCCAAGTCCTTGGTACGGTGGCTTCAGGTTCTTTGGAAGTTTTAGTACTGAATGCAATGTGTTTCCCGAAATGTTGAATGACGCCGTTCCCGTGAAAGAGGTAAGTAGGACAGTTGGCCTTGATAGGTCATCCAGCTCATCCATACTGGGCAATCTTCTCAGAATTTTGGTCACTTCATTGTAGACACACTTGATCAAATGAGATTTGCCAGTTCCGGCTCCACCAGTGACAAAGTAAAAGAACTGGTCTGGCCTTTCGCCATTCACAAGCCTTAAGCTCCAGTCTCTTAGTTTATAAAACACAGCTGCTTGTGTTTCATTTAGGTTTTGGTACATCTGCCGTAAAACCTTACTACTCAGTGCGGGGCACTCGACAAGCTGCACTGCTGTTGTTCTTTCAGAATTTTTTCTGTATTCTGGCACATCATCTTGCTCTTTATCCTCAGCTGGATCCATTGGTTGATGTTCTGAAATGGTCTCAATTCGAATGAGCTCTGTATTTGGAGCAAAATTGGCCCATGCATCCTCAGTGGGTCCAATTTTTTCAAAGTCCTCGATTGCACGCTCGATAGCATCACTGTCCTTTTCATATCGCTTTCTATTGTCATTCACAATTTCAAACACAGGCCTTATTGACTCAGAGCCAGAAAGTTTGATACATGCACTCTCATAGAAGAACTGGTAAGAATTAAACGGTGGTATCTTCAGCTGATGTTCATCTCTGTAGGGGAGGTAAACCTTAAGAAGACTTCCATAAAACTTTTCAGGGTCCTTTTTTGGGGAAAAACGTGCATATCTAATGACCGCAGGTTTGCCTTTGGTCCTCTTCTGTATAAATCCCATATTATCTTGAAGTGGAATGACATTTGGACCACCACTTTGTCTGCCATATACAAGTCTGTAGTTGAATGCGAAATCAGCCATGCACATTGTTTCGAATTCAGGAGTTTCCGGTCTGGCTTTATACTTTTCTGGCAATCCAGCCATCCACACTTGATCTGAATCTGGATCCTTTGTCTCCAGTTTTCTCAGCGGTAGGCTCATCTTCACTGCATTGTCGTCTGTAGGAATAAAGATTACGCTGCGTGAGCAAAACTTCAGTTTTAAGCTGCACACACGGGTGACAGCCTCTTGCACACTGACCTCCCGGTTTTTGGAGTAAGCTTGCATGATCTCTTTCATCTGCTCAAGCTCTGATGAATTGTCTTTGCTTGATTCCTTAACAATTCGTTTGAGATAGTCACTCATCTCATGTTCGGCCTTGGTTATGTATGACAACATGTAGATGATGCAGCTGTAGGGATTCAGAATGTACTGAATGTCCATATTTGCATTCCATGCTCTCAACAAGTGTGGATTGTAGCCATTAACCCAACAGTCCTTGGGGTCACGTTTCATCATCACAGCACTGGAATCCGTTGTCATCTCAAGATAACGAGAGAAGTCGTTATAAGTCATATTGCATTTAGCAAGAATGTCATCTGTGCTTTGAAATGAAGCTGCTGAGTCATGTAGTAAATCCCAAACAGGCTTCAGCTTTGTTCTTGCTTGTTGATTTGGGTTTGGTCCATCTGGATCTGATGGTCTTGGTCTGCTAATGAAAGTTGACTTCACGGGTGGCTTTGGAAACCCGAAACGGCAATGTTTTTTTCCTTTTTTACATGACTTTGTGTGACTTTTGCTGTGAGACTGGACTTCCTTCACAATATTGTGCAGATCCGGGTCTGACTTTTCATCAGGCAGTTGGCATGAAATGTATTTATCAATGAATGCAGAAACCTTTTCATCTGGATCATCCTCAAACTTTGGGGCATCCTTAATCCAGAACAGGCAGTGAATGTGGGCTGACCCTCTGGCCTGGAACTCCACTCGGTAAAACATGTCCACTACTTCACCGATGGGCTGTGCAGGTGACAAGATCAAATCTCTCATTAGAGCCTCCACTCTCTTTTCAAAGAGTCTTATGACTGTCACAGGGTTGCTTCGAAGGATGTCACATTTAGTGGACCAGTCCAATTCTGAGAAGTTCACAGTTTCTCCCTGTTGCTTCTTGATGGCTCCAATGATCTCTGGCCACCTCATTTCAGCAGCACTGAAAGTGCAAAAAAACGTAGGCAATCCTAATTGTCGTAAGCATGCAAAGAGGTCCCTCATAGTCTTTTCCCAAAAAGCCGGTGTTCCTCTTAAGGGCTGCATGAATCTTGTTGCTTCCCCATGTTGAACAAGTTTCTGCACCTCACGCTGGTCTTGCAACACTCGTGATGTAATTCTTCGTCCATCCTTTGTGAACGCTTTCCCTTTGCGCAGCTGAATGGACATGCTTGACATAGCAGCGTGCATTTCTGCCACAAACTGAGCAAAGAAAATGTAATTGGTGTCCATGGCAAAACGGTTGTCAGCGCTGAACAGCCTTGCATTAAAATATCTGCTTGGAGAAATCTTCTTGGGTCGATCTGATTCATCCAATGTGTTCCTACCGGTGTTGAATTGCACAGGAAATGCCATGGATTCCAACTTTGGAGTTTTGAAAAAGCTGACTGGTTGATTTCCTTCTGCCGGTGCAATTGAGTAAACATTGTCTCCAAATGACAGTATTTCTTGACCAACATCAGCTGGCTGAAGGCATGAATCAAAAGCAATCCCATAGTTTCCTGCAACACTGTTGTCCTGTTCGTCACATGCATTTTCATCGTCAGAACCACCATGTGCACCATCGTCTTGGTTGGTGCAGACATTGTTAGCAACATTGTCCTCCAGTTTGTCAGATGTATTTTCAGAATCAGAACCTCCCTCTGCATTTTCTTCATTGTTGCTGCAGCCATCATTAGCAACACTTTCAGCACCGTTCTCCCCCATTGCACATTCTGTTGTTTCCAGGTACTCATCTTCTTCTTCCTCTCGTACAGCCACTTCTCTATACTCAGAATGAATTTCCTTTAATTTCATTAAGGCAGTTCTGACCTTTTTCATGTCCAAATTCTGAAACTGAAAATGTCCTTTGTACTGTAGGCGTCTCTTCAACTTCACCCTCAGTAATTGTGATTCAGATGGGGGTCTGGGTAAACACTGGACAGTTGACTCTACCTCAGAAGGTACGCATACCACTGCTCCATGGATAGCACGCTGTTGTCCCTTTGGAAGAGCAATGATTTTTGCAAAAGGTATGAACTTTGCAATGATGTGTCTCTCAAGAACATTTAGCCCTTGCAATTCATTTGGAATAGGGTCAAGCTCAAGGTTATTTGATACAGCAATAGATGGCAGATGACCAGTCTTTAGGTTTTCATGGCAGCTATGGCAAATCCACTCTTCCTTCCTTTCAGGCATTACACACTCGCCTTGATCTCTGCAGCTGTCTTCACATACATGGACATATGTTCCTGTTAAGCACATGGCTGTAAGCTCAGGGTCTTTAGAGTAGTTTGAAGACGCACACAGCCTCACTTGGTTGGCAAATAAGCATCTGTGGCAGACAGTACAAATATATATTGGTCCTTGCTGCACATTTAGTGCAAACAGTGATTGTGCCTGTTGTATCAGTTTGTTTGACTGGGTATCACTGGTACGTTGGACTGTAGTTGGCTCAGAAAGTTCTCTGGTGACTTGTCCTGTAGTGAAGCCAACAATGCTCCTGTATTTCTCCTTTATGCGGTTGCTACATTGTATGCTGTGCAGTGCTTTGAGGTCCTTGGTTTGTCTCAATTTAAAATGGCGGCTTTGTGACATACGGCGCCTTTCTTGGAACCTTGCATCTTGTTCATAATGCTTTTTAAAATGTGCCTTCATATAAGCCTTTTGTTTCAGCTGAAATGCAGGGTCATTTCTATAACGGCCTCTAGCGTTCTCTTTCTTTTTCATTTGGCATGCAGGGTCATTTCTATACTGGCTTCTCATATGCTCTTTTTGTTTCAACTGGAATGCAGGGTCATTTTTGTAACGATCTTTAATGTGCTCTTTTTGTCTTTGCTTAAAAGAAGGATCATTAATATACCGACCCCTGATGTACTGTTTTTGCCTTAACTGGAAGGCACAGTCTTCGCTATATCGGGCTCTGATGCTGGCAGTCTTCTCTGAAGAAAGAAGCCTATATCTATGTTTATCAGCATCTTTCCTCCTCTGTGACATTCTCAGTTTTTTTTGTTCTTTTTCATTTAGCAACTCTTGGTTCCTTTTTGACATCTCCAGTCTTGTCAGTCTCTTTGCAACTTTTTCTCTCCGAAGTTTATCTAGTTTAATAGACATCTTAGGCAGCATGGAGGATTCCTGTACCACATCTGGTTCACTCTCTGTTGATGTTATTCCCATTTTGAGGTCTTCAGATATTTCTCTCTCAAAGCAGACAGGAAGCAGGTTATACTCGTTGTGTGCTTTTAACTTCAGAGAGTAGAAGAAGAGCTGTATCAGTCGGATTGCCAGATCAGAAACGAAGTGAAAAGTAACCATTACTGCTTTCCCATTTTTGTCACAGCATGATCCATTTGCATTTCGAGCATGTGGATCAAAAAACCCATACCGCCCACTTCGATCTTTGAAAACACTTACACACAAACCACCAATGATCAGCAAGGCCTGTGAAAATTCAGTTCCAAGACCTTCAAGACGAAGTGACAGATTCAAAAAGTTTTGCCAGTCTTCAGGTGCATCTTGCAGTAACAATCCACCGACTGGGTTGGATTTCTTCACAACATAACGCCCTGAGTCAGTTTCAATTGTGTTTGGGAGATCATCAAAATTCAAATACCTAGAAATAAACCTGTTTTCATCCTCTAATCTGTGTCTTATCTGACCGTACAACTGGTCTCCTCTGTTTAAGATGCAATTCAAGCAGTCTCTGTTTATGTGTTGTTTCTCATTCAGGTGAGCTAGAAACATCAATGAATTAGCCACACATTGGGTTCCTCTGGTGTACTCTGAAAACCTGTAATCCGATTGACTGTATGAGGCTCTCACCGAAATCTCGTCTGTTTCTTTATAGGATGTACTGTTACTACTGACAGGTCCCTCACTGCTTTTAAACATGATGTCATCCTTGTCTGAAGCTTTACTATCCCTATTTTGACTTCCTTTGTTCTGCTCTGAAATCCTGTGATCAGACTGGCTGGAGGAGGCTTTAGGTGAAATAGGTATTGCAGTTTCACAGTTGTTGCTCACAGCTTTCTCAACAGTATCAACTAAATGTTCAGTACGTAATTTCCACTGTTCTTTTTTTGCACAGGATCTTTTGTTCTTTCGCGGCATTTTGGGAGTGAATTTCTTGGAAAACGATATATAATAACAGCTAAATCAATGTACCTTAATCAAAAACGCAAACAATAACCTGTAAACAAAACACCTCAATATGGATATAACTTACCAGTATTCCTGTTTGTGAACAGGAACACAATACAGCAAAATGACTCTGCAGTCAGTCGACGCTTACCACTCTCTCTTCCACAACACCAACCTGCCTGCAATCTGCAAATAAGAACACAGCATGAATGAACGACAAATGTATGCCTCTTACAAAGCAATGCAAATATGACATTTTTACAACCCTTGGTACTTAGTTGTTAAGTATTTATACTTCATAACAAACAACAAAATAACCTTGCAAAATTATTTTGCCTTATCTGCACTTCTCTAAAGCAAATACAAGCACATTTCCTTAATACAAATTAGTTTACATTTTAAAGGGGTATTTAGAGGCCATAACATGTTGAGCAATACTGCTAGATTTGGTCATCATTTCACTTTGTTAATAACATAACATTAGTCTAACCCTGATACCTACAACAGACAGGCATTTTAAGTGTGTGTGTTTATTTGAAAGAATGTGTGTGTGTGTGTGTGTGTGCGTGTTTGAGAGTGTGTGTGTGTTTGAGAGTGTGTGCGTGTTTGAGAGTGTGTGTGTGTGTGTGTGTGTGTGTTTGAGAGTGTGTGTGTGTGTGTGTGTGTGTTTGAGAGTGTGTGTGCGTGTATTTGAGAGAGAGTGTCTGTGTGTGTTTGAGAGTGTGTGTGTGTTTGTTTGAGAGAGATTGTGTGTGTGTGTGTGTGTGTTTAAGAGAGAGAGAGTGTGTTTGAGAGAGAGTGTGTGCGTGTGTTTGAGAGAGATTGTGTGTGTTTGAGAGAGTGTGTGTGTGTGTGTTTGAGAGAGATTGTGTGCGTTTGAGAGATAGAGTGTGTGTGTGTGTTTGAGAGAGAGAGTGTGTGTGTGTTTGTTTGAGAGAGAGTGTGTGCGTGTGTTTGAGAGAGTGTGTGTGTGTGTTTTTTTGTTAGAGAGAGTGTGTGTGTGTTTGAGAGAGAGTGTGTGCGTGTGTTTGAGAGAGATTGTGTGTGTTTGAGAGAGAGTGTGTGTTTGAGAGAGAGAGAGTGTGTGTGTGTTTGTTTGAGAGAGAGTGTGTGCGTGTGTTTGAGAGTGTGTGTGTGTGTGTTTTTTTGTTAGAGAGAGTGTGTGTGTGTTTGAGAGATTGTGTGTGTGTGTTTGAGAGAGATTGTGTGTGTTTGAGAGAGATTGTGTGTGTTTGAGAGAGATTGTGTGTGTGTTTGAGAATGTGTGTGTGTGTGTGTTTGAGAGTGTGTGTGTGTTTGAGAGAGAGTGTGTGCGTGTGTTTGAGAGAGATTGTGTGTGTCTGTTTGAGAGAGTGTGTGTGTGTGTGGTTGAGAGAGTGTGTGTGTTTGAGAGTGTGTGTGCGTGGGTTTGAGAGAGAGTGTGTGTGTGTGTTTGAGAGAGAGTGTGTGTGTATGTTTGAGAGAGTGTGTGTGTGTTTGACAATGTGTGTGTGTGTTTGAGAGAGTGTGTGTGTGTGTGTGTGTGTGTGTGTTTGAAAGAGAGAGAGTGCGTGTGTTTAAAACTGTGTGTGTTTGAGAAAGGGTGTATTTTAGAGAGTGTGAGTGAATGTATTTGAAAGTGTGTGTGTGTGTGTATGTGTGTGTGTTTCTGTGTGAGCATGTGTGTTTGAGTGGGCGACAAGAAATTTAAGTACCAAAACCAGTATTGCTGTTGTGTTAGTGCTAACTATGTAGCTAACTTATCCCTGGTTCAGTCCTCAAAATGGCCGCTATATATATATGTATATATATATAGCGGCCATTTTGAGGACTGAACCAGGGATTAGTTATCTAGTTATAACTTATAAATTAAAGCTAGGTTATCTAGTTATAATTTATAAATTAAAGCTAGGTTATCTAGTTATAATTTATAAATTAAAGCTAGGTTAGCTAGTTTATAACTTATAAATTAAAGCTAGGTTATCTAGTTATAACTTATAAATTAAAGCTAGGTTATCAAGTTATAATTTATAAATTAAAGCTAGGTTAGCTAGTTTATAACTTATAAATTAAAGCTAGGTTAGCTAGTTATAATTTATAAATTAAAGCTAGGTTAGCTAGTTATAATTTATAAATTAAAGCTAGGTTATCTAGTTATAATTCATAAATTAAAGCTAGGTTATCTAGTTATAATTTATAAATTAAAGCTAGGTTAGCTAGTTATAATTTATAAATTAAAGCTAGGTTATCTAGTTATAATTTATAAATTAAAGCTAGGTTAGCTAGTTTATAACTTATAAATTAAAGCTAGGTTATCTAGTTATAACTTAGAAATTAAAGCTAGGTTAGCTAGTTTATAACTTATAAATTAAAGCTAGGTTATCTAGTTAACTGTTATAACTTATAAATTAAAGCTAGGTTATCTAGTTATAACTTAGAAATTAAAGCTAGGTTAGCTAGTTTATAACTTATAAATTAAAGCTAGGTTATCTAGTTAACTGTTATAACTTATAAATTAAAGCTAGGTTATCTAGTTATAACTTATAAATTAAAGCTAGGTTAGCTAGTTTATAACTTATAAATTAAAGCTAGGTTATCTAGTTAACTGTTATAACTTATAAATTAAAGCTAGGTTAGCTAGTTTATAACTTATAAATTAAAGCTAGGTTAGCTAGTTTATAACTTATAAATTAAAGCTAGGTTGGCTAGTTATAACTTATAAATTAAAGCTAGGCTAGCTAGTTATAACTTAGAAATTAAAGCTAGGTTAGCTAGTTTATAACTTATAAATTAAAGCTAGGTTAGCTAGTTATAACTTAGAAATTAAAGCTAGGTTAGCTAGTTTATAACTTATAAATTAAAGCTAGGTTATCTAGTTAACTGTTATAACTTATAAATTAAAGCTAGATTAGCTAGTTTATAACTTATAAATTAAAGCTAGGTTAGCTAGTTTATAACTTATAAATTAAAGCTAGGTTGGCTAGTTATAACTTATAAATTAAAGCTAGGTTAGCTAGTTATAACTTAGAAATTAAAGCTAGGTTGGCTAGTTATAACTTATAAATTAAAGCTAGGCTAGCTAGTTATAACTTATAAATTAAAGCTAGGCTAGCTAGTTATAACTTATAAATTAAAGCTAGGCTAGCTAGTTTATAACTTAGAAATTAAAGCTAGGTTAGCTAGTTTATAACTTAGAAATTAAAGCTAGGTTAGCTAGTTTATAACTTAGAAATTAAAGCTAGGTTAGCTAGTTTATAACTTAGAAATTAAAGCTAGCTTAGCTAGTTATAACTTATAAATTAAAGCTAGCTTAGCTAGTTATAACTTATAAATTGAAGCTAGGTTAGCTAGTTATAACTTATAATACATCACATTAGGAAAATGCCAAGCTAAAGCCCATTAACTCCTTAAATTTTCTCAAGGTAAGGTCCATTTAATTTGATTGTGTGTGCTGGCTACCCAGCCACCAAAATTTAAATTAGTAGCTTACATTAGCTACCCAGCTAACACATTAGACCCTGTTCTACTGGTATAAACCTTACATAGCTATGTACAAAATTCCAGCTTTCATCAAGATTAGTTACAGCTTTTAATCACAAAATAATTATCCAAACATCTATAAGTCTAAAGCAAGACAGTTTAGCTAATTAGCAGTTTACTAGCTAGCAGAGTTAACACATGGCTTGTATAAATTAATGTTAGTTTGACTCACCAGATATTTAAAGTTAAAGACAGAAGTCCAATGTCTGGGTGAAATCAGGCCTCGTCTTGGTTGTAGAAAGTCTGGATTCAGTTGAAGAAATGTGGGGTTTGTCAAAAAGCAAGAAAGCAAGAGATATCTCTGATCCAGTCACCTCAGTGGCATTGATCAAATCTGAGAGAATTGTGAATTCCAGACAGATGTACAGGAGAGAGGGGGGCTTCTCCCCCCTTTGTTATGTCTGGGTCTCTCTGTGTTTTTATTTAAAAAATACACTCAGCCAATCACCAGCAAGTGTAGTGTTTTTTTTTTTTTTTCAAAATCAACTGTCCAAGTTGAAGCACCTGCAGCACCCCACACTGACTGACCTTCACAATAAATCAGATTATGAATTTTAAGTACTTAGATACAGTAATTTCCTATTACTACTAAAGTCAACTAATAAGAAACCATTTAGCTAGCTAGCTAACAAATATATTAAGAACATATAAAGAGAAATTATTTTTTCACACATTTTATTTTACTGCTTCACAAAACATATTTTTTGTGCTTTAATTTTACTATGAGTATGTCATCATCTACTGTTATCTACTGTGTATAGTCACATTCTAATTTTTGCATTAAATGTATGCAATTTACAGAAAAACACACGTGCTGGTGACCATGGTGTTTCTATGGGGTTTCTAAGGTGTTGCTAGGTAGATGCAAAGTTTTGTTATGGTGTTGCTATGGTATCCGGGGTGGTTGCTAAGGTGTTGCTAAGGTGTAGCTAGGTGATTGCTAAGGCGTTGCTAGGTGGTTGCTGAGGTGTTGCTATGGTATCTGAGGTGGTTGCTAAGGTGTTGCTTAGGCGTCGCTAGGTGGTTGCTAAGGTATTGCTATGGCATCTGGGGTGGTTGCTATGGTGTTGCAAAGTGGTTGCTAGATGGTTGCTAAGGTGTTGCTATGGTATCTGGGGTGGTTGCTAAGGTGTTGCTAAGGCGTTGCTAGGTGGTTGCTAACGTGTTGCTATGGTATCTGGGGTGGTTGCTAAGGCGTCGCTAGGTGGTTGCTAAGGTGTTTTGCTATGGTATCTGGGGTGGTTGCTAAGGTGTTGCTAAGGCGTTGCTAGGTGGTTGCTAAGGTATTGCTATGGCATCCGGGGTGATTGCTATGATGTTGCTAAGTGGTTGCTAGGTGGTTGCTAAGGTGTTGCTATGGTATCCGAGGTGGTTGCTTAGGTGTTGCTAGGTGGTTGCTAGGTGGTTGCTAAGGTGTTGCTAGGCGGTTGCTAAGGTGTTGCTATGGTATCCGGGGTGGTTGCTAGGTGGTTGCTAAGGTGTTGCTATGGTATCTGGGGTGGTTGCTAAGGTGTTGCTAGGTGGTTGCTAGGTGGTTGCTAGGGTGTTGCTAGGCGGTTGCTAAGGTGTTGCTATGGTATCCTGGGTGGTTGCTAAGGTGTTGCTAGGTGGTTGCTAGGTGGTTGCTAAGGTGTTGCTAGGCGGTTGCTAAGGTGTTGCTATGGTATCTGGGGTGGTTGCTAAGGTGTTGCTAGGTGGTTGCTAAGGTGTTTCTAGGTGGTTGCTAAGGTGTTGCTATGGTATCCAGGGTGGTTGCTATGGTGTTGCTAAGTGGTTGGTAGGTCACTCCTAAGCAGTTGCTAGGTGGTTGCTAAGGTGTTGCTATGGTATCCGGGGTGGTTGCTAAGGTGTTGCTAGGTGGTTGCTAGGTGGTTGCTAAGGTGTTGCTAGGCGGTTGCTAAGGTGTTGCTATGGTATCCGGGGTGGTTGCTAAGGTGTTGCTAGGTGGTTGCTAGGTGGTTGCTAAGGTGTTGCTAGGCGGTTGCTAAGGTGTTGCTAGGGTATCCGGGGTGGTTGCTAAGGTGTTGCTAGGTGGTTGCTAGGGTGTGGCTAGGCGGTTGCTAAGGTGTTGCTATGGTATCCGGGGTGGTTGCTAAGGTGTTGCTAGGTGGTTGCTAGGTGGTTGCTAGGGTGTTGCTAGGCGGTTGCTAAGGTATCCAGGGTGGTTGCTATGGTGTTGCTAAGTGGTTGGTAGGTCACTCCTAAGCTGTTGCTAGGCGGTTGCTAAGGTGTTGCTATGGTATCCGGGGTGGTTGCTAAGGTGTTGCTAGGTGGTTGCTAGGTGGTTGCTAAGGTGTTGCTAGGTGGTTGCTAGGTGATGTATATGCATAAATTAGATTAAATGGTGTTTGCACGTTGCTACGCAACGTGCAAATACATCAATCAGCTATGCACGCTAGGTTGCTCTGGCCGTTCGGGGGTGTCCAAACTTTTGACCCGTGGCTCCATTACACACAGTACTGGGGCTCTGGGGTGTCCAAACTTTTGACCCGTGGCTCCATTACACACAGTACTGGGGGGCCGGGGTGTCCAAACTTTTGACCTAACGCTGTTTTATCCCATAGCTGCTCCATACACTCACAGTACTGGAGTTCTAGCTACCTGTCCTTCGATCTAGCTGCCGTCCTCCGATTGGCCCCATTCATTCCAATGGGGCCACTTCGTACGACAATCGTACGAAATCCGTACGTCGTAACTTTTCGTAACGCATATTTTCGGAAAGAGCTCAATAAGTTCTACAGGTCCTCAATTGGTTTCATCTTCGTATTTCAAAAATTGCGACGTCCACGGGCGTGCAAAGTTCTGCCCATTCATTTTCAATGGGCAAAAAAACGCGTACTTACGAAGTTTTTACGAAAAACGTAAGTCCGATCGGAAAGCTGTATACAAGCCCACCATTCCCGATATGGACGCACGTTTTCTCTTTTGAACGAAGTCGATATTTCGAAAACTGCGGCACTAGTTAACCGGACAAAAAACAGGTGGAATAATAATAAGAACTAGATTGCAGTTCCTACAGAAACTGCGAGTGTGATTGCAGTGCTGGCTGGTATCTGCTATGGTGTTGCTAAGGTGTTGCTAAGTGGTTGCTAAGGTGTGGCTATGGTATCCGGGGTGGTTGCTAAGGTGTTGCTAAGTGGTTGCTAGGTGGTTGCTAAGGTGTTGCTAGGCGGTTGCTAAGGTGTTGCTATGGTATCTGGGGTGGTTGCTAAGGTGTTGCTAGGTGGTTGCTAAGGTGTTGCTAGGCGGTTGCTAAGGTGTTGCTATGGTATCCAGGGTGGTTGCTAAGGTGTTGCTAGGTGGTTGCTAGGTGGTTGCTAAGGTGTTGCTAGGCGGTTGCTAAGGTGTTGCTATGGTATCCGGGGTGGTTGCTAAGGTGTTGCTAGGTGGTTGCTAGGTGGTTGCTAAGGTGTTGCTAGGCGGTTGCTAAGGTGTTGCTATGGTATCCGGGGTGGTTGCTAAGGTGTTGCTAGGTGGTTGCTAGGGTGTTGCTATGGTATCCGGGGTGGTTGCTAAGGTGTTGCTAGGTGGTTGCTAGGTGGTTGCTAGGGTGTTGCTAGGCGGTTGCTAAGGTGTTGCTATGGTATCCGGGGTGGTTGCTAAGGTGTTGCTAGGTGGTTGCTAAGGTGTTGCTAGGCGGTTGCTAAGGTGTTGCTATGGTATCCGGGGTGGTTGCTAAGGTGTTGCTAGGTGGTTGCTAAGGTGTTGCTAGGCGGTTGCTAAGGTGTTGCTATGGTATCCGGGGTGGTTGCTAAGGTGTTGCTAGGTGGTTGCTAGGGTGTTGCTAGGCGGTTGCTAAGGTGTTGCTATGGTATCCGGGGTGGTTGCTAAGGTGTTGCTAGGTGGTTGCTAGGGTGTTGCTAGGCGGTTGCTAAGGTGTTGCTATGGTATCCGGGGTGGTTGCTAAGGTGTTGCTAGGTGGTTGCTAGGGTGTTGCTAGGCGGTTGCTAGGCGGTTGCTAAGGTGTTGCTATGGTATCCGGGGTGGTTGCTAAGGTGTTGCTAGGTGGTTGCTAGGTGGTTGCTAGGGTGTTGCTAGGCGGTTGCTAAGGTGTTGCTATGGTATCCGGGGTGGTTGCTAAGGTGTTGCTAGGTGGTTGCTAGGTGGTTGCTAGGGTGTTGCTAGGCGGTTGCTAAGGTGTTGCTATGGTATCCGGAGTGGTTGCTAAGGTGTTGCTAGGTGGTTGCTAGGTGGTTGCTAGGGTGTTGCTAGGCGGTTGCTAAGGTGTTGCTATGGTATCCGGGGTGTTTGCTAAGGTGTTGCTAGGTGGTTGCTAGGTGGTTGCTAGGGTGTTGCTAGGCGGTTGCTAAGGTGTTGCTATGGTATCCGGGGTGGTTGCTAAGGTGTTGCTAGGTGGTTGCT
Organism: Astyanax mexicanus; assembly: GCF_023375975.1. Classification (NCBI taxonomy): domain Eukaryota; kingdom Metazoa; phylum Chordata; class Actinopteri; order Characiformes; family Acestrorhamphidae; genus Astyanax; species Astyanax mexicanus. The sequence goes on from NC_064422.1 coordinate 12,376,069, forward strand.
AGGTGGTTGCTAGGGTGTTGCTAGGGGGTTGCTAAGGTGTTGCTATGGTATCTGGGGTGGTTGCTAAGGTGTTGCTAGATGGTTGCTAGGTGGTTGCTATGGTGTTGCTAGGCGGTTGCTAAGGTGTTGCTATGGTATCCGGGGTGGTTGCTATGGTGTTTCTAGGTGGTTGCTAGGTGATGTATATGCATAAATTTGATTAAATGGTGTTTGCACGTTGCTACGCAACGTGCAAATACATCAATCAGCTATGCACGCTAGGTTGCTCTGGCCGTTCGGGGGTGTCCAAACTTTTGACCCGTGGCTCCATTACACACAGTACTGGGGGGCCGGGGTGTCCAAACTTTTGACCCGTGGCTCCATTACACACAGTACTGGGGGGGCCGGGGTGTCCAAACTTTTGACCCATGGCTCCATTACACACAGTACTGGGGGGGGGCCGGGGTGTCCAAACTTTTGACCTAACGCTGATTTATCCCATAGCTGCTCCATACACTCACAGTACTGGAGTTCTAGCTACCTGTCCTTCGATCTAGCTGCCGTCCTCCGATTGGCCCCATTCATTCCAATGAGGCCACTTCGTACGACATTCGTACGAAATCCGTACGTCGTAACTTTTCGTAACGCATATTTTCGGAAAGAGCTCAATAAGTTCTACAGGTCCTCAATTGGTTTCATCTTCGTATTTCAAAAATTGCGACGTCCACGGGCGTGCAAAGTTCTGCCCATTCATTTTCAATGGTCAAAAAAACGCGTACTTACGAAGTTTTTACGAAAAACGTAAGTCCGATCGGAAAGCTGTATACAAGCCCACCATTCCCGATATGGACGCACGTTTTCTCTTTTGAACGAAGTCGATATTTCGAAAACTGCGGCACTAGTTAACCGGACAAAAAACAGGTGGAATAATAATAATAACTAGATTGCAGTTCCTACAGAAACTGCGAGTGTGATTGCAGTGCTGGCTGGTATCTGCTATGGTGTTGCTAAGGTGTTGCTATGGTATCCGGGGTGGTTGCTAAGGTGTTGCTAGGTGGTTGCTAGGGTGTTGCTAGGCGGTTGCTAAGGTGTTGCTATGGTATCCGGGGTGGTTGCTAAGGTGTTGCTAGGTGGTTGCTAGGTGGTTGCTAAGGTGTTGCTAGGCGGTTGCTAAGGTGTTGCTATGGTATCCGGGGTGGTTGCTAAGGTGTTGCTAGGTGGTTGCTAGGTGGTTGCTAGGGTGTTGCTAGGCGGTTGCTAAGGTGTTGCTAGGTGGTTGCTAGGTGGTTGCTAGGGTGTTGCTAGGCGGTTGCTAAGGTGTTGCTATGGTATCCGGGGTAGTTGCTAAGCTGTTGCTAGGTGGTTGCTAGGTGGTTGCTAGGGTGTTGCTAGGCGGTTGCTAAGGTGTTGCTATGGTATCCGGGGTGGTTGCTAAGGTGTTGCTAGGTGGTTGCTAGGTGGTTGCTAAGGTGTTGCTAGCCGGTTGCTAAGGTGTTGCTATGGTATCCGGGGTGGTTGCTAAGGTGTTGCTAGGTGGTTGCTAGGGTGTTGCTAGGCGGTTGCTAAGGTGTTGCTATGGTATCTGGGGTGGTTGCTAAGGTGTTGCTAGGTGGTTGCTAGGTGGTTGCTAGGGTGTTGCTAGGCGGTTGCTAAGGTGTTGCTATGGTATCCGGGGTGGTTGCTAAGGTGTTGCTAGGTGGTTGCTAGGTGGTTGCTAGGGTGTTGCTAGGCGGTTGCTAAGGTGTTGCTATGGTATCCGTGGTGGTTGCTAAGGTGTTGCTAAGTGGTTGCTAGGTGGTTGCTAAGGTGTTGCTAGGCGGTTGCTAAGGTGTTGCTATGGTATCCGGGGTGGTTGCTAAGGTGTTGCTAGGTGGTTGCTAGGTGGTTGCTAGAGTGTTGCTAGGCGGTTGCTAAGGTGTTGCTATGGTATCCAGGGTGGTTGCTAAGGTGTTGCTAGGTGGTTGCTAGGGTGTTGCTAGGCGGTTGCTAAGGTGTTGCTACGGTATCCGGGGTGGTTGCTAAGGTGTTGCTAGGTGGTTGCTAGGTGGTTGCTAGGGTGTTGCTAGGCGGTTGCTAAGGTGTTGCTATGGTATCCAGGGTGGTTGCTAAGGTGTTGCTAGGTGGTTGCTAGGTTGTTGCTAGGGTGTTGCTAGGCGGTTGCTAAGGTGTTGCTATGGTATCCGGGGTGGTTGCTAAGGTGTTGCTAGGTGGTTGCTAGGTGGTTGCTAAGGTGTTGCTAGGCGGCTGCTAAGGTGTTGCTATGGTATCCGGGGTGGTTGCTAAGGTGTTGCTAGGTGGTTGCTAGGTGGTTGCTAGGTGGTTGCTAGGCGGTTGCTAAGGTGTTGCTATGGTATCCGGGGTGGTTGCTAAGGTGTTGCTAAGTGGTTGCTATGCGGTTGCTAAGGTGTTGCTAGGCGGTTGCTAAGGTGTTGCTATGGTATCCGGGGAGGTTGCTAAGGTGTTGCTAGGTGGTTGCTAGGTGGTTGCTAAGGTGTTGCTAGGCGGTTGCTAAGGTGTTGCTATGGTATCTGTGGTGGTTGCTGTGGTGTTTCTAGGTGGTTGCTAGGTGATTTATATGCATAAATTCGATTAAATGGTGTTTGCACGTTGCTACGCAACGTGCAAATACATCAATTAGCTATGCACGCTAGGTTGCTCTGGCCGTTCGGGGGTGTCCAAACTTTTGACCCGTGGCTCCATTACACACAGTACTGGGGGGCCGGGGTGTCCAAACTTTTGACCCATGGCTCCATTACACACAGTACTGGGGGGCCGGGGTGTCCAAACTTTTGACCTAATGCTGTTTTATCCCATAGCTGCTCCATACACTCACAGTACTGGAGTTCTAGCTACCTGTCCTTCGATCTAGCTGCCGTCCTCCGATTGGCCCCATTCATTCCAATGGGGCCACTTCGTACGACATTCGTACGAAATCCGTACGTCGTAACTTTTCGTAACGCATATTTTCGGAAAGAGCTCAATAAGTTCTACAGGTCCTCAATTGGTTTCATCTTCGTATTTCAAAAATTGCGACGTCCACGGGCGTGCAAAGTTCTGCCCATTCATTGTCAATGGGCAAAAAAACGCGTACTTACGAAGTTTTTACGAAAAACGTAAGTCCGATCGGAAAGCTGTATACAAGCCCACCATTCCCGATATAGACGCACGTTTTCTCTTTTGAACGAAGTCGATATTTCGAAAACTGCGGCACTAGTTAACCGGACAAAAAACAGGTGGAATAATAATAATAATAATAATAATAACTAGATTGCAGTTCCTGCAGAAACTGCGAGTGTGATTGCAGTGCTGGCTGGTGCTAAGGTGTTGCTAAGGTGTTGCTATGGTATCCGGGGTGGTTGCTAAGATGTTGCTAGGTGGTTGCTAAGGTGTTGCTATGGTATCTGGGGTGGTTGCTAAGGTGTTGCTAGGTGATTACTAGGTGGTTGCTAAGGTGTTGCTAGGCGGTTGCTAAGGTGTTGCTAGGCGGTTGCTAAGGTGTTGCTATGGTATTTGGGGTGGTTGCTAAGGTGTTGCTAGGTGGTTGCTAGGTGGTTGCTAGGTGGTTGCTAAGGTGTTGCTAGGCGGTTGCTAAGGTGTTGCTATGGTATCCGGGGTGGTTGCTAAGGTGTTGCTAGGTTGTTGCTAGGTGGTTGCTAGGGTGTTGCTAGGCGGTTGCTAAGGTGTTGCTATGGTATCCGGGGTGGTTGCTAAGGTGTTGCTAGGTGGTTGCTAGGTGGTTGCTAGGGTGTTGCTAGGCGGTTGCTAAGGTGTTGCTATGGTATCCGGGGTGGTTGCTAAGGTGTTGCTAGGTGGTTGCTAGGTGGTTGCTAGGGTGTTGCTAGGCGGTTGCTAAGGTGTTGCTATGGTATCCGGGGTGGTTGCTAAGGTGTTGCTAGGTGGTTGCTAGGTGGTTTCTAGGGTGTTGCTAGGCGGTTGCTAAGGTGTTGCTATGGTATCCGGGGTGGTTGCTAAGGTGTTGCTAAGTGGTTGCTAGGTGGTTGCTAAGGTGTTGCTAGCCGGTTGCTAAGGTGTTGCTATGGTATCCGGGTTGCTAAGGTGTTGCTAGGTGGTTGCTAGGTGGTTGCTAGGGTGTTGCTAGGCGGTTGCTAAGGTGTTGCTATGGTATCTGGGGTGGTTGCTAAGGTGTTGCTAGATGGTTGCTAGGTGGTTGCTAAGGTGTTGCTAGGCGGTTGCTAAGGTGTTGCTATGGTATCCAGGGTGGTTGCTATGGTGTTGCTAAGTGGTTGGTAGGTCACTCCTAAGCAGTTGCTAGGCGGTTGCTAAGGTGTTGCTATGGTATCCGGGGTGGTTGCTATGGTGTTTCTAGGTGGTTGCTAGGTGATGTATATGCATAAATTTGATTAAATGGTGTTTGCACGTTGCTACGCAACGTGCAAATACATCAATCAGCTATGCACGCTAGGTTGCTCTGGCCGTTCGGGGGTGTCCAAACTTTTGACCCATGGCTCCATTACACACAGTACTGGGGGGCCGGGGTGTCCAAACTTTTGACCCATGGCTCCATTACACACAGTACTGGGGGGCCGGGGTGTCCAAACTTTTGACCTAACGCTGATTTATCCCATAGCTGCTCCATACACTCACAGTACTGGAGTTCTAGCTACCTGTCCTTCGATCTAGCTGCCGTCCTCCGATTGGCCCCATTCATTCCTATGGGGCCACTTCGTACGACATTCGTACGAAATCCGTACGTCGTAACTTTTCGTAACGCATATTTTCGGAAAGAGCTCAATAAGTCCTACAGGTCCTCAATTGGTTTCATCTTCGTATTTCAAAAATTGCGACGTCCACGGGCGTGCAAAGTTCTGTCCATTCATTTTCAATGGGCAAAAAAACGCGTACTTACGAAGTTTTTACGAAAAACGTAAGTCCGATCGGAAAGCTGTATACAAGCCCACCATTCCCGATATGTACGCACATTTTCTCTTTTGAACGAAGTCGATATTTCGAAAACTGCGGCACTAGTTAACCGGACAAAAAACAGGTGGAACTAGATTGCAGTTCCTACAGAAACTGCGAGTGTGATTGCAGTGCTGGCTGGTATCTGCTAAGGTGTTGCTAAGGTGTTGCTATGGTATCCGGGGTGGTTGCTAAGATGTTGCTAGGTGGTTGCTAAGGTGTTGCTAGGCGGTTGCTAAGGTGTTGCTATGGTATCTGGGGTGGTTGCTAAGGTGTTGCTAGGTGGTTACTAGGTGGTTGCTAAGGTGTTGCTAGGCGGTTGCTAAGGTGTTGCTAGGCGGTTGCTAAGGTGTTGCTATGGTATCCGGGGTGGTTGCTAAGGTGTTGCTAGGTGGTTGCTAGGGTGTTGCTAGGCGGTTGCTAAGGTGTTGCTATGGTATCTTGGGTGGTTGCTAAGGTGTTGCTAGGTGGTTGCTAGGTGGTTGCTAGGGTGTTGCTAGGCGGTTGCTAAGGTGTTGCTATGGTATCCGGGGTGGTTGCTAAGGTGTTGCTAGGTGGTTGCTAGGGTGTTGCTAGGCGGTTGCTAAGGTGTTGCTATGGTATCCGGGGTGGTTGCTAAGGTGTTGCTAGGTGGTTGCTAGGTGGTTGCTAGGGTGTTGCTAGGCGGTTGCTAAGGTGTTGCTATGGTATCCGGGGTGGTTGCTAAGGTGTTGCTAGGTGGTTGCTAGGTGGTTGCTAGGGTGTTGCTAGGCGGTTGCTAAGGTGTTGCTATGGTATCCGGGGTGGTTGCTAAGGTGTTGCTAGGTGGTTGCTAGGTGGTTGCTAGGTGGTTGCTAGGGTGTTGCTAGGCGGTTGCTAAGGTGTTGCTATGGTATCCGGGGTGGTTGCTAAGGTGTTGCTAGGTGGTTGCTAGGGTGTTGCTAGGCGGTTGCTAAGGTGTTGCTATGGTATCCGGGGTGGTTGCTAAGGTGTTGCTAGGTGGTTGCTAGGTGGTTGCTAGGGTGTTGCTAGGCGGTTGCTAAGGTGTTGCTATGGTATCCTGGGTGGTTGCTAAGGTGTTGCTAGGTGGTTGCTAGGTGGTTGCTAGGGTGTTGCTAGGCGGTTGCTAAGGTGTTGCTATGGTATCCGCGGTGGTTGCTAAGGTGTTGCTAGGTGGTTGCTAGGTGGTTGCTAGGGTGTTGCTAGGCGGTTGCTAAGGTGTTGCTATGGTATCCGGAGTGGTTGCTAAGGTGTTGCTAGGTGGTTGCTAGGGTGTTGCTAGGCGGTTGCTATGGTATCCGGGGAGGTTGCTAAGGTGTTGCTAAGTGGTTGGTAGGTGGTTGCTAAGGTGTTGCTAGGCGGTTGCTAAGGTGTTGCTATGGTATCCGGGGTGGTTGCTAAGGTGTTGCTAGGTGGTTGCTAAGGTGTTGCCAGGCGGTTGCTTAGGTGTTGCTATGGTATCCGGGGTGGTTGCTAAGGTGTTGCTAGGTGGTTGCTAGGTGGTTGCTAGGGTGTTGCTAGGCGGTTGCTAAGGTGTTGCTATGGTATCCAGGGTGGTTGCTATGGTGTTGCTAGGTGGTTGCTAGGTGATGTATATGCATAAATTTGATTAAATGGTGTTTGCACGTTGCTACGCAACGTGCAAATACATCAATCAGCTATGCACGCTAGCTTGCTCTGGCCGTTCGGGGGTGTCCAAACTTTTGACCCGTGGCTCCATTACACACAGTACTGGGGGGCCGGGGTGTCCAAACTTTTGACCCATGGCTCCATTACACACAGTACTGGGGGGGGGCCGGGGTGTCCAAACTTTTGACCTAATGCTGTTTTATCCCATAGCTGCTCCATTACACACAGTACTGGAGTTCTAGCTACCTGTCCTTCGATCTAGCTGCCGTCCTCCGATTGGCCCCATTCATTCCAATGGGGCCACTTCGTACGACAATCGTACGAAATCCGTACGACGTAACTTTTCGTAACGCATATTTTCGGAAAGAGCTCAATAAGTTCTACAGGTCCTCAATTGGTTTCATCTTCGTATTTCAAAAATTGCGACGTCCACGGGCGTGCAAAGTTCTGCCCATTCATTTTCAATGGTCAAAAAAACGCGTACTTACGAAGTTTTTACGAAAAACGTAAGTCCGATCGGAAAGCTGTATACAAGCCCACCATTCCCGATATGGACGCACGTTTTCTCTTTTGAACGAAGTCGATATTTCGAAAACTGCGGCACTAGTTAACCGGACAAAAAACAGGTGGAATAATAATAATAATAATAATAAGAAGAAGAAGAATAAGACTTAAGAAGAACAATACTGTGATTGCATTACTGCAATCACACTAATAACTAGATTGCAGTTCCTACAGAAACTGCGAGTGTGATTGCAGTACTGGCTGGTATCTGCTATGGTGTTGCTAAGGTGTTGCTAAGTGGTTGCTAGGTGGTTGCTAAGGTGTTGCTAGGCGGTTGCTAAGGTGTTGCTATGGTATCTGGGGTGGTTGCTAAGGTGTTGCTAGGTGGTTGCTAAGGTGTTGCTAGGCGGTTGCTAAGGTGTTGCTATGGTATCCAGGGTGGTTGCTAAGGTGTTGCTAGGTGGTTGCTAGGTGGTTGCTAAGGTGTTGCTAGGCGGTTGCTAAGGTGTTGCTATGGTATCCGGGGTGGTTGCTAAGGTGTTGCTAGGTGGTTGCTAGGTGGTTGCTAAGGTGTTGCTAGGCGGTTGCTAAGGTGTTGCTATGGTATCCGGGGTGGTTGCTAAGGTGTTGCTAGGTGGTTGCTAGGGTGTTGCTATGGTATCCGGGGTGGTTGCTAAGGTGTTGCTAGGTGGTTGCTAGGTGGTTGCTAGGGTGTTGCTAGGCGGTTGCTAAGGTGTTGCTATGGTATCCGGGGTGGTTGCTAAGGTGTTGCTAGGTGGTTGCTAAGGTGTTGCTAGGCGGTTGCTAAGGTGTTGCTATGGTATCCGGGGTGGTTGCTAAGGTGTTGCTAGGTGGTTGCTAAGGTGTTGCTAGGCGGTTGCTAAGGTGTTGCTATGGTATCCGGGGTGGTTGCTAAGGTGTTGCTAGGTGGTTGCTAGGGTGTTGCTAGGTGGTTGCTAAGGTGTTGCTATGGTATCCGGGGTGGTTGCTAAGGTGTTGCTAGGTGGTTGCTAGGGTGTTGCTAGGTGGTTGCTAAGGTGTTGCTATGGTATCCGGGGTGGTTGCTAAGGTGTTGCTAGGTGGTTGCTAGGTGGTTGCTAGGGTGTTGCTAGGCGGTTGCTAAGGTGTTGCTATGGTATCCGGGGTGGTTGCTAAGGTGTTGCTAGGTGGTTGCTAGGTGGTTGCTAGGGTGTTGCTAGGCGGTTGCTAAGGTGTTGCTATGGTATCCGGGGTGGTTGCTAAGGTGTTGCTAGGTGGTTGCTAGGTGGTTGCTAGGGTGTTGCTAGGCGGTTGCTAAGGTGTTGCTATGGTATCCGGGGTGTTTGCTAAGGTGTTGCTAGGTGGTTGCTAGGTGGTTGCTAGGGTGTTGCTAGGCGGTTGCTAAGGTGTTGCTATGGTATCCGGGGTGGTTGCTAAGGTGTTGCTAGGTGGTTGCTAGGTGGTTGCTAGGGTGTTGCTAGGCGGTTGCTAAGGTGTTGCTATGGTATCCGGGGTGGTTGCTAAGGTGTTGCTAGGTGGTTGCTAGGCGGTTGCTAAGGTGTTGCTATGGTATCCGGGTTGTTGCTAAGGTGTTGCTAGGTGGTTGCTAGGTGGTTGCTACGGTGTTGCTAGGCGGTTGCTAAGGTGTTGCTATGGTATCCGGGGTGGTTGCTAAGGTGTTGCTAAGTGGTTGCTATGCGGTTGCTAAAGTGTTGCTAGGCGGTTGCTAAGGTGTTGCTATGGTATCCGGGGAGGTTGCTAATGTGTTGCTAGGTGGTTGCTAGGTGGTAGCTAAGGTGTTGCTAGGCGGTTGCTAAGGTGTTGCTATGGTATCTGTGGTGGTTGCTATGGTGTTTCTAGGTGGTTGCTAGATGATTTATATGCATAAATTAGATAAAATGGTGTTTGCACGTTGCTACGCAACGTGCAAATACATCAATCAGCTATGCACGCTAGGTTGCTCTGGCCGTTCGGGGGTGTCCAAACTTTTGACCCGTGGCTCCATTACACACAGTACTGGGCGGCCGGGGTGTCCAAACTTTTGACCCGTGGCTCCATTACACACAGTACTGGGGGGCCGGGGTGTCCAAACTTTTGACCTAATGCTGTTTTATCCCATAGCTGCTCCATTACACACAGTACTGGAGTTCTAGCTACCTGTCCTTCGATCTAGCTGCCGTCCTCCGATTGGCCCCATTCATTCCAATGGGGCCACTTCGTACGACATTCGTACGAAATCTGTACGTCGTAACTTTTCGTAACGCATATTTTCGGAAAGAGCTCAATAAGTTCTACAGGTCCTCAATTGGTTTCATCTTCGTATTTCAAAAATTGCGACGTCCACGGGCGTGCAAAGTTCTGCCCATTCATTTTCAATGGGCAAAAAAACGCGTACTTACGAAGTTTTTACGAAAAACGTAAGTCCGATCGGAAAGCTGTATACAAGCCCACCATTCCCGATATGGACGCACGTTTTCTCTTTTGAACGAAGTCGATATTTCGAAAACTGCGGCACTAGTTAACCGGACAAAAAACAGGTGGAATAATAATAATAATAATAATAAGAAGAAGAAGAATAAGACTTAAGAAGAACAATACTGTGATTGCATTACTGCAATCACACTAATAAGAAGAAGAAGAAGAAGAAGAATAAGACTTAAGAAGATCAATACTGTGATTGCATTACTGCAATCACACTAATAATAATAATAACTAGATTGCAGTTCCTACAGAAACTGCGAGTGTGATTGCAGTGCTGGCTGGTATCTGCTGTGGTGTTGCTAAGGTGTTGCTAAGTGGTTGCTAAGGTGTGGCTATGGTATCCGGGGTGGTTGCTAAGGTGTTGCTAAGTGGTTGCTAGGTGGTTGCTAAGGTGTTGCTAGGCGGTTGCTAAGGTGTTGCTATGGTATCTGGGGTGGTTGCTAAGGTGTTGCTAGGTGGTTGCTAAGGTGTTGCTAGGCGGTTGCTAAGGTGTTGCTATGGTATCCGGGGTGGTTGCTAAGGTGTTGCTAGCTGGTTGCTAGGTGGTTGCTAAGGTGTTGCTAGGCGGTTGCTAAGGTGTTGCTATGGTATCCGGGGTGGTTGCTAAGGTGTTGCTAGGTGGTTGCTACGTGGTTGCTAAGTTGTTGCTAGGCGGTTGCTAAGGTGTTGCTATGGTATCCGGGGTGGTTGCTAAGGTGTTGCTAGGTGGTTGCTAGGGTGTTGCTAGGCGGTTGCTAAGGTGTTGCTATGGTATCCGGGGTGGTTGCTAAGGTGTTGCTAGGTGGTTGCTAGGTGGTTGCTAGGGTGTTGCTAGGCGGTTGCTAAGGTGTTGCTATGGTATCCGGGGTGGTTGCTAAGGTGTTGCTAGGTGGTTGCTAGGTGGTTGCTAGGGTGTTGCTAGGCGGTTGCTAAGGTGTTGCTATGGTATCCGGGGTGGTTGCTAAGGTGTTGCTAGGTGGTTGCTAGGTGGTTGCTAGGGTGTTGCTAGGCGGTTGCTAAGGTGTTGCTATGGTATCCGGGGTGGTTGCTAAGGTGTTGCTAGGTGGTTGCTAGGTGGTTGCTAGGGTGTTGCTAGGCGGTTGCTAAGGTGTTGCTATGGTATCCGGGGTGGTTGCTAAGGTGTTGCTAGGTGGTTGCTAGGTGGTTGCTAGGGTGTTGCTAGGCGGTTGCTAAGGTGTTGCTATGGTATCCGGGGTGGTTGCTAAGGTGTTGCTAGGTGGTTGCTAGGTGGTTGCTAGGGTGTTGCTAGGCGGTTGCTAAGGTGTTGCTATGGTATCCGGGGTGGTTGCTAAGGTGTTGCTAGGTGGTTGCTAGGTGGTTGCTAGGGTGTTGCTAGGCGGTTGCTAAGGTGTTGCTATGGTATCCGGGGTGGTTGCTAAGGTGTTGCTAGGTGGTTGCTAGGTGGTTGCTAGGGTGTTGCTAGGCGGTTGCTAAGGTGTTGCTATGGTATCCGGGGTGGTTGCTAAGGTGTTGCTAAGTGGTTGCTAGGTGGTTGCTAAGGTGTTGCTAGGCGGTTGCTAAGGTGTTGCTATGGTATCTGGGGTGGTTGCTAAGGTGTTGCTAGGTGGTTGCTAAGGTGTTGCTAGGCGGTTGCTAAGGTGTTGCTATGGTATCCAGGGTGGTTGCTAAGGTGTTGCTAGGTGGTTGCTAGGTGGTTGCTAAGGTGTTGCTAGGCGGTTGCTAAGGTGTTGCTATGGTATCCGGGGTGGTTGCTAAGGTGTTGCTAGGTGGTTGCTAGGTGGTTGCTAAGGTGTTGCTATGGTATCCGGGGTGGTTGCTAAGGTGTTGCTAGGTGGTTGCTAGGGTGTTGCTATGGTATCCGGGGTGGTTGCTAAGGTGTTGCTAGGTGGTTGCTAGGTGGTTGCTAGGGTGTTGCTAGGCGGTTGCTAAGGTGTTGCTATGGTATCCGGGGTGGTTGCTAAGGTGTTGCTAGGTGGTTGCTAAGGTGTTGCTAGGCGGTTGCTAAGGTGTTGCTATGGTATCCGGGGTGGTTGCTAAGGTGTTGCTAGGTGGTTGCTAAGGTGTTGCTAGGCGGTTGCTAAGGTGTTGCTATGGTATCCGGGGTGGTTGCTAAGGTGTTGCTAGGTGGTTGCTAGGGTGTTGCTAGGCGGTTGCTAAGGTGTTGCTATGGTATCCGGGGTGGTTGCTAAGGTGTTGCTAGGTGGTTGCTAGGGTGTTGCTAGGCGGTTGCTAAGGTGTTGCTATGGTATCCGGGGTGGTTGCTAAGGTGTTGCTAGGTGGTTGCTAGGTGGTTGCTAGGGTGTTGCTAGGCGGTTGCTAAGGTGTTGCTATGGTATCCGGGGTGGTTGCTAAGGTGTTGCTAGGTGGTTGCTAGGTGGTTGCTAGGGTGTTGCTAGGCGGTTGCTAAGGTGTTGCTATGGTATCCGGGGTGGTTGCTAAGGTGTTGCTAGGTGGTTGCTAGGTGGTTGCTAGGGTGTTGCTAGGCGGTTGCTAAGGTGTTGCTATGGTATCCGGGGTGTTTGCTAAGGTGTTGCTAGGTGGTTGCTAGGTGGTTGCTAGGGTGTTGCTAGGCGGTTGCTAAGGTGTTGCTATGGTATCCGGGGTGGTTGCTAAGGTGTTGCTAGGTGGTTGCTAGGTGGTTGCTAGGGTGTTGCTAGGGGGTTGCTAAGGTGTTGCTATGGTATCTGGGGTGGTTGCTAAGGTGTTGCTAGATGGTTGCTAGGTGGTTGCTATGGTGTTGCTAGGCGGTTGCTAAGGTGTTGCTATGGTATCCGGGGTGGTTGCTATGGTGTTTCTAGGTGGTTGCTAGGTGATGTATATGCATAAATTTGATTAAATGGTGTTTGCACGTTGCTACGCAACGTGCAAATACATCAATCAGCTATGCACGCTAGGTTGCTCTGGCCGTTCGGGGGTGTCCAAACTTTTGACCCGTGGCTCCATTACACACAGTACTGGGGGGCCGGGGTGTCCAAACTTTTGACCCGTGGCTCCATTACACACAGTACTGGGGGGCCGGGGTGTCCAAACTTTTGACCTAACGCTGATTTATCCCATAGCTGCTCCATTACACACAGTACTGGAGTTCTAGCTACCTGTCCTTCGATCTAGCTGCCGTCCTCCGATTGGCCCCATTCATTCCAATGGGGCCACTTCGTACGACATTCGTACGAAATCCGTACGTCGTAACTTTTCGTAACGCATATTTTCGGAAAGAGCTCAATAAGTTCTACAGGTCCTCAATTGGTTTCATCTTAGTATTTCAAAAATTGCGACGTCCACGGGCGTGCAAAGTTCTGCCCATTCATTTTCAATGGGCAAAAAAACGCGTACTTACGAAGTTTTTACGAAAAACGTAAGTCCGATCGGAAAGCTGTATACAAGCCCACCATTCCCGATATGGACGCACGTTTTCTCTTTTGAACGAAGTCGATATTTCGAAAACTGCGGCACTAGTTAACCGGACAAAAAACAGGTGGAATAATAATAATAACTAGATTGCAGTTCCTACAGAAACTGCGAGTGTGATTGCAGTGCTGGCTGGTATCTGCTATGGTGTTGCTAAGGTGTTGCTATGGTATCCGGGGTGGTTGCTAAGGTGTTGCTAGGTGGTTGCTAGGGTGTTGCTAGGCGGTTGCTAAGGTGTTGCTATGGTATCCGGGGTGGTTGCTAAGGTGTTGCTAGGTGGTTGCTAGGTGGTTGCTAAGGTGTTGCTAGGCGGTTGCTAAGGTGTTGCTATGGTATCCGGGGTGGTTGCTAAGGTGGTTGCTAGGTGGTTGCTAGGTGGTTGCTAGGGTGTTGCTAGGCGGTTGCTAAGGTGTTGCTAGGTGGTTGCTAGGTGGTTGCTAGGGTGTTGCTAGGCGGTTGCTAAGGTGTTGCTATGGTATCCGGGGTAGTTGCTAAGCTGTTGCTAGGTGGTTGCTAGGTGGTTGCTAGGGTGTTGCTTGGCGGTTGCTAAGGTGTTGCTATGGTATCCGGGGTGGTTGCTAAGGTGTTGCTAGGTGGTTGCTAGGTGGTTGCTAAGGTGTTGCTAGCCGGTTGCTAAGGTGTTGCTATGGTATCCGGGGTGGTTGCTAAGGTGTTGCTAGGTGGTTGCTAGGGTGTTGCTAGGCGGTTGCTAAGGTGTTGCTATGGTATCTGGGGTGGTTGCTAAGGTGTTGCTAGGTGGTTGCTAGGTGGTTGCTAGGGTGTTGCTAGGCGGTTGCTAAGGTGTTGCTATGGTATCCGGGGTGGTTGCTAAGGTGTTGCTAGGTGGTTGCTAGGTGGTTGCTAGGGTGTTGCTAGGCGGTTGCTAAGGTGTTGCTATGGTATCCGTGGTGGTTGCTAAGGTGTTGCTAAGTGGTTGCTAGGTGGTTGCTAAGGTGTTGCTAGGCGGTTGCTAAGGTGTTGCTATGGTATCCGGGGTGGTTGCTAAGGTGTTGCTAGGTGGTTGCTAGGTGGTTGCTAGAGTGTTGCTAGGCGGTTGCTAAGGTGTTGCTATGGTATCCAGGGTGGTTGCTAAGGTGTTGCTAGGTGGTTGCTAGGTGGTTGCTAGGGTGTTGCTAGGCGGTTGCTAAGGTGTTGCTACGGTATCCGGGGTGGTTGCTAAGGTGTTGCTAGGTGGTTGCTAGGTGGTTGCTAGGGTGTTGCTAGGCGGTTGCTAAGGTGTTGCTATGGTATCCGGGGTGGTTGCTAAGGTGTTGCTAGGTGGTTGCTAGGTGGTTGCTAAGGTGTTGCTAGGCGGTTGCTAAGGTGTTGCTATGGTATCCGGGGTGGTTGCTAAGGTGTTGCTAGGTGGTTGCTAGGTGGTTGCTAGGTGGTTGCTAGGCGGTTGCTAAGGTGTTGCTATGGTATCCGGGGTGGTTGCTAAGGTGTTGCTAAGTGGTTGCTATGCGGTTGCTAAGGTGTTGCTAGGCGGTTGCTAAGGTGTTGCTATGGTATCCGGGGAGGTTGCTAAGGTGTTGCTAGGTGGTTGCTAGGTGGTTGCTAAGGTGTTGCTAGGCGGTTGCTAAGGTGTTGCTATGGTATCTGTGGTGGTTGCTATGGTGTTTCTAGGTGGTTGCTAGGTGATGTATATGCATAAATTTGATTAAATGGTGTTTGCACGTTGCTACGCAACGTGCAAATACATCAATCAGCTATGCACGCTAGGTTGCTCTGGCCGTTCGGGGGTGTCCAAACTTTTGACCCGTGGCTCCATTACACACAGTACTGGGGGGCCGGGGTGTCCAAACTTTTGACCCATGGCTCCATTACACACAGTATTGGGGGGCCGGGGTGTCCAAACTTTTGACCTAATGCTGTTTTATCCCATAGCTGCTCCATACACTCACAGTACTGGAGTTCTAGCTACCTGTCCTTCGATCTAGCTGCCGTCCTCCGATTGGCCCCATTCATTCCAATGGGGCCACTTCGTACGACATTCGTACGAAATCCGTACGTCGTAACTTTTCGTAACGCATATTTTCGGAAAGAGCTCAATAAGTTCTACAGGTCCTCAATTGGTTTCATCTTCGTATTTCAAAAATTGCGACGTCCACGGGCGTGCAAAGTTCTGCCCATTCATTGTCAATGGGCAAAAAAACGCGTACTTACGAAGTTTTTACGAAAAACGTAAGTCCGATCGGAAAGCTGTATACAAGCCCACCATTCCCGATATAGACGCACGTTTTCTCTTTTGAACGAAGTCGATATTTCGAAAACTGCGGCACTAGTTAACCGGACAAAAAACAGGTGGAACTAGATTGCAGTTCCTGCAGAAACTGCGAGTGTGATTGCAGTGCTGGCTGGTATCTGCTAAGGTGTTGCTAAGGTGTTGCTATGGTATCCGGGGTGGTTGCTAAGATGTTGCTAGGTGGTTGCTAAGGTGTTGCTAGGCGGTTGCTAAGGTGTTGCTATGGTATCTGGGGTGGTTGCTAAGGTGTTGCTAGGTGGTTACTAGGTGGTTGCTAAGGTGTTGCTAGGCGGTTGCTAAGGTGTTGCTACGCGGTTGCTAAGGTGTTGCTATGGTATTTGGGGTGGTTGCTAAGGTGTTGCTAGGTGGTTGCTAGGTGGTTGCTAGGTGGTTGCTAAGGTGTTGCTAGGCGGTTGCTAAGGTGTTGCTATGGTATCCGGGGTGGTTGCTAAGGTGTTGCTAGGTGGTTGCTAGGGTGTTGCTAGGCGGTTGCTAAGGTGTTGCTATGGTATCTTGGGTGGTTGCTAAGGTGTTGCTAGGTGGTTGCTAGGTGGTTGCTAGGGTGTTGCTAGGCGGTTGCTAAGGTGTTGCTATGGTATCCGGGGTGGTTGCTAAGGTGTTGCTAGGTGGTTGCTAGGGTGTTGCTAGGCGGTTGCTAAGGTGTTGCTATGGTATCCGGGGTGGTTGCTAAGGTGTTGCTAGGTGGTTGCTAGGTGGTTGCTAGGGTGTTGCTAGGCGGTTGCTAAGGTGTTGCTATGGTATCCGGGGTGGTTGCTAAGGTGTTGCTAGGTGGTTGCTAGGTGGTTGCTAGGGTGTTGCTAGGCGGTTGCTAAGGTGTTGCTATGGTATCTGGGGTGGTTGCTAAGGTGTTGCTAGGTGGTTGCTAGGTGGTTGCTAGGTGGTTGCTAGGGTGTTGCTAGGCGGTTGCTAAGGTGTTGCTATGGTATCCGGGGTGGTTGCTAAGGTGTTGCTAGGTGGTTGCTAGGGTGTTGCTAGGCAGTTGCTAAGGTGTTGCTATGGTATCCGGGGTGGTTGCTAAGGTGTTGCTAGGTGGTTGCTAGGTGGTTGCTAGGGTGTTGCTAGGCGGTTGCTAAGGTGTTGCTATGGTATCCTGGGTGGTTGCTAAGGTGTTGCTAGGTGGTTGCTAGGTGGTTGCTAGGGTGTTGCTAGGCGGTTGCTAAGGTGTTGCTATGGTATCCGGGGTGGTTGCTAAGGTGTTGCTAGGTGGTTGCTAGGTGGTTGCTAGGGTGTTGCTAGGCGGTTGCTAAGGTGTTGCTATGGTATCCGGAGTGGTTGCTAAGGTGTTGCTAGGTGGTTGCTAGGGTGTTGCTAGGCGGTTGCTATGGTATCCGGGGAGGTTGCTAAGGTGTTGCTAAGTGGTTGGTAGGTGGTTGCTAAGGTGTTGCTAGGCGGTTGCTAAGGTGTTGCTATGGTATCCGGGGTGGTTGCTAAGGTGTTGCTAGGTGGTTGCTAAGGTGTTGCCAGGCGGTTGCTTAGGTGTTGCTATGGTATCCGGGGTGGTTGCTAAGGTGTTGCTAGGTGGTTGCTAGGTGGTTGCTAGGGTGTTGCTAGGCGGTTGCTAAGGTGTTGCTATGGTATCCAGGGTGGTTGCTATGGTGTTTCTAGGTGGTTGCTAGGTGATGTATATGCATAAATTTGATTAAATGGTGTTTGCACGTTGCTACGCAACGTGCAAATACATCAATCAGCTATGCACGCTAGGTTGCTCTGGCCGTTCGGGGGTGTCCAAACTTTTGACCCGTGGCTCCATTACACACAGTACTGGGGGGCCGGGGTGTCCAAACTTTTGACCCGTGGCTCCATTACACACAGTACTGGGGTGCCGGGGTGTCCAAACTTTTGACCTAATGCTGTTTTATCCCATAGCTGCTCCATTACACACAGTACTGGAGTTCTAGCTACCTGTCCTTCGATCTAGCTGCCGTCCTCCGATTGGCCCCATTCATTCCAATGGGGCCACTTCGTACGACAATCGTACGAAATCCGTACGTCGTAACTTTTCGTAACGCATATTTTCGGAAAGAGCTCAATAAGTTCTACAGGTCCTCAATTGGTTTCATCTTCGTATTTCAAAAATTGCGACGTCCACGGGCGTGCAAAGTTCTGCCCATTCATTTTCAATGGTCAAAAAAACGCGTACTTACGAAGTTTTTACGAAAAACGTAAGTCCGATCGGAAAGCTGTATACAAGCCCACCATTCCCGATATGGACGCACGTTTTCTCTTTTGAACGAAGTCGATATTTCGAAAACTGCGGCACTAGTTAACCGGACAAAAAACAGGTGGAATAATAATAATAATAATAATAATAAGAAGAATAAGACTTAAGAAGAACAATACTGTGATTGCATTACTGCAATCACACTAATAATAATAATAATAATAATAATAATAACTAGATTGCAGTTCCTACAGAAACTGCGAGTGTGATTGCAGCGCTGGCTGGTATCTGCTAAGGTGTTGCTAGGTGGTTGCTAAGGTGTTGCTAGGTGGTTGCTAAGGTGTTGCTATGGTATCCGGGGTGGTTGCTAAGATGTTGCTAGGTGGTTGCTAGGTGGTTGCTAAGGTATTGCTAGGCGGTTGCTAAGGTGTTGCTATGGTATCCGGGATGGTTGCTAAGGTGTTGCTAGGTGGTTGCTAGGGTGTTGCTAGGCAGTTGCTAAGGTGTTGCTATGGTATCCAGGGTGGTTGCTAAGGTGTTGCTAGGTGGTTGCTAGGCGGTTGCTAAGGTGTTGCTATGGTATCCGGGGTGGTTGCTAAGGTGTTGCTAAGTGGTTGCTAGGTGGTTGCTAAGGTGTTGCTAGGCGGTTGCTAAGGTGTTGCTATGGTATCCAGGGTGGTTGCTAAGGTGTTGCTAGGTGGTTGCTAGGCAGTTGCTAAGGTGTTGCTATGGTATCCGGGGTGGTTGCTAAGGTGTTGCTAGGTGGTTGCTAGGTGGTTGCTAGGGTGTTGCTAGGCGGTTGCTAAGGTGTTGCTATGGTATCCGGGGTGGTTGCTAAGGTGTTGCTAAGTGGTTGCTATGTGGTTGCTAAGGTGTTGCTAGGCGGTTGCTAAGGTGTTGCTATGGTATCCGGGGTGGTTGCTAAGGTGTTGCTAGGTGGTTGCTAGAGTGTTGCTAGGCGGTTGCTAAGGTGTTGCTATGGTATCCGGGGTGGTTGCTAAGGTGTTGCTAGGTGGTTGCTAGGTGGTTGCTAGGGTGTTGCTAGGCGGTTGCTAAGGTGTTGCTATGGTATCCGGGGTGGTTGCTAAGGTGTTGCTAGGTGGTTGCTAGGTTGTTGCTAGGGTGTTGCTAGGCGGTTGCTAAGGTGTTGCTATGGTATCCAGGGTGGTTGCTAAGGTGTTGCTAGGTGGTTGCTAGGTGGTTGCTAAGGTGTTGCTAGGCGGTTGCTAAGGTGTTGCTATGGTATCCGGGGTGGTTGCTAAGGTGTTGCTAGGTGGTTGCTAGGTGGTTGCTAGGTGTTGCTAGGCGGTTGCTAAGGTGTTGCTATGGTATCCGGGGTGGTTGCTAAGGTGTTGCTAGGTGGTTGCTAAGGTGTTGCTAGGCGGTTGCTAAGGTGTTGCTATGGTATCTGTGGTGGTTGCTAAGGTGTTGCTAGGTGGTTGCTAGGTGGTTGCTAGGGTGTTGCTAGGGTGTTGCTAGGCGGTTGCTAAGGTGTTGCTATGGTATCCGGGGTGGTTGCTAAGTGGTTGCTAAGGTGTTGCTAGGCGGTTGCTAAGGTGTTGCTATGGTATCCGGGGTGGTTGCTAAGGTGTTGCTAGGTGGTTGCTAGGCAGTTGCTAAGGTGTTGCTATGGTATCCGGGGTGGTTGCTAAGGTGTTGCCAAGTGGTTTCTATGCGGTTGCTAAGGTGTTGCTAGGCGGTTGCTAAGGTGTTGCTATGGTATCCGGGGAGGTTGCTAAGGTGTTGCTAGGTGGTTGCTAGGTGGTTGCTAAGGTGTTGCTAGGCGGTTGCTAAGGTGTTGCTATGGTATCTGTGGTGGTTGCTATGGTGTTTCTAGGTGGTTGCTAGGTGATTTATATGCATAAATTAGATTAAATGGTACGCAACGTGCAAATACATCAATCAGCTATGCACGCTAGGTTGCTCTGGCCGTTCGGGGGTGTCCAAACTTTTGACCCGTGGCTCCATTACACACAGTACTGGGGGGCCGGGGTGTCCAAACTTTTGACCCGTGGCTCCATTACACACAGTACTGGGGGGCCGGGGTGTCCAAACTTTTGACCTAATGCTGTTTTATCCCATAGCTGCTCCATACACTCACAGTACTGGAGTTCTAGCTACCTGTCCTTCGATCTAGCTGCCGTCCTCCGATTGGCCCCATTCATTCCAATGGGGCCACTTCGTACGACAATCGTACGAAATCCGTACGTCGTAACTTTTCGTAACGCATATTTTCGGAAAGAGCTCAATAAGTTCTACAGGTCCTCAATTGGTTTCATCTTCGTATTTCAAAAATTGCGACGTCCACGGGCGTGCAAAGTTCTGCCCATTCATTTTCAATGGGCAAAAAAACGCGTACTTACGAAGTTTTTACGAAAAACGTAAGTCCGATCGGAAAGCTGTATACAAGCCCACCATTCCCGATAAGGACGCACGTTTTCTCTTTTGAACGAAGTCGATATTTCGAAAACTGCGGCACTAGTTAACCGGACAAAAAACAGGTGGAATAATAATAAGAATAAGACTTAAGAATAACAGTACTGTGATTGCATACTGCAATCACACTAATAATAAGAAGAAGAAGAATAAGACTTAAGAAGAACAATACTGTGATTGCATTACTGCAATCACACTAATAACTAGATTGCAGTTCCTACAGAAACTGCGAGTGTGATTGCAGTGCTGGCTGGTATCTGCTATGGTGTTGCTAAGGTGTTGCTATGGTATCCGGGGTGGTTGCTAAGGTGTTGCTAGGTGGTTGCTAAGGTGTTGCTAGGCGGTTGCTAAGGTGTTGCTATGGTATCCGGGGTGGTTGCTAAGGTGTTGCTAGGTGGTTGCTAGGTGGTTGCTAGGGTGTTGCTAGGCGGTTCCTAAGGTGTTGCTATGGTATCCGGGGTGGTTGCTAAGTGGTTGCTAGGGTGTTGCTAGGCGGTTGCTAAGGTGTTGCTATGGTATCCGGGGTGGTTGCTAAGGTGTTGCTAGGTGGTTGCTAGGTGGTTGCTAGGGTGTTGCTAGGCGGTTGCTAAGGTGTTGCTATGGTATCCGGGGTGGTTGCTAAGGTGTTGCTAGGTGGTTGCTAAGGTGTTGCTAGGCGGTTGCTAAGGTGTTGCTATGGTATCCGGGGTGGTTGCTAGGGTGTTGCTAGGCGGTTGCTAAGGTGTTGCTATGATATCCAGGATGGTTGCTAAGGTGTTGCTAGGTGGTTGCTAGGTTGTTGCTAGAGTGTTGCTAGGCGGTTGCTAAGGTGTTGCTAGGGTATCCGGGGTGGTTGCTAAGGTGTTGCTAGGTGGTTGCTAGGTGGTTGCTAAGGTGTTGCTAGGCGGTTGCTAAGGTGTTGCTATGGTATCCGGGGTGGTTGCTAAGGTGTTACTAGGTGGTTGCTAGGGTGTTGCTAGGTGGTTGCTAAGGTGTTGCTATGGTATCCGGGGTGGTTGCTAAGGTGTTGCTAGGTGGTTTCTAAGGTGTTGCTAGGCGGTTGCTAAGGTGTTGCTATGGTATCCGGGGTGGTTGCTAAGGTGTTGCTAGGTGGTTGCTAGGCGGTTGCTAAGGTGTTGCTATGGTATCCGGGGTGGTTGCTAAGGTGTTGCTAAGTGGTTGCTATGCGGTTGCTAAGGTGTTGCTAGGCGGTTGCTAAGGTGTTGCTATGGTATCCGGGGAGGTTGCTAAGGTGTTGCAAGGTGGTTGCTAGGTGGTTGCTAAGGTGTTGCTAGGCGGTTGCTAAGGTGTTGCTATGGTATCTGTGGTGGTTGCTATGGTGTTTCTAGGTGGTTGCTAGGTGATTTATATGCATTAATTAGATTAAATGGTGTTTGCACGTTGCTACGCAACGTGCAAATACATCAATCAGCTATGCACGCTAGGTTGCTCTGGCCGTTCGGGGGTGTCCAAACTTTTGACCCGTGGCTCCATTAAACACAGTACTGGGGGGGCCGGGGTGTCCAAACTTTTGACCCGTGGCTCCATTACACACAGTACTGGGGGGGGCCGGGGTGTCCAAACTTTTGACCTAACGCTGATTTATCCCATAGCTGCTCCATTACACACAGTACTGGAGTTCTAGCTACCTGTCCTTCGATCTAGCTGCCGTCCTCCGATTGGCCCCATTCATTCCAATGGGGCCACTTCGTACGACATTCGTACGAAATCCGTACGTCGTAACTTTTCGTAACCCATATTTTCGGAAAGAGCTCAATAAGTTCTACAGGTCCTCAATTGGTTTCATCTTCATATTTCAAAAATTGCGATGTCCACGGGCGTGCAAAGTTCTGCCCATTCATTTTCAATGGGCAAAAAAACGCGTACTTACGAAGTTTTTACGAAAAACGTAATTCCGATCGGAAAGCTGTATACAAGCCCACCATTCCCGATATGGACGCACGTTTTCTCTTTTGAACGAAGTCGATATTTCGAAAACTGCGGCACTAGTTAACCGGACAAAAAACAGGTGGAATAATAATAATAAGAATAAGACTTAAGAAGAACAATACTGTGATTGCATTACTGCAATCACACTAATAACTAGATTGCAGTTCCTACAGAAACTGCGAGTGTGATTGCAGTGCTGGCTGGTATCTGCTATGGTGTTGCTAAGGTGTTGCTAAGTGGTTGCTAAGGTGTGGCTATGGTATCCGGGGTGGTTGCTTAGGTGTTGCTAAGTGGTTGCTAGGTGGTTGCTAAGGTGTTGCTAGGCGGTTGCTAAGGTGTTGCTATGGTATCTGGGGTGGTTGCTAAGGTGTTGCTAGGTGGTTGCTAAGGTGTTGCTAGGCGGTTGCTAAGGTGTTGCTATGGTATCCAGGGTGGTTGCTAAGGTGTTGCTAGGTGGTTGCTAAGGTGTTGCTAGGCGGTTGCTAAGGTGTTGCTATGGTATCCGGGGTGGTTGCTAAGGTGTTGCTAGGTGGTTGCTAGGTGGTTGCTAAGGTGTTGCTAGGCGGTTGCTAAGGTGTTGCTATGGTATCCGGGAGTGGTTGCTAAGGTGTTGCTAGGTGGTTGCTAGGGTGTTGCTATGGTATCCGGGGTGGTTGCTAAGGTGTTGCTAGGTGGTTGCTAGGTGGTTGCTAGGGTGTTGCTAGGCGGTTGCTAAGGTGTTGCTATGGTATCCGGGGTGGTTGCTAAGGTGTTGCTAGGTGGTTGCTAAGGTGTTGCTAGGCGGTTGCTAAGGTGTTGCTATGGTATCCGGGGTGGTTGCTAAGGTGTTGCTAGGTGGTTGCTAGGTGGTTGCTAGGGTGTTGCTAGGCGGTTGCTAAGGTGTTGCTATGGTATCCGGGGTGGTTGCTAAGGTGTTGCTAGGTGGTTGCTAGGGTGTTGCTAGGCGGTTGCTAAGGTGTTGCTATGGTATCCGGGGTGGTTGCTAAGGTGTTGCTAGGTGGTTGCTAGGGTGTTGCTAGGCGGTTGCTAAGGTGTTGCTATGGTATCCGGGGTGGTTGCTAAGGTGTTGCTAGGTGGTTGCTAGGTGGTTGCTAGGGTGTTGCTAGGCGGTTGCTAAGGTGTTGCTATGGTATCTGGGGTGGTTGCTAAGGTGTTGCTAGGTGGTTGCTAGGTGGTTGCTAGGGTGTTGCTAGGCGGTTGCTAAGGTGTTGCTATGGTATCCGGGGTGGTTGCTAAGGTGTTGCTAGGTGGTTGCTAGGTGGTTGCTAGGGTGTTGCTAGGCGGTTGCTAAGGTGTTGCTATGGTATCCGGGGTGGTTGCTAAGGTGTTGCTAGGTGGTTGCTAGGTGGTTGCTAGGGTGTTGCTAGGCGGTTGCTAAGGTGTTGCTATGGTATCCGGGGTGTTTGCTAAGGTGTTGCTAGGTGGTTGCTAGGTGGTTGCTAGGGTGTTGCTAGGCGGTTGCTAAGGTGTTGCTATGGTATCCGGGGTGGTTGCTAAGGTGTTGCTAGGTGGTTGCTAGGTGGTTGCTAGGGTGTTGCTAGGGGGTTGCTAAGGTGTTGCTATGGTATCTGGGGTGGTTGCTAAGGTGTTGCTAGATGGTTGCTAGGTGGTTGCTATGGTGTTGCTAGGCGGTTGCTAAGGTGTTGCTATGGTATCCGGGGTGGTTGCTATGGTGTTTCTAGGTGGTTGCTAGGTGATGTATATGCATAAATTTGATTAAATGGTGTTTGCACGTTGCTACGCAACGTGCAAATACATCAATCAGCTATGCACGCTAGGTTGCTCTGGCCGTTCGGGGGTGTCCAAACTTTTGACCCGTGGCTCCATTACACACAGTACTGGGGGGCCGGGGTGTCCAAACTTTTGACCCGTGGCTCCATTACACACAGTACTGGGGGGCCGGGGTGTCCAAACTTTTGACCTAACGCTGATTTATCCCATAGCTGCTCCATTACACACAGTACTGGAGTTCTAGCTACCTGTCCTTCGATCTAGCTGCCGTCCTCCGATTGGCCCCATTCATTCCAATGGGGCCACTTCGTACGACATTCGTACGAAATCCGTACGTCGTAACTTTTCGTAACGCATATTTTCGGAAAGAGCTCAATAAGTTCTACAGGTCCTCAATTGGTTTCATCTTCGTATTTCAAAAATTGCGACGTCCACGGGCGTGCAAAGTTCTGCCCATTCATTTTCAATGGGCAAAAAAACGCGTACTTACGAAGTTTTTACGAAAAACGTAAGTCCGATCGGAAAGCTGTATACAAGCCCACCATTCCCGATATGGACGCACGTTTTCTCTTTTGGACGAAGTCGATATTTCGAAAACTGCGGCACTAGTTAACCGGACAAAAAACAGGTGGAACTAGATTGCAGTTCCTACAGAAACTGCGAGTGTGATTGCAGTGCTGGCTGGTATCTGCTATGGTGTTGCTAAGGTGTTGCTAAGTGGTTGCTAAGGTGTGGCTATGGTATCCGGGGTGGTTGCTAAGGTGTTGCTAAGTGGTTGCTAGGTGGTTGCTAAGGTGTTGCTAGGCGGTTGCTAAGGTGTTGCTATGGTATCTGGGGTGGTTGCTAAGGTGTTGCTAGGTGGTTGCTAAGGTGTTGCTAGGCGGTTGCTAAGGTGTTGCTATGGTATCCAGGGTGGTTGCTAAGGTGTTGCTAGGTGGTTGCTAGGTGGTTGCTAAGGTGTTGCTAGGCGGTTGCTAAGGTGTTGCTATGGTATCCGGGGTGGTTGCTAAGGTGTTGCTAGGTGGTTGCTAGGTGGTTGCTAAGGTGTTGCTAGGCGGTTGCTAAGGTGTTGCTATGGTATCCGGGGTGGTTGCTAAGGTGTTGCTAGGTGGTTGCTAGGGTGTTGCTATGGTATCCGGGGTGGTTGCTAAGGTGTTGCTAGGTGGTTGCTAGGTGGTTGCTAGGGTGTTGCTAGGCGGTTGCTAAGGTGTTGCTATGGTATCCGGGGTGGTTGCTAAGGTGTTGCTAGGTGGTTGCTAAGGTGTTGCTAGGCGGTTGCTAAGGTGTTGCTATGGTATCCGGGGTGGTTGCTAAGGTGTTGCTAGGTGGTTGCTAAGGTGTTGCTAGGCGGTTGCTAAGGTGTTGCTATGGTATCCGGGGTGGTTGCTAAGGTGTTGCTAGGTGGTTGCTAGGGTGTTGCTAGGCGGTTGCTAAGGTGTTGCTATGGTATCCGGGGTGGTTGCTAAGGTGTTGCTAGGTGGTTGCTAAGGTGTTGCTATGGTATCCGGGGTGGTTGCTAAGGTGTTGCTAGGTGGTTGCTAGGTGGTTGCTAGGGTGTTGCTAGGCGGTTGCTAAGGTGTTGCTATGGTATCCGGGGTGGTTGCTAAGGTGTTGCTAGGTGGTTGCTAGGTGGTTGCTAGGGTGTTGCTAGGCGGTTGCTAAGGTGTTGCTATGGTATCCGGGGTGGTTGCTAAGGTGTTGCTAGGTGGTTGCTAGGTGGTTGCTAGGGTGTTGCTAGGCGGTTGCTAAGGTGTTGCTATGGTATCCGGGGTGGTTGCTAAGGTGTTGCTAGGTGGTTGCTAGGTGGTTGCTAGGGTGTTGCTAGGCGGTTGCTAAGGTGTTGCTATGGTATCCGGGGTGGTTGCTAAGGTGTTGCTAGGTGGTTGCTAGGTGGTTGCTAGGGTGTTGCTAGGCGGTTGCTAAGGTGTTGCTATGGTATCCGGGGTGTTTGCTAAGGTGTTGCTAGGTGGTTGCTAGGTGGTTGCTAGGGTGTTGCTAGGCGGTTGCTAAGGTGTTGCTATGGTATCCGGGTGGTTGCTAAGGTGTTGCTAGGTGGTTGCTAGGGTGTTGCTAGGGGGTTGCTAAGGTGTTGCTATGGTATCTGGGGTGGTTGCTAAGGTGTTGTTAGATGGTTGCTAGGTGGTTGCTATGGTGTTGCTAGGCGGTTGCTAAGGTGTTGCTATGGTATCTGTGGTGGTTGCTATGGTGTTTCTAGGTGGTTGCTAGGTGATTTATATGCATAAATTAGATTAAATGGTGTTTGCACGTTGCTACGCAACGTGCAAATACATCAATCAGCTATGCACGCTAGGTTGCTCTGGCCGTTCGGGGGTGTCCAAACTTTTGACCCGTGGCTCCATTACACACAGTACTGGGGGGCCGGGGTGTCCAAACTTTTGACCCGTGGCTCCATTACACACAGTACTGGGGGGCCGGGGTGTCCAAACTTTTGACCTAACGCTGATTTATCCCATAGCTGCTCCATACACTCACAGTACTGGAGTTCTAGCTACCTGTCCTTCGATCTAGCTGCCGTCCTCCGATTGGCCCCATTCATTCCAATGGGGCCACTTCGTACGACAATCGTACGAAATTCGTACGTCGTAACTTTTCGTAACGCATATTTTCGGAAAGAGCTCAATAAGTTCTACAGGTCCTCAATTGGTTTCATCTTCGTATTTCAAAAATTGCGACGTCCACGGGCGTGCAAAGTTCTGCCCATTCATTTTCAATGGGCAAAAAAACGCGTACTTACGAAGTTTTTACGAAAAACGTAAGTCCGATCGGAAAGCTGTATACAAGCCCACCATTCCCGATATGGACGCACGTTTTCTCTTTTGAACGAAGTCGATATTTCGAAAACTGCGGCACTAGTTAACCGGACAAAAAACAGGTGGAATAATAATAATAACTAGATTGCAGTTCCTACAGAAACTGCGAGTGTGATTGCAGTGCTGGCTGGTATCTGCTATGGTGTTGCTAGGTGGTTGCTAAGGTGTTGCTAGGTGGTTGCTAAGGTGTTGCTATGGTATCCGGGGTGGTTGCTAAGGTGTTGCTAGGTGGTTGCTAGCTGGTTGCTAGGCGGTTGCTAAGGTGTTACTATGGTATCCGGGGTGGTTGCTAAGGTGTTGCTAGGTGGTTGCTAGGTGGTTGCTAAGGTGTTGCTAGGCGGTTGCTAAGGTGTTGCTAGGCGGTTGCTAAGGTGTTGCTATGGTATTTGGGGTGGTTGCTAAGGTGTTGCTAGGTGGTTGCTAGGTGGTTGCTAAGGTGTTGCTAGGCGGTTGCTAAGGTGTTGCTATGGTATCCGGGGTGGTTGCTAAGGTGTTGCTAGGTGGTTGCTAGGTGGTTGCTAAGGTGTTGCTAGGCGGTTGCTAAGGTGTTGCTATGGTATCTTGGGTGGTTGCTAAGGTGTTGCTAGGTGGTTGCTAGGTGGTTGCTAGGGTGTTGCTAGGCGGTTGCTAAGGTGTTGCTATGGTATCCGGGGTGGTTGCTAAGGTGTTGCTAGGTGGTTGCTAAGTGGTTGCTAGGGTGTTGCTAGGCGGTTGCTAAGGTGTTGCTATGGTATCCGGGGTGGTTGCTAAGGTGTTGCTAGGTGGTTGCTAGGTGGTTGCTAGGGTGTTGCTAGGCGGTTGCTAAGGTGTTGCTATGGTATCCGGGGTGGTTGCTAAGGTGTTGCTAGGTGGTTCCTAGGTGGTTGCTAAGGTGTTGCTAGGCGGTTGCTAAGGTGTTGCTATGGTATCCGGGGTGGTTGCTAAGGTGTTGCTAGGTGGTTGCTAGGTGGTTGCTAAGGTGTTGCTAGGCGGTTGCTAAGGTGTTGCTATGGTATCCGGGGTGGTTGCTAAGGTGTTGCTAGGTGGTTGCTAGGGTGTTGCTAGGCGGTTGCTAAGGTGTTGCTATGGTATATGGGTGGTTGCTAAGGTGTTGCTAGGTGGTTGCTAGGTGGTTGCTAGGGTGTTGCTAGGCGGTTGCTAAGGTGTTGCTATGGTATCTGCGGTGGTTGCTAAGGTGTTGCTAAATGGTTGCTAGGTGGTTGCTATGGTGTTGCTAGGCGGTTGCTAAGGTGTTGCTATGGTATCCGGGGTGGTTGCTATGGTGTTTCTAGGTGGTTGCTAGGTGATGTATATGCATAAATTTGATTAAATGGTGTTTGCACGTTGCTACGCAACGTGCAAATACATCAATCAGCTATGCACGCTAGGTTGCTCTGACCGTTCGGGGGTGTCCAAACTTTTGACCCGTGGCTCCATTACACACAGTACTGGGGCTCTGGGGTGTCCAAACTTTTGACCCATGGCTCCATTACACACAGTACTGGGGGGCCGGGGTGTCCAAACTTTTGACCTAACGCTGATTTATCCCATAGCTGCTCCATACACTCACAGTACTGGAGTTCTAGCTACCTGTCCTTCGATCTAGCTGCCGTCCTCCGATTGGCCCCATTCATTCCAATGGGGCCACTTCGTACGACAATCGTACGAAATCCGTACGTCGTAACTTTTCGTAACGCATATTTTCGGAAAGAGCTCAATAAGTTCTACAGGTCCTCAATTGGTTTCATCTTCGTATTTCAAAAATTGCGACGTCCACGGGCGTGCAAAGTTCTGCCCATTCATTTTCAATGGGCAAAAAAACGCGTACTTACGAAGTTTTTACGAAAAACGTAAGTCCGATCGGAAAGCTGTATACAAGCCCACCATTCCCGATATGGACGCACGTTTTCTCTTTTGAACGAAGTCGATATTTCGAAAACTGCGGCACTAGTTAACCGGACAAAAAACAGGTGGAACTAGATTGCAGTTCCTACAGAAACTGCGAGTGTGATTGCAGAGCTGACCGGGGTACCCAAACTTTTGACCAGGTGCTCCATTACACACAGTACTGGGGCTCTGGGGTGTCCAAACTTTTGACCCGTGGGTCCAATACACACAGTACTGGGGCTCTGGGGTGTCCAAACTTTTGACCCATGGCTCCATTACACACAGTACTGGGGGGCCGGGGTGTCCAAACTTTTGACCCATGGCTCCATTACACACAGTACTGGGGGGCCGGGGTGTCCAAACTTTTGACCCATGGCTCCATTACACACAGTACTGGGGGGCCGGGGTGTCCAAACTTTTGACCTAATGCTGTTTTATCCCATAGCTGCTCCTTTACACACAGTACTGGAGTTCTAGCTACCTGTCCTTCGATCTAGCTGCCGTCCTCCGATTGGCCCCATTCATTCCAATGGGGCCACTTCGTACGACAATCGTACGAAATCCGTACGACGTAACTTTTCGTAACGCATATTTTCGGAAAGAGCTCAATAAGTTCTACAGGTCCTCAATTGGTTTCATCTTCGTATTTCAAAAATTGCGACGTCCACGGGCGTGCAAAGTTCTGCCCATTCATTTTCAATGGGCAAAAAAACGCGTACTTACGAAGTTTTTACGAAAAACGTAAGTCCGATCGGAAAGCTGTATACAAGCCCACCATTCCCGATATGGACGCACGTTTTCTCTTTTGAACGAAGTCGATATTTCGAAAACTGCGGCACTAGTTAACCGGACAAAAAACAGGTGGAATAATAATAATAATAATAAAAATAATAAGAAGAAGAAGAATAAGACTTAAGAAGATCAATACTGTGATTGCATTACTGCAATCACACTAATAATAATAATAACTAGATTGCAGTTCCTACAGAAACTGCGAGTGTGATTGCAGTGCTGGCTGGTATCTGCTATGGTGTTGCTAGGTGGTTGCTAAGGTGTTGCTAGGTGGTTGCTAAGGTGTTGCTATGGTATCCGGGGTGGTTGCTAAGGTGTTGCTAGGTGGTTGCTAGCTGGTTGCTAGGCGGTTGCTAAGGTGTTACTATGGTATCCGGGGTGGTTGCTAAGGTGTTGCTAGGTGGTTGCTAGGTGGTTGCTAAGGTGTTGCTAGGCGGTTGCTAAGGTGTTGCTAGGCGGTTGCTAAGGTGTTGCTATGGTATTTGGGGTGGTTGCTAAGGTGTTGCTAGGTGGTTGCTAGGTGGTTGCTAAGGTGTTGCTAGGCGGTTGCTAAGGTGTTGCTATGGTATCCGGGGTGGTTGCTAAGGTGTTGCTAGGTGGTTGCTAGGTGGTTGCTAAGGTGTTGCTAGGCGGTTGCTAAGGTGTTGCTATGGTATCTTGGGTGGTTGCTAAGGTGTTGCTAGGTGGTTGCTAGGTGGTTGCTAGGGTGTTGCTAGGCGGTTGCTAAGGTGTTGCTATGGTATCCGGGGTGGTTGCTAAGGTGTTGCTAGGTGGTTGCTAAGTGGTTGCTAGGGTGTTGCTAGGCGGTTGCTAAGGTGTTGCTATGGTATCCGGGGTGGTTGCTAAGGTGTTGCTAGGTGGTTGCTAGGTGGTTGCTAGGGTGTTGCTAGGCGGTTGCTAAGGTGTTGCTATGGTATCCGGGGTGGTTGCTAAGGTGTTGCTAGGTGGTTCCTAGGTGGTTGCTAAGGTGTTGCTAGGCGGTTGCTAAGGTGTTGCTATGGTATCCGGGGTGGTTGCTAAGGTGTTGCTAGGTGGTTGCTAGGTGGTTGCTAAGGTGTTGCTAGGCGGTTGCTAAGGTGTTGCTATGGTATCCGGGGTGGTTGCTAAGGTGTTGCTAGGTGGTTGCTAGGGTGTTGCTAGGCGGTTGCTAAGGTGTTGCTATGGTATATGGGTGGTTGCTAAGGTGTTGCTAGGTGGTTGCTAGGTGGTTGCTAGGGTGTTGCTAGGCGGTTGCTAAGGTGTTGCTATGGTATCTGCGGTGGTTGCTAAGGTGTTGCTAAATGGTTGCTAGGTGGTTGCTATGGTGTTGCTAGGCGGTTGCTAAGGTGTTGCTATGGTATCCGGGGTGGTTGCTATGGTGTTTCTAGGTGGTTGCTAGGTGATGTATATGCATAAATTTGATTAAATGGTGTTTGCACGTTGCTACGCAACGTGCAAATACATCAATCAGCTATGCACGCTAGGTTGCTCTGACCGTTCGGGGGTGTCCAAACTTTTGACCCGTGGCTCCATTACACACAGTACTGGGGCTCTGGGGTGTCCAAACTTTTGACCCATGGCTCCATTACACACAGTACTGGGGGGCCGGGGTGTCCAAACTTTTGACCTAATGCTGTTTTATCCCATAGCTGCTCCATACACTCACAGTACTGGAGTTCTAGCTACCTGTCCTTCGATCTAGCTGCCGTCCTCCGATTGGCCCCATTCATTCCAATGGGGCCACTTCGTACGACAATCGTACGAAATCCGTACGACGTAACTTTTCGTAACGCATATTTTCGGAAAGAGCTCAATAAGTTCTACAGGTCCTCAATTGGTTTCATCTTCGTATTTCAAAAATTGCGACGTCCACGGGCGTGCAAAGTTCTGCCCATTCATTTTCAATGGGCAAAAAAACGCGTACTTGCGAAGTTTTTACGAAAAACGTAAGTCCGATCGGAAAGCTGTATACAAGCACACCATTCCCGATATGGACGCACGTTTTCTCTTTTGAACGAAGTCGATATTTCGAAAACTGCGGCACTAGTTAACCGGACAAAAAACAGGTGGAATAATAATAATAAGAAACAGACTTAAGAAGATCAATACTGTGATTGCATTACTGCAATCACACTAATAACTAGATTGCAGTTCCTGCAGAAACTGCGAGTGTGATTGCAGTGCTGGCTGGTATCTGCTATGGTGTTGCTAAGGTGTTGCTATGGTATCCGGGGTGGTTGCTAAGGTGTTGCTAGGTGGTTGCTAAGGTGTTGCTAGGTGGTTGCTAAGGTGTTGCTATGGTATCCGGGGTGGTTGCTAAGGTGTTGCTAGGTGGTTGCTAGGGTGTTGCTAGGTGGTTGCTAAGGTGTTGCTATGGTATCCGGGGTGGTTGCTAAGGTGTTGCTAGGTGGTTGCTAGGTGGTTGCTAGGGTGTTGCTAGGCGGTTGCTAAGGTGTTGCTATGGTATCCGGGGTGGTTGCTAAGGTGTTGCTAGGTGGTTGCTAGGGTGTTGCTAGGCGGTTGCTAAGGTGTTGCTATGGTATCCTTGGTGGTTGCTAAGGTGTTGCTAGGTGGTTGCTAGGTGGTTGCTAGGGTGTTGCTAGGCGGTTTCTAAGGTGTTGCTATGGTATCCGGGGTGGTTGCTAAGGTGTTGCTAGGTGGTTGCTAGGTGGTTGCTAGGTTGTTGCTAGGCGGTTGCTAAGGTGTTGCTATGGTATCCGGGGTGGTTGCTAAGGTGTTGCTAGGTGGTTGCTAGGGTGTTGCTAGGCGGTTGCTAAGGTGTTGCTATGGTATCCGGGGTGGTTGCTAAGGTGTTGCTAGGTGGTTGCTAGGTGGTTGCTAGGGTGTTGCTAGGCGGTTGCTAAGGTGTTGCTATGGTATCCGGGGTGGTTGCTAAGGTGTTGCTAGGTGGTTGCTAGGTGGTTGGTAAGGTGTTGCTATCCGGTTGCTAAGGTGTTGCTATGGTATCCGGGGTGGTTGCTTAGGTGTTGCTAGGTGGTTGCTAGGGTGTTGCTAAGGTGTTGCTATGGTATCCGGAGTGGTTGCTAAGGTGTTGCTAGGTGGTTGCTAGGTGGTTGCTAGGGTGTTGCTAGGCGGTTGCTAAGGTGTTGCTATGGTATCCGGGGTGGTTGCTAAGGTGTTGCTAGGTGGTTGCTAGGTGGTTGCTAAGTTGTTGCTAGGCGGTTGCTAAGGTGTTGCTATGGTATCCGGGGTGGTTGCTAAGGTGTTGCTAGGTGGTTGCTAGGCGGTTGCTAAGGTGTTGCTATGGTATCCTGGGTGGTTGCTAAGGTGTTGCTAGGTGGTTGCTAGGTGGTTGCTAGGGTGTTGCTAGGCGGTTGCTAAGGTGTTGCTATGGTATCTGTGGTGGTTGCTATGGTGTTTCTAGGTGATTTATATGCATAAATTAGATTAAATGGTGTTTGCACGTTGCTACGCAACGTGCAAATACATCAATCAGCTATGCACGCTAGGTTGCTCTGGCCGTTCGGGGGTGTCCAAACTTTTGACCCATGGCTCCATTACACACAGTACTGGGGGGCCGGGGTGTCCAAACTTTTGACCCATGGCTCCATTACACACAGTACTGGGGGGGGGGCCGGGGTGTCCAAACTTTTGACCTAACGCTGATTTAACCCATAGCTGCTCCATTACACACAGTACTGGAGTTCTAGCTACCTGTCCTTCGATCTAGCTGCCGTCCTCCGATTGGCCCCATTCATTCCAATGGGGCCACTTCGTACGACATTCGTACGAAATCCGTACGTCGTAACTTTTCGTAACGCATATTTTCGGAAAGAGCTCAATAAGTTCTACAGGTCCTCAATTGGTTTCATCTTCGTATTTCAAAAATTGCGACGTCCACGGGCGTGCAAAGTTCTGCCCATTCATTTTCAATGGGCAAAAAAACGCGTACTTACGAAGTTTTTACGAAAAACGTAAGTCCGATCGGAAAGCTGTATACAAGCCCACCATTCCCGATATGGACGCACGTTTTCTCTTTTGAACGAAGTCGATATTTCGAAAACTGCGGCACTAGTTAACCGGACAAAAAACAGGTGGAATAATAATAATAACTAGATTGCAGTTCCTACAGAAACTGCGAGTGTGATTGCAGTGCTGGCTGGTATCTGCTATGGTGTTGCTAAGGTGTTGCTATGGTATCCGGGGTGGTTGCTAAGGTGTTGCTAAGTGGTTGCTAAGGTGTTGCTAGGCGGTTGCTAAGGTGTTGCTATGGTATCCGGGGTGGTTGCTAAGGTGTTGCTAGGTGGTTGCTAGGGTGTTGCTAGGCGGTTGCTAAGGTGTTGCTATGGTATCCGGGGTGGTTGCTAAGGTGTTGCTAGGTGGTTGCTAGGTGGTTGCTAGGGTGTTGCTAGGCGGTTGCTAAGGTGTTGCTATGGTATCCGGGGTGGTTGCTAAGGTGTTGCTAGGTGGTTGCTAGGGTGTTGCTAGGCGGTTGCTAAGGTGTTGCTATGGTATCCGGGGTGGTTGCTAAGGTGTTGCTAGGTGGTTGCTAGGTGGTTGCTAGGGTGTTGCTAGGCGGTTGCTAAGGTGTTGCTATGGTATCCGGGATGGTTGCTAAGGTGTTGCTAGGTGGTTGCTAGGTGGTTGCTAGGGTGTTGCTAGGCGGTTGCTAAGGTGTTGCTATGGTATCCGGGGTGGTTGCTAAGGTGTTGCTAGGTGGTTGCTAGGGTGTTGCTAGGCGGTTGCTAAGGTGTTGCTATGGTATCCGGGGTGGTTGCTAAGGTGTTGCTAGGTGGTTGCTAGGTGGTTGCTAGGTTGTTGCTAGGCGGTTGCTAAGGTGTTGCTATGGTATCCGGGGTGGTTGCTAAGGTGTTGCTAGGTGGTTGCTAGGTGGTTGCTAGGGTGTTGCTAGGCGGTTGCTAAGGTGTTGCTATGGTATCCGGGGTGGTTGCTAAGGTGTTGCTAGGTGGTTGCTAGGTGGTTGCTAAGGTGTTGCTAGCCGGTTGCTAAGGTGTTGCTATGGTATCTGGGGTGGTTGCTAAGGTGTTGCTAGATGGTTGCTAGGTGCTTGCTATGGTGTTGCTAGGCGGTTGCTAAGGTGTTGCTATGGTATCCAGGGTGGTTGCTAAGGTGTTGCTAGGTGGTTGCTAGGGTGTTGCTAGGCGGTTGCTAAGGTGTTGCTATGGTATCCGGGGTGGTTGCTATGGTGTTTCTAGGTGGTTGCTAGGTGATGTATATGCATAAATTTGATTAAATGGTGTTTGCACGTTGCTACGCAACGTGCAAATACATCAATCGTCTATGCACGCTAGGTTGCTCTGGACGTTCGGGGGTGTCCAAACTTTTGACCCGTGGCTCCATTACACACAGTACTGGGGGGGCCGGGGTGTCCAAACTTTTGACCCGTGGCTCCATTACACACAGTACTGGGGGGCCGGGGTGTCCAAACTTTTGACCTAATGCTGTTTTATCCCATAGCTGCTCCATTACACACAGTACTGGAGTTCTAGCTACCTGTCCTTCGATCTAGCTGCCGTCCTCCGATTGGCCCCATTCATTCCAATGGGGCCACTTCGTACGACAATCGTACGAAATCCGTACGACGTAACTTTTCGTAACGCATATTTTCGGAAAGAGCTCAATAAGTTCTACAGGTCCTCAATTGGTTTCATCTTCGTATTTCAAAAATTGCGACGTCCACGGGCGTGCAAAGTTCTGCCCATTCATTTTCAATGGGCAAAAAAACGCGTACTTACGAAGTTTTTACGAAAAACGTAAGTCCGATCGGAAAGCTGTATACAAGCCCACCATTCCCGATATGGACGCACGTTTTCTCTTTTGAACGAAGTCGATATTTCGAAAACTGCGGCACTAGTTAACCGGACAAAAAACAGGTGGAATAATAAGAAGAAGAAGAAGAAGAAGAAGAAGAAGAAGAATAAGACTTAAGAAGAACAATACTGTGATTGCATTACTGCAATCACACTAATAAGAAGAAGAATAAGACTTAAGAAGAACAATACTGTGATTGCATTACTGCAATCACACTAATAAGAAGAATAAGACTTAAGAAGAACAATACTGTGATTGCATTACTGCAATCACACTAATAAGACTTAAGAATAACAGTACTGTGATTGCATACTGCAATCACACTAATAATAATAATAGTGCACTATAGATCACCAAAATAGGGCCTTAAATTTGTTTCATTTGTTTGCTTGTTTTTCTAAACAAAGCTTTTATGTAGCTTCTATGTATTTATAGTACCAGTGAAAAGTTTGGACACACTTCCTTATTCAGTGTTTTTCTTCATTTCTTTATTAAATGTATTTCCTACAATGTAGATGAATTATAAAGTCATGAAAACGATTAAGGGTCACATATGGAATGACGGAGTAAACAATTTTAAAAAAGTGTTATTCCTCCACATTAATCCCCTGATCCGAACCTGATGAACTGAGATGGTGATTTGAGGTGATTTAATTGGGATGAGCTGGAGCATCACAGCATGAAGGAAAAGCAGCAACTATTGTTCAGCACCTCCAGGAACTCCTTCCTTAAAGATGCTGAGAAAACTATTCCAGGTGACTCCAAATCATGAAGACACTGAGATTAAACATACATGTACACCAAGAGTCTGCAGATCTGCACTCAAAGATACAGGGTTTGGTCAATGAAACTGAAACACCTGGTTTTAGAGCACAATAATTGATTGTGGTGACGGACAGTTCTGGTGGAAACAGGATAGTTGAGGTGCAGATTGAATTCTGCGTGATTTGATCAGCCGTGGTTTTATGTTTCTCGAATACACTCCGGGTTAGCACCCGAACATAATTTTCAGACAGCTTCCTCTTACAGCGTCCACAGTTAATCCTGTTGGATGTGGTTCGTCCTTCTTGGTGGTATGCTGACATTACCCTGGATACTGTGGCTCTTGATGCATCACAAAGACTTGCTGTCTTGGTCACAGATGCTCCAGCAAGACGTGCACCAACAATTTGTCCTCTTTTGAACTCTGGTATGTCGCCCATAATGTTGTGTGTATTGCAGTATTTAGAGCAGAACTGTGCTCTTACCCTGCTAATTAAACCTTCACACTCTGCTCTTACTGGTGCAATGTGCAATTAATGAACACTCTACCTACCTACTGTAGGTGTGCACGGGCAAAACAGAAGTTAAATAGGATTGGGCCAAAGTGTTCAATTCAAACCTGCACTTTTAAGGATGCTGCAACGTGTTACTCTTGCATAACCCAAACAATACAACGCTGTGAAAAGAACAGTGACAGCCTGACACTCATAAATAAAGGCTAGACAAACACAGTCTTGTTGCCTCTTTGAAATGATAATTTCGCTTCACAGTGGACGTGCAGAGACGCAGAAGCTTAGGCAGGATCCTAAATGACCAATCGGGCTGTGTGTGGTAAAAGGCCTCTGAGCTGCTGAAATATTCACCAGATCTCCAATTAGAGCTCACACTCACCTTCCTCATTTATCTGTGACTCCTTCACTGCGGCGTCCTCTTCTCTGGTTAGAGATCTGCCACTTTTAATGGCTAATTAATCAAATCTTGGCTCCTTTTCAGCCACACAGTACAAGTAATCGGCTACCTTTAGGGAGCGGAGGCCTGTGTGTGTGTGTGTGTGTGTGTGTGTGTGTGTGTACACATTTTCGAGTGTGTGTAAGAAGCTATGCTCACAGGCTCAGGTCTAATCAATCATCTCCAGATCATTCACGTGGGAATAAAGTCCATCGGAAGCCAAAACAAAGATCTTATCATTTATTAATGCTGCTACAGTTTAATACAGGAGTATATATTTACTGTACACTGTAACACTGCAATATAACCTGAATACAACATGTTACTGTACATCTGCAAAGCATCATGGTCCTAAAAATGCAGTGTACATATCCAGTAAATGTACAATACCGGTCAAACATGTGCACACACCTTCTGATTCACTGTTGTTTTTTTATATTTGTAATTATTTATTTCCTACATAGTAAATGAATAGTGAGGTGATCTATCAGATTATGAAGGAACACACACAGTAACTTAAAAACAGTGTTAAACAAACCAAATAAATACTCTGTGAAGAAGTGTTTAGGTAACTCTTGTTCTTCCTTTCCAGGGGTGATCCTGATGAGAGCCAGTTTCATCCACTTTTTAATATCTAAGACTAGATTCAGATGTCATTCACTATTCAAATTTCAATTATTTTGTATTTTGCAGATACAGATTTCATTCTTTGTTCTGATATTTTCTTTATTTAAATTTTAAAATGTAATTCAGCATTCGCAAATAATCGATTCAATTATTAAGATTTAATTTAGTATTCACAAATTTAATGTGAAATATTCAGATTTTATTCAGTTTTTGATCAATATTCAGAGAAAAATGTTCTATTTATGTATTCAGTTTTGCACTAACCAAATTTGCTTGCTTTTATATTAAATTGTTTTATAAGTAAATATACCTATATGTTTTACAAATGGAGTCTGTGTATGTATGTATGTATGTATGTATGTATGTTTTTTAACCTAATAGAAATCCTCTGGAATATAATCAAGAGGAAGATGGATGATCACAAGCCATCAAACCAAACTGAACTGCTTGAATTTTCGCACCAGGAGTAAAGCAGCATAAAGTTATCCAAAAGCAGTGTGTAAGACTGGTGGAGGAGAACATGATGCCAAGATGCATGAAAAAACTGTGATTAAAAACCAACCAGGGTTATTCCACCAAATATTACTGATTTCTGAACTCTTAAAACTTTATGAATATGACCTTGATTTCTTTGCATTATTCAAGGTCTGAAACTCTTTTTTGCATCTTTTTTTTTATTTTGTTATTTCAGCCTTTTCTTATTTTCTGTAAATAAATGCTCTAAATGACTATAATATTTTTATTTGGAATTTGGGAGAAATGTTGTCTGTAGTTTATAGAATAAAACAACAATTTTACTCAAACATAAACCTATAAATAGCAAAATCAGAGAAACTGATTCAGGTTTGTTGTTCAGATTATGATTGGTACAGTAGTGAGGGTGGATATATTCCGGTGGACTCCTCGCAGAACGAATGCTTAAGCGGAGAGAAGTGATTCTACAGAAGGAGGAAGCGCTCATGAAATATTCATACCTCTAAAGACGACACCTTGTCATCACATTATTCAACTTGTAAAAAATATAGATGGGAATCAATTGGCAAAACGCTCCTCTCATCATTTCCATTCACGCCTCTCTTTGATCTCATTCTGCAGGGGATCCAGTGAGGAGGCCCACATGCGGTCTCTATATTATACAGCCTGCTGTAAAAACCTCCTATCAACCATCTACTCAATACGACAACCTTGATACACGACATACACTCGTGATTTGCATGCATTCAGGATTCTGATGTAAATGGTGTGTTGTTTACCGTCACGCTGGATTCATGCTGCTGCTGAGAGATACAGCAGTGGGAAACAGATTAGAGCTGAGCTGCTTTATTAAATGCAGAAACATCAGCTTTACTGGAAGCTTCTGTTCAACGAACAGCCCGTCTGTCATTATGAACAGCTCTCAGCTTCACTAAAGAACCTGCAGGAGAATCACCTATATAATGAATTAGTGTATAGGTTAAACAATGAAGAGAGCACTTCAGTTTCTGAATCAGTTTCTCTGATTTTGCTATTTATAGGTTTGTGTTTGAGTAAAATGAACATTGTTGTTTTATTCTATAAACTACAGACAACATTTCTCCCAAATTCCAAATAAAAATATTGAGAAATGCAGCGCTTTCAGACCTCAAATAATGCCAAGAGAAAATAAGTCCATATTCATAGTTTTAAGTTTTAAGAGCTCAAAAATCAATATTTGCTGGAATAACCCTGGTTTTAATCACAGTTTTCATGTTTTCATGCATCTTGGCATCATGTTCTCCTCCACCAGTCTTACACACTGCTTTTGGATAAATTTATGCTGCTTTACTCCTGGTGCAAAAATTTGTGATCATCCATCTTCCTCTTGATTATATTTCAAAGGTTTTGAATTTGATTAAATCAAAGAAACTCATCATTTTTAAATGGTAATATGTAATGTTTAACCTTTACAATCAATCCTTCATTAGAAGAGCATTTTATTAGTGTAACATTCACAACTTCTAAAGAAAATAATGCAGTTTTCTTCATTCATTTATTGTTGAAGCAAGTGCAAGTCTCATTTTTCTTCTTACTTGCTGCATTTTCACTATTTATTTTATTTCCTACACAGTAAATGAATAGTGAAGTGATCAGGAAGGAACACATAAGGAATCATGTAGTAACTTAAAAGTGTTTAAAACAAACCAAAATACTCTTATTATTAGGATCAGGCTGGTAACTCTAATGAACTTATCCTGTACAACAGAGGAAACTCTCGCTCTTCTTTCCTTTCCTGGGGCTGTCCTGATGCGTGCCAGTTTCATCATCATTATAATGTTTTTGATGGTCTTTGCGGTGATTACATTTGAGGATACTTAAAGTATTTTTTTCTTTATTTAGTTGAGTAGTTGTTGCTTCTCATAATCTGGATTAGAACATTACTCAAATATTCACTATTCACTGTATACCTGTAACACTACCTCTTCACTACTTTACTTTAACTGATGCTCTCAAACATTACATTAAGAGACATTAAGAGAAATTCAAGTAATTAACTCTTGATGAGTTCAGCACAGCTGTTAGGTGAAAGCCTGAATTCCAGGTGAATATACCTCATAAGGCTGACTGAGATGTTTAAGATGTTTCAAGGTAAAAAATCTAAAATATAAAACATATTTTGGTTTGTTTAAGACTTTTTTTGTTCACTAAATAATTCCACCTGTTTTTCTTCTGTAGATTATTATTTTCTCTGTCACAGTAAATGTAGAGTCACAGTATAGAATTCACACTTTTAACAGAATTTCTCTATGTGCTTCAATAAAGCCACGTATTATAATCCCTTAATACAAAATTAAACCAAACATTTTACAATAAAAAGCACAACTTTTAAAGGCCAAAAAGTAGCGAAATGTTATTAAAAACATAAAGCCTAATTAATTCACACATCTCTCCCTATAAAAAAAAAAAACTATTTTAATCTTATTTTTATAGAAATTAGAGGAGGAGAAACTGATTGTGTGGATCTTGAATTGCTGTCAAACCATGATAACCATGAAAGACCTGATGCTTAAAAACTGGCAGCATCTTTAGCATCTCTGCAGAAGTATCTGTGATTTCATCTGGAGATTATTCAGCCTGCTGTAATAATCATCTGCATTCCTCTACAGTATGAAGGAAATCACACCTTCAGTATTCAGTTCACACAGACAGTAATAATACAGAACAAATACAGAATGATATTCAACTGATTAGTGAAAATGCCTCAAAAGGTGTAACATGCAAAAAAAATATATAATAATAATAATAATAATGCACGATTAGAGAGAAATTATTCAGCTGGTAATAATCACAGCGTGCCTCTCATGTGAGCAGCACAGCAATTAATTTGTGAATAAGCTGTGAGATTTTATTACAAAAAAAAAAAATATGAGAGAACAGAAACTACAGTAAGAATACAGAAAGGCGCAGGGGTGGGGAAGCAACTCTATTTCATTTTCCAGCACGACTTGGCACACTGCCCACACTGCCTAAAGTACCAATTGGGCATAAATAGCATTTCAATTTTTTGAGAGATGATTTTGGGTTTTTTATTTGCACTATAAGGCACATCAGATTTCAAAGCACACGATTAATAAATGCATATATTAGACACATTATAAGACGCATTTTGTGACTCTAGTAAGGAACAGGGGTGTTTCCATGTTTTGCTTCTAATTCATTAGGTCCCACCGCTGGGTAAACAAAACTGCAATTCTTAAAAAAAAAAAAAAAACATGTCATACGAGCCCTGGATGTTAATCTACACATTTTTCTCCTGAAAACTGTTTATTTGGGTGAGTAAAGTGCTTCTGTTTATTTACAGTAAGATTAGAGCTTGAGCAGCATTAGCATTAGTGGCTAAACACTAGCGGGTAATGCACATGCTGCTCCAGCAGTGCTAGTTGGGGTTGGCAGCAGGCTACAGTCTGGTAATACTCACCTCTGAACAACGAAAAAGCTAGCGCTTAGCGCAGTTAGCCTGGTTAGCAGCTAATGCTAATGCTGCTCCAGCACTGGTGCTGAAGAACTAAACTGAAACTCCTTTGTAACTCTGTACTTTTATTGTGATTAGGGATGTTTTTTTTTTTTTAATAAAAATGTATTTCAATATCAAATATCAAATAAAATATTAAGCACAGGCCTCCAATGCAATGTACATTTAATATTAAAAACAATTAAATATTTAGTTAATTGGGTTTAATTTTTACATAGTGTTTATATTAGAATATAAGAATCTTCGTTTGGTAGAAAATAGTATTTTTATATTTTTCCATCACTAAATAATTCACACACATAATTCAGGTCTGAAAGGGTTAAGAATAAAAATGTTGCTCACAAACAGGTCTGTATTCACCAGCAGCGGCACAATTGTGTCTGCAAAGGAAACATGGGTATAAATATGAATATACTGGGTTGTATAATACAAAGCCTGGACGGAACTGTACAGAAAATAATTAAGTTCTTTTCAACTCGGCTGCTCCTGAGGATGCTTGGCAGATTTCAATACTGGGCCCTGCAGGAGGAATATGGAAATGGATCCAAAAGAGGAGCCATGCTGGAACCAGGAAAAGAATTTAAATCAGGTGGCGGAGGAACCGGATCTGTGCAGCTCTGAGCCGAGTGCATTTACTGCCACGAAAAATACACACAATTTAACCCTAGAATACTAACGTTAAAATCAGTAACACTAGAAACATCACTAATGCTGGGTATACAACACTTTATTAAAGAAGTTTTGGAACCCTTCTTTAATTTTACAACAAACATACAACATCACATGAAAAAGGTACCATAGATGACCCTATAAAAAACCAATAAATATATTGGAAAATAAGGTAATCCTTAAGGTAATGTCCTAAAAAAAAAAAAAAAAAAAAAAAAAAAAAAAATAATAATAATAATAATAATAATAATAATAATAATAATAATAATAAAAAAATAATGCTGCTGAGAACTTGGGTCTTGGGTCTTTGGTCCACCCATTCCTGGGACATGTGATCACCTGATTTAAACACACAAACACATAACAAAATCAGATAAATTACACCATTAAATATATAATGTTACTCTCTATCATTACCTTCTAAAGAAAAAAAAATCATCTTAACGCTGAGGAAATTCAGGGTGCGAATTACGGAGGTATTGGGCGTGGTCAGATCAGACACCTCCCTAAATATGCACACTTTCCTTAAATAAATAACTCACAAGAATTTGCTATCCCAACATTGATTGCTGCTACAAATAAGGGACAAAAGCCTTATTTATCTACAGGGAATTTTTTTTTATTTAATTTCATTTAGAATTAAATAACAAATGATCCTGTATAATATGAATTAATATTTAATAGCGAGAAGGCTGATGAAAGATGAAAGCAGCCAATAGCATTGTATGTGTTTTTGCGGGATTAACTGTGGATTTTAGTGTATAATATATTATTTATGACTGTAAATGCTGTAGTGTGGTATATAAGTGCTACATTAGCTGATGTAATGGATTTATCTTTTAGTTTTTTATGTGCTGTAGACACAAGCTGTACTGGTTTCCATTTACACCCAGACGAAATACTTAACCCCCCCCCCATTATCGTTGTATAATTCACAGCCTGAGGGAATCAACCATAACATTAATGACATCAATGAGTAGCATCATGAAGCTCCCTAAACACAAAGTCCCATGCAGCTCAGACAGCAGAAATACAATGAAAATCACAGGAAAATATTGTCTGTGTGTGAAAATCACCCGGCGTTAGCATTCTAGGGTTAATAGCATGTCTATCGCACTGATACCTGCGACTATACAAACGTGTTTTGAGAAATGCACTGAGCGTTTAAAATCACTGAAGTAGACGTTGTTACTTTTCACAAACACAATGACGATGCCACAAATGAGAAAGCATGGCAGTGCTGGGTTGAAGGATGGCGAGGGCAGCCTCCGCACCGTCTCGCTTTGCCCTTGATGTCCCCGATGCCCTGCGTTGTCTCCGTCCTCCCCGCCGATGGGAAATGTATAACATCAAACGAGTTTGACACTTGACAGATCTCCTCATTTCATTCTTCAATGAGTTTGTGTCGTTTCGCTACGCCGAGGCACATCTGACGGACAGACTCGCCTTCCAGCCATCAAATACACACACATAGCTTAGCTTCAAGCTGCTCTGCAAAGAGGCGGGAGGAAGAGGGAGGAAACTTGGGGATTATCATGACTTTAGCAAGG
This sequence comes from Astyanax mexicanus, assembly GCF_023375975.1. Classification (NCBI taxonomy): domain Eukaryota; kingdom Metazoa; phylum Chordata; class Actinopteri; order Characiformes; family Acestrorhamphidae; genus Astyanax; species Astyanax mexicanus. Next base: position 12,419,237 of record NC_064422.1, read on the forward strand.
TAACATCTCTCTTATTAAGAGATGCGAAGGTTTTCTTTCAGATGCAAAACAGCCGAAACTGCAGCAGAACAGGAGCAAAAGCTTCCTTGTACTGTGGAAATGATGTGTGAATAGATGTGTGATTTCTTTTACTTTGGTTGGTTAAAGATGATTCAATACAGGAGATTAAATGATAAAGTAAACCAGAGGTGTGCAGGGAATTTACTCAGACTATTTTTTTTTAACCCTTTGAATCCCAACTTTGTATTTAGGTGTTTCTTAGGTGTTTCTATATTTGTCAATTTCCCTTTTACTTGTTGTTATAACACTGTTTGAGTAATTTGGGCCAATATGGCCTAATAAAAAGTACACAATACAGTACACTGGACATTTATTATCATCTGCTTATGCTGTAATTATTAACTATTATAGTAAAAAGTTTTCAACAAGATGCTCACACACAATTAAAGACTATATACAAATATGCAAACTTGGCATTTTTATAAAATTTAGAAAAAAAGTACATAACAGTTAAAAATAATAAATATTTTGCGCACCGAAGTTATGTTTGAGGGCTGGTAGTTTTGAAGCTGTTTCTCTGGACACTACTGGGTTTATTCAAATATTATTTGATCTCATACCTCATATATATATATATATATATATATATATATATATATATATATATATATATATATATATATATTTTAGAAGCATTAGAAGTAAATATTATGGGCTAAAAAAAGTTTTTTGTAGCATTTTTTTATTTATTATATCCTCTATTTGTTTTAATTGCTTCATTTTCTTCTAGTTTGGGGATAGGAGGTTCCTTATTTTACAAAATAATACAGAGTTTTTTTTTTTTTTCAAGCAATGGTTGCGTTTCATTCTGTGCATGAGGAATTCTGCATGCATGATGTGCAATGTTCTAGATTGTGAAGAATCAAACATAGACTAAATAAAACTGTATTAATAATAACAATATAAAGAGTATAAAGAAAGTGAAGGCCACACATTCAGCTGATAGTTATGTGAGTGATGTGAGAGTCAATTATGCATCAATAGAACTGAATAAAACCAAAGAGAGAGAAAGAGAATCTGAAGTGTAGATCTAAGGAGTTTCTGCTGGTACTTCTGTTTTATTAAATGCTCTATAGTAAAGCCAGTGGCCGTACAGGATAAACTAGAATCTCAACAGCTCAAAGAACCATTTTAATGCTTACCTTCAGGAAAGGGTCATTCAGAACATGGTGCTACATCACCTCCAGGGTTACAGTGCTCAGTTATTACATTCTCCTCTGTATCTCAAGGGTCTCCTACTATTTATGGGGCTGTGGAGTCTTTTGCTAAGACTGTAAAAGACTAAACTCTGCCTCATTGTGATGGGCAGTGCTGCACCACCGGCCACCAGCAGGGAAAAAGAAGTGGAGTTGGGTCCCGAAACTCCAAGTCCCAGAATCCCCAGCGGTGCAGCACTCTATATAAAGCCCAGTCAAACCATTCGTTCTCGTCGCACCTTTAAAGAAGGGTGACCGGTAACAGAGGGTGTAAGAAAAAAAAAGAAAAGAAAAGAAAGCCGCACAAAAAAATATATAAAATATCTCAAAAGAAAGTAAAAGTAGAGGACTGAGCTTTACTTCTAATGTTAATTAATGTGAAAGTAACGTTAATCAATGCTATATTTCTGTGTTTAATTAACAATAATTAAGCATTGTTAATGTATTACCTCATGTCTTATTAATGGTAACTAATGCATTAATTTATGTTAGTTAGTCAACACTTAATTTGTCCATATAGCACACCTATATCACAGTTCCATACCCTGCCAAAAACCGCCGTTTCATTGGTTATAAGAGATAGAGATATCAGTGTAGAGCTTTGGGAGGAATTCAACGTCAGTACTCCCTCGTCTGTCATTTATTGCGAAAGCCTCTCCTCTCTTTCTCTCTCTATTTCTCTCTCTATCTCTCTCTCTCTCTGTTTTCTGCTGAGACAAGAGCTCTTCTTCATTATTCTTCCTCAGACAGTCGTGATGTGTGATGTGTGATTTAGCACTGTGAGAAATCCACAACACATTTTTTTAGGGTTATTTTGCAGATATTATGTAACTTTAACAGCAGGTTCTTCTGTCTCGCTCTAAAAGCGTGAGTTAAAAGCTCGGCGTCGGACTATTTTAAGAAGGGAATCAAATATTCATGATGCTAATCAAGCCTGAGGCAACTGTAGAGGACGTTCTGAACGCGGCGGCACTTTTTGATACTGGTAGGTGATGTGTGTGTGATGGTACATTATAAAAGCCTCAGATTTCTAAAGGTACAGTGGTTGACATGGGTTTAAAAATGACTACAGTGACATTAAGCTCCTTTTTCCTTCTATTACCTTCTATTCATCATGTTTTAGTTTGACGGTTCATACAAAGCAATTCATTTCCAGCACATTAGCAATGTTCCTACATCTGACAGTGTAATAAATAAGCAAATAAAAAAATATGCAATGGACTGCAAAAAAAAAAAAAAAATTAAGTCACTTCAACTTAAAATCATTAAGCAACTAATTTCCAGGCCTTTTTTTAAGTTAGTACGACTTTATGGCTTATTTGTTCTCTGCACTTACAAAATTAAATTGACCTAACAAGTCTTACATGTTAGCTAAACTTAAATTATTAATTCACATCAACATAGAATTTATTATAGTTCGTTTATTATCTAATATTTTAAGTTGGATGAACTTTATATGTTTAGTCAAGGTAAGTTGATCAGTTTTTCAGGGGGTTCTGGGGTAATTTTCTCCCTTTTATGTTTTTTTTTATCCACTGTGATTTTATTCCCGTCCAGAACGACCATGTCTGTGTTTTGTTTTTCTCAGACGTCCTCTGAGAATTTAAAATTACAGGCTGAATTATCTACTGTATCTCCTCGTCTTTAATAAAATAGCTATTTTTCCACTGCCGCGCACCGTAATTACACTTTGGGAGCGCCACGGTTTCCACGGAGATCTGGGTTAAAAACACAACAGCGAGTGGAAATGGAGGAGCTACTGAACGCTATGTCATGTGACCAAGAACAAAGCCTCAAAACTCACTGGTCCTCTTGTTTTTAATTGCAGTCCGGATGCAAGAGTTATATCTCTGAGTAGAAGTGTGAAATATTTTTCACAGGCGTCCCCCTGAGATACTAATCCCGTCCGGAGAGGGCTTACTGTATGTAAGCAATGGAAGCAAGAAAGAAGCAGACAGATTGATAGAAAAACAATATTTTTAAGGGACTTGTGACCTGCTAGTGTGAACACAGTGCTGTCCAAGGTGCTGAAGAAGCACCAGGACTTTTAGCAACACTGATATGGACAGGTCCACACAGCAGATGGGTGAATGTGGTTCCTTTATGTTCTAAAGGGCTAAAGCTGATTTATTTCTCTTTTCTTTCTCATTCTTCTTTCATGGTTTCTCTTGCTCTGTCTTTAATACTTCCCAGGAGATTGACTGCTAAGAGTTTGATTCATTTGGGCCAATCTGGTTGATATTCCTACCTAATGAAAGTGATTTAGTACACTGGATATTTACGATCATCTGCTTATAATAACAGTAACTATTATAATAAAGAGCTCTTCAACAAAATGATCAGATAAATACTGCTTTATTTTGATACACACAAATTTAAAAACTGCATACAAATATGCTTGAACTTGAAATGTAAATAGAATTTTGCGTGCAAAAGTACAAAACTTAAATTAGTTAAAAATAATAAATATTTTGTAAAAAAAAAAAAAAAAAAGCCAAATAAAATAAAGCTAGTGCAATAAAAGTCAGTGAAAATGTAAGCTTTTTCACAATAGATTTCTGCTTGTCACAATGCATGAATCATGTTGGTGCGTTGATGCATTTCTGAGTAATTAAGCTGTATAAACAGTGCACGATTTGTGACGCAATTTGTGTCAATGGGGTTCTAAGGGTTAATATTCTGGCTGCTTTGTGATCATACACGTACTATCACAACCATTTCAATTCTGTGTTAATTCTGCGAAAAGTTCCCAAAAACATTCATGTGTTGTTCATGGAGAGATCTCTGACCTTGGCAACACGCTGCATTTCTTGGCTCAAGAACTGTTTATTGTAATTATTTTTAATAACAAATTAAATTATTTGTCAGGCATATTTTATTTAGCCTTTGTTTTACAAATAGTTTCCGGCCGTGCTGAACAACAGCCCTGAGCCGCTGTAAAAACCGTGGTGATGCTCAACGTCGCACAGCCAAAAGGTGTAAAGTGAGGACGGTGATGGACAGGGGTAATTTTTCAGCAGCACATTCTTCCCGGCCGTGGCGGCGTTCCTCAGAGAACTGATGATTCTCCGGCTCGGGTGATTAATGCCTCTGTTTTCTGGTCCCCAGCTGAGAAACTGCGCTGCCTGGGTCTGAAACAGTGGCACACGGCCAGGGCAGGCTGATTATATAAGGAAGAAGGCCATAGAATGACTGGTAATTATTTTCTGGGGAAAAAGGGAGGATATTGGCTCGTGTTGTCGACTTAACCAGATTACTCTTTTTTAGCTGGAGGAGGGAAAGCTGACAGACTACAGAAACAGTGTGACCTAGTCGGGCGGACAACTCAGAAAAAAAAAAAAAACGTGTTCACAGTCGTCCTTTTATTAAACTGTACAACAAAATACAGTTTACAGCATTACAGTGTTTTAGCAGCTTTCCTGCCCTCATTTTTTTTATTTACCTTCCCCTGCACATGCCCTGTGCGTTCTTCCCATTCTGTGCTCTCAACTGTGTTCATTTGTAGTTCCACCCCCTTGTTACCCGCTCCCACGTGTTTCTTGTTTCCTGTTTATAAATAGTCCCTCTGTTTCAGTGTCCCTTGTCGGTGGTTGTACATCTATCATCAGTCAGTTTATGTGTTTCCATGTTCTTGCAATTCTCCATGTTTTCCCGTAATTCTTCATTATCTCATTTTTGGTCCTTTGTTTGTTTATTTAGTGTGTTTTCAATAAATACTCAAAATTGCATTCGTTCTCCTCATCTCGTTGCTGCTCCATACCTGACAATAGGCCTAAACTTCAGTTTTCTGTCAAAAACTTCTGTAAATAAGTAAATTCATGTCATCTATTGTGTGATTTAAAAATATGTTGTTCGTAAAATAATACTAAAAAATAATAATATATTTGGAAAAAAAAATGTAGCTTTATGGGAGCAAGTGAAAACAGAAAATGCATGTATTAAACAGTTATGTTCATAAAGTTATGTTATGTTTTGTGATTTTATATGAAGTGTATTGTTAAAGTAGAGAGTTACTTTTTTTATTATTATTTTTTTTCTATTTTGTTTTTAGCAACATCCTTTAAAATCACATAATACAACAGGACAGGAACTTTCTGGCACCAGGGGTTTAAAAACAGTTTTCAGGTTTTTTACAGGTATATTTGGCAACCCTGCTAGCAGAGAATGACTTTTTTTTATGCTTTTTTTTCAGATTACAGCAATTCTATGGTAAAAATTATGCTACATTTCTGTGAAAGACTACTTTTATTTAATGTTTAGTTTTGTTGAATTTTCTAAAAGCCAATATACAATATATACATTTCCACCCCTTTTTGTCATTTTAATATAATTTTCCATAACAAAAAAAAAACCCTTCTCATCTCAGCTGTATTGATTACCCTGGTCTGTTCTCTGTATGAGTCGCAGTATTCACAGTTTGGTGCACTAAAGGCTATTTGTTTAGTGAAGAGCTGCAGTTATACGGACGGATCGAGCTGAAGAGATTGCTTTGTCCTCAGAAGAGCTCAGTCAAAAAGGTTAAACAGGTCTCTGAACAATGCAGGGAGTTATCGACTCATCAGAAATGAGACAATCAGCTGAAACCTTCAGAAACGTTCAGAGCTTCTCCGTCACCTGATCACCTGATCACCTGATCACAGCTTCCGTAATAAAGCTGGTTTGGAAATGTAATTGTGTGCAAATTCAGCCATGCAAATAAATTATCTTCCACTGTGTTTATCAACAGCAGCTTATCTACTATCTTTCACAGGAAGAGCTTAGAATAATAGATTTGTAGGAATTCATGAACCTAACCCAGAGTAAACATTTTTTTCTTAGGAGCTTGTTTCCCAATAACAATTAATCTTAATTCGTTTATTAAGTATTTAACTTATATTCTGATTAAAATTTGCTTGCTAGAGCACATTTTGTGTCACTATATCTCAGTAAAAGAAAGTGGTGGACTTAACTATACCTATTGATGCCATCTCTACAAATTAGCACAGAATGGAAAATGCTAAAAATCCACTAGAGGGCGCTGTGCCTTTCAATTAATAGTCAATAGCCATTTACTGTAAGTTCCTACACCTGAATATTTTCTTCTGACACTCTGGGTAGAAGTGCATTACCCAACATTACACCCCCATCAGGCCAGTCACATGCCCTTCTTCAACCAATCATGGACAGCCCCCATGCTCATTGTCACCTGACTTCTGATTCTTTGCAACTGTGACTAATTATTGATGCCTAATTACCTTCGAGTATTTAAAAACTGTTGGTTTGCACTTGCTCCTTTGCGAACGCGCCAAAAGTCAGAGCGCACCTGCCTCTTAACAGGAAAGATAACTGGTACACTGGTTTATTACATGTTATGTCCAAAAAACACCCATGATTCATTTATTTTTTAAGCCTTTACGATTCCAAAGACATACCAACATGCCCTAAATCCAGCTGTGCAATGTGTAATTTACCGATGTTCTACAGATTGCTAAATTAGGACCCTAAGTGTTTTCAGTTATTGCCCGAAATAAATAAAAATACAAAACAATCCATTTTTTTTGTTTTGTTTTGCCTTAGTTAAGACAACAAAGGTTTAAGAAAAAAAAAAAAAAACTTTATGAACGCCAGTTTGAGTTGTGTTTCATAAGTTGAGATGGAATCTGCATCTGTTTCTGTTGGTATGGATTGGGGGTGGGATATTTTAATAATATGTTGCCAACAATAACTATGATATCGTAAAACTGTGATTCTGCGATATATCAAATACAATTATTTATGATATTTCACATCATCTGTGCAACTAAAGAGGATAAAAAAATCTCAAATAAGCAAATAACAGAAATTATGGATTTTTTGGTGTCAGTTTCACACAATTTAACAGGCAATATACTTTATTGTAGGTTTATTAACCCTATTTAATTCATTATGGCACCACCTGGAGTAATGGAGAAGTGACTTTAGTAAGTCACTAATACTCTACTAATAGTTTCCTAAAACTCTGTACTTATAGCAGTACTCATACAAACTCTCATAAATGATTATTTTTCCTCTGTACTCAGAGTGGAAAATTACAGAATGATAATAAAACAGCAGAAGCATCATCTGTTCCACCGTTGGCAGTATCAATCTAATCCTCACCGCAGGAAGATCCATCCTCAGCGATTCACTCTAATTACCAGGAGCTGAAGAGGAGCTGCACTGCTTACAGCTCACTGATCTACAGGACGTCCACTTCCTGCCAGCAGGACGGTCTAAAAAGACAATAGCAGCCAGTAATGACTGTAAGAACATGCTGATACACACTGCTGTCCTTACTTACATAACTTGTGAAGTGTGGCACCAGAGAAGCAGGGCTGCCACTAAAAACTATTTTAATTTGCAATTAAAACATCCAATGAATATTAGATTTTTTTGTGCTGATTAATATAAACAATGTTTGTCCTCTTAAAAAAATTAAATTATGGATTTAAAATAAGTGTTATTTATTAAAGATAAAATTTTATATAAAGAGAGCAGCATGTCCTGCTCCAAATGCACCCATCTCAGACTCCAGTCCTACAGGACATCACATCTAACGTCCCGTCACTCACACAGAGAATAAAAACAGAGCAAGATCTGATCAGATTGTATTTAGGAGAGATTCCAGAATGTGTTTGAATATCTGATAAATTTGTACATAGCTGCCACACCCTGAGAAACCAGAGCCCCACACTGCACTAAACCCCCCAATATATATCAATAAATATACATTATTACATAAAATATATGTACATTAATTTATTAATCTTTTTATATATTGTAATGTATTTATTATCTTTCACTTTTGTCATCATTTGATTATTATTATTTTTTTGTTGAATTGTTTGCTGTGGCAACAGTTGTTATTTGCAATTCATGCCAATAAAGATATTTGAATTTGAATAAAGAAATGATAGATAAAGGGAGAAAGAGAGAGCACAATTCATGATAATACATGACTATTCTAACTACTCTAATAATAATTTAAATGATTATATGTAGCCAGGTGGTGAATTGAGAATACACCTTTAAAATGTGTGTCTGTAACTTTAAGAAACACAATCAGAAGTGTTGTCATCCTGAGAGAGGAAAGGGAGGAGCTAAGAGCATGGTAGAGAAGGAGGCTCAAGCTGCAGTGAATGGTGGTGCTCCATTTTAGGATTCATCCAGAGCCATCCTAATGAAATAAGAGAAGCTGTTTGTCCAAGTTCTCTTGATGAAATGCTCAAATCTTGTTGAGTAAAGCTGAGTAAATCGAGGTGAGCTTAAAAACAAATATTAAATGTTAATGGTATTAATGTGGTATTAATGTTATTTATCTATTTTCTGTAATTAGTGCCACTACCAAATACTGTGTTCTAAGCTAGGGTTTTACAGTGTATTAATTTTATTTTTATTGTTTTGAGTACAATTTATCAGAATAAAATACCCCGAAAAAAGTTATTTTGTCATTTGGTGTGCGTCCTTTCCCCGGTGACATATAATTGTTGCTATCATTGTTATTATTACTATTGTTACTATTACTGTTGTTATTATACATATATATAGAGCACAATAATTTATTGTGGTGACGGACAGTTCTGGTGGAAACAGGAGAGTTGAGGTGCACATTGAATTCTGCGTGATTTGATCAGTCGTGGTTTTATGTTTTTTGGATACAATCCGGGTTAGCACCCGAACATCCCTTTCAGAAAGCTTCCTCTTACAGCGTCCACAGTTAATCCTGTTGGATGTGGTTGGTTCTTCTTGGTGGTATGCTGACATTACCCTGGATACCGTGGCTCTTGATGCATCACAAAGACTTGCTGTCTTGGTCACAGATGCTCCAGCAAGACGTGCACCCATAATGTTGTGTGCATTGCAATATTTAGAGCAGAACTGTGCTCTTACCCTGCTAATTGAACCTTCATACTCTGCTCTTACTGGTGCAATGTGCAATTAATGAAGATTGGCCATCTATATATAAATATATATATATATATATATATATATATATATATATATATATATATATATATATATATATATAGAGAGAGAGAGAGAGAGAGAGAGAGAGAGAGAGAGAAGGGGACGCTGACTGTTACCAAACCAGGCAGAGGGTAAATTTATAGCTCAGCATTCTGTGACCGGAGTGAAAGAGGTAAATAAATAATTAATTGTTAACGAGCTGGAAACTTTCTGTAGGTTTTACTGATATATTGCAGCAAAGACCTGTTGGACCTGTAGAGTTACTGGCAAAAAAGATGGTCAAAGTGAGCCCTGGGGGTCCCCTAAAGTTTCCGCTCATGGGGTTTGTGCTGCGAAAATAATCTCTTGCCCAATAAAAACAGCTAGAATGTGTTTTAATACACTGAGCTGTGATAGAGAGACTCTACTCTCGGCCAGGAAGCTTCTACTGCACTATGTATTGTGGCGTGAGGAGGCGGGGGAACCGTGGGTCCGCCCCACGCCGGAACTCACAGCCATGTCTGTCCCAGCCGGTGTGCATTCAGGACTGATTAAGCAGCCGGCTGGGACAGGTATAAAACTCAGCCTCAGCTCACTGAGGAGACTCTTGAATGGGGAGCTGAGGGCTGAGGCTGCACGGACCTTTAACTTAAACTAAAGTTCATTCTACAGACTCTAGAGCCCCATTGGGCTGAGTATGTTTATTTAAGTTTATTCTGGGTGTGGTGGAGGGCATTTAAAAGCCGAATAAAGGTACGTTTTGGGTTCATTTACTCCCCGTGTCTGTGTTCTCTGTGTGCTTCCTCCTTCTGGGTCACTGTGGTCACGCCCCTTACCCCAGGGGCCTACCACAGTATCTTTGGTGAAGTGGGCAGTAGTGAAGCGTGTGACACAAGATTTTGAATTATCCAAATTACACAAGTCCAAAGTTTGAACACACCCTCTCATTCAATGTTTTTATTTTATTTTTTGTTCCTACATTAATAAACAAATAGTGACATGATCTATTAGACTATGAAGGAACACATAAGGAATCATGTAGTAACTTAAAATTTGGTTAAACAACCTAAAAAAACTCTGTGAAGAAGCATTTAGGTGCTCTTATGTGCTGTTATGAACTATGACGAACTTATTTCTTTAACTCTTACTTATCTGGGGTGGTCCTGATGAGAGCCAGTTTCATCACTATAATATTTTTGATCATGTTTACAGTGACAGCACTTGAGGGTACTTTAAAAGTTCTTAACATTCTTAATTTCAGAGTGACAGACCTTCCTTTTTTCATGCATCTTGGCATCATGTTCTCCTCCACCAGTCTTAGACACTGCTTTTGGATAACTTTATGCTGCTTTACTCCTGGTGCAAAAATTCAAGCAGTTCAGTTTGGTGGTTTGATGGCTTGTGATCATCCATCTTCCTCTTGATTATATTCCAGATGATTTCAATTTGCTAAAATCAAAGAAACTCATCATTTTTAAGTGCTCTCTTATTTTTTATATTTTCTCCAGAGCTGAATATGTTTAACATTAACATCTTGTAGAACCCACGCTATAACGTTATGCTAACTGGTATAATACTCAAGCGTTTACCATTTACCATCCAGCTTCTTCTCAGAACTCACACGTCGTGGTGAAGATGAGCAAGACGTGAGAGATGCATTAGAGAGAGATGAGTTTATTGTAACCTGAATATAGATATCTTGCTGCAGGCATTATTGCTATAGCTTTAGATATCTCTGTCTGAGCACAAATCAGATTAGACTGAATATCATTCGCTGGAGGCTGCTGAGAGCAGGCGGATCCCCCGGCCCACTTTCAGACCCACGCCTTCTCCTCAAGTCTGATTGGCTGGACTGAAGCCGAGCAGCGCAATTCAAGTGTAATTTACTCTTCTGAAATACAGCGTCACGATGTAAACTGATATTCCAATTAAATCTTTAATACAAAGCCATCAACCCACAGCCGCTTTGTGACCGCCACACGCAGAATACAAATTATTTACTGTGCTTTCCAATCTGCACACAGATAGATATAAATATATCCCATGCATGCAGATATGAGTGATTAGATTAGCGCATAATGATGATGGGTTTAGACACTTGAACGTTTATAACAGCAGCAGCATTGCAGTTCCTTCTAGAGTCTGACACTGAGCTAAATAAATCCAGGGTTTTGAAGGCATTTTCAGTAATGTAATGCAATGTAATTTTTGCTTCCTTTCTTCTTTCTTCACCTTTTTTATTAATTGTATTTATTTTGTCCTTTAGTTAATAATATTTCCTGTTTTACCTTTTTTTTGTATTTCTACCATTTACTTTCTTTATATTCTCAGTAGTTTTTTAATTTGTGTTTGATTTTTTTTAGTATATTCTAATAATTTATCTCTTTATTTGACTGCTTTTCATTTTGGCCTGTCCAGTTATCCTTTTATTTTTTTATTATTTTATTTCTTCTTAACAAAATTTTAATTGTTTGTTTTTATAATGCCTTCTAAAGTTTTGATTATAAAGTACCTTATTTTAGCTTAACCTGATTAAATACTTTATCTTTTTTTTTCAGTCCCTTTAAGTTGTAAATGCTGCATTGGAAATAAGGGGGTTGTTAATAATAGGTTGGTTGATTGATTGCTTGATTGCTTGATTGCTTGATTGATTGATTGATTGATTGATTGATTGATTGATTGATTGATTGGCTTCATCAATCAAGGTCTTGACTTCAACTAGCCAAGACCCAGAACATGCTGGATAGATTATATCCTCGACCCGGGCCCCCGGATTAGCGATAGATGATGGATGGATGGATGGATGGATGGATGGATGGATGGATGGATAAATGGATGGATGGATATTTTATTGATGGCAGCGTATTCAAGCTGATTTTTTTTTGTCCACATCCTAAAGCGTTTAAATCAGAGTGTCACTTGTGTACCAAAATATATAAAATTAAAGGCATTTCCACCTGAATCTGTCTAGAAGTCCAGGGTAAATAAATCCAGGGTTTTGAAGGTATTTTCAGATCCACAGGCGTCTGATGAAGAGGTCAATATGTAGCGTGGAGTCTGAGGAAGCCCTGCCAGCCAGCCGTGAGCTCATCCACATAAACTAGTTAATCCAGAGAAAGAGAACAGAAATATCATGCAGCTTCGAACTCGTCTGCCCCTGAGCCGTAACGAGCTCATCTGCATACTGAGCCAGGTGTAAATATTGAACTTTTGAGGTTGATTTTCACACAGGTACCGAACATCACTTCCCAGCAGATCTTCTAAAAAATGAGCTGTTTTACATTAAAGTGTGGCGTTACATTTAAATTTTCCTCTGCAATGCATCATTTTGTTTTTTGTACCTTGTACACTTTTTAACTGAGTTTAAAATTTAACATGTAAACCTACACACCTTAAATTCAGTGATTTTTTTTTTTTTTTCATTTTAAAATGTCTGCATTGAAGATTCATCTAAATAAATTAAAGCCAAAAATAATTAAAGTGCTAAACAAACCAACAAATGTTATATTTTCTTATATTTTAGATTCTTTAAAGTAGCACCCTTTTGTTGGATTTTCTCAGTCAGTTTGATGAGGTAGAGTCACCTGAAATTCAGGCTTTCAGTTAACAGCTGTGCTGAACTCATCAAGAGTTAATTGATTACTTGAATTTATTGCCTCTTAATAATGTAAAGTTTGAGAGCATCAGTTAAAGTAAAGTAGTGAAGAGGTAGAGTTACAGGTATACAGTGAATAGTGAATAGTTGAGTAATGTTCTACTTATTAACCTCATTTCCTGCTCCCTCTCCTTTCCTTCATTTATCTTACTTTAACTCTTTGCTCTTCTTTAGACCCTGTCAAAAATGTTTTGTTTTTATGCTCTGGACCTCAATGTCCTGTATTGTATAAGTATATCATTATCTGTAAGTCACTTTGGATAAAAGCATCTGCACAAAATGCTATATAATGTAATGTAATTTTTGTTTTCTTTCTTCACCTTTTTTTATTAATTGTATTTATTTTGTCCTTTTGTTAGTAATATTTCTTGTTTTACCTTTTTTTATTTTATTTCACCATTTACTTTCTTTATATTCTTAGTATATACATTCTAATAGTTTATCTCTTTATTTGACTGCATTTATTTTTGGCCTGTCCAGATATTCTTTTATTTTTTAATCATTTTATTTCTTCTTAATTACATTTTAATTGTTTGTTTTTCAAATGACTTTGCTGTTTAATGTTTATAGTTGATTATAATTGATTATAAAGTACCTTATTTTAGCTTAACCTGATTAAACACTTTATCTTATTTTTTTTCAGTCCCCTTAAGTTGTAAATGCTCAGCTGCATTGAAAATAAGGGGGTTAGCCTTAAAGTATTTCCAAGTGAAAATAAAGGTTGGTTCATTGATTGATTTATTGATTGATTGACTTCATAAATCAAGGTCTTGACTTCATCTAGCCAAGACCCAGGACACGCTGGGGAGATTTTATATCTCGGCTGGCCTGGGAACGCCTTGGTGTTTCCCCAGAAGAGCTGGGAAAGGTAGATAAGTAGCTGGGGACAGGAAGGTCTGGGCATCTTTGCTTAGGTTGCTGCCCCCTCGACCCGGACCCTCGAAAAAGCAAAGATGATGGATGGATGGATGGATGGATGGATGGATGGATGGATGGATGGATGGATGGATGTTTTATTAATAGCAGCACATTCATGCTGCATTTTTTTTTGTCCACATCCTAAAGTGTTTAAATCGGAGTGTCATGTCTGTACCAAAAGTAGAACATTAAAGGCATTACCACCTGAATCTGGCTAGAAGTGAATGTGATTCAGTACATTCCGTTAATCTGGCATTATTTAGCTCTTATTGAACATGGCAAAAGTCGTAGAACATAATAACAGACTCTGTCCACAATTATAATAATAATATGGATGATTGTATCATGTAGCGTGGTGGTACTCTGTGCATAACTCATACTCATATCTGATTCAGTATTTTGGCTGAATGAATCAGGCTCAAATAGAAGGTCAGAGGATGTGAAAGCCATCAGGGGAATTACCTGAAGTCCCTGAAGTCTAATTCAGAGCGCTGCTGCACGAATGCCTGTGTTAATGGTGACGTAAATCACATTTGTGATGCCATTAAAAAGCCGCTCGGGTTGAATTCGTGCCCTGCTGTGATGTGTTTACTTGAATTTTTTACAAATGTCATGAAATGCATTTCGCGTGCTATTCCTGCCCAGCTGTGCCCTGCTTTCTGCCCGCTGGGGCTCCCGGCACTTTATTTCCCTCTGTGTTTTGATGTGGTTCCATATTTTTATGCCATTCTGCTGATGTTGATTCTTTGTTTTGACTCATTGTTTTGCATGTGAGATGTAATTATTGATCTTTATCTCCTCCAGGAGTCCTTCAGCTTCAGGTCTTCCCTGTACCTGAAGAGTGCACAGATATGTGCAGAAGCATCAATATATTGAATAAATTAATGTTGAAGCATATATATTAGAATATCTTTTAGACGAAATAGTACAAAGTAAGGATTCCATTTATTCTCCTCCTGATATCAATGCCAGAAAAGTGGATACAGTCTAAATAAACCAAAAATTGGATTTGATTAGGCAGTCTGAATATAGACATGAATTTTTTCTTATGATTTTGCTATTGCTTTATAGGTATATAGGTATGTTTGAGCAGATTTGACAGTGCTTTTTTATTCTATAAACTACAGACAACATTTATTGTTGCAAAGGATGGTGCAGCAAGCGCAAGGAGAGGACGCAGAGAGCAGGAAACCAATAACAAAAAAACAGAAATAAAATAAGATTAAAAAAAAAACATGGAAACAGTGAAACTGAAACACCTGTCATTATTTTAGTGGGATTTTAGGTTTCATGTCTAAATTGGAGCAGCCTGGTGTTCAATCTTCATTAATTACACATTGCACCAGTAAGAGCAGAGTGTGAAGGTTCAATTATCAGGGTAAGAACACAGTTCTGCTCTAAATATTGCAATGCACACAACATTATGGGTGACATACCAGAGTTTAAAAGAGGACAAATTGTTGGTGCACGTCTTGCTGGAGCATCTGTGACCAAGACAGCAAGTCTTTGTGATGCATCAAGAGCCACGGTATCCAGGGTAATGTCAGCATACCACCAAGAAAGATCAACCACATCCAACAGGATTAACTGTGGACGCTGTAAGAGGAAGCTGTCTGAAAGGGATGCTCGGGTGCTAACCCGGATTATATCCAATAAAAAAACATAAAACCACGGCTGATCAAATCACGCAGAATTCAATGTGCACCTCAACTCTTCTGTTTCCACCAGAACTGTCCGTCACCACAATAAATTATTGTGCTCTAAAACCAGGTGTTTCAGTTTCATTGACCAAACCCTGTATATTTAAACAGTAGATAGTGAATAAACTACTAGTGCAAAATAGGGTAGAGCTATAAAAGTAACTATAAAAGACTGAGAGTGATTCTAATATTTCCTCTTGTACCCTGTCCTGCTCTATTTAACCAACTTACCAACAACACAAACAGAACATTAGGACAAGAGTATTATTATATTTATTCCCCTCCGTCTCTGCTGAAGCACTCAGGCCGGAAGACATACAATATTTATGGGCTGGAGGTAAACACTCTTCTGGGCTATTGATCGACACCTCTGGACTGAAGGCTCTTTTAATAAATGTCTCCTTTAGATTTCCTCACATTCACTTTAAAAGTGTATTTATTCAGCAGATTGTAAGAGACATATCGATCTTTAACCTGTTTGGGAAGGACGAGGACGGAGGACATCGGGGTCAGAAAGTGGACTGCAGTTAACAAGCTCTTCTGGTTTCCTCTAAAGACTCCAATCTGCCCAGGAGTGTTTTACAGCAGCGGGAGATAATATAATAAAATAATCCAGCTGTGTGAACTTCTTTCACTGTTTGTGTTTAGAATGAATTCATTCTTTTAGTGTTTTAAACAAGAAAATAGATCAGTTTTCTGTTTAAAACAAGAATAACGTTGCAGTACTGAGGATGAACAAAGATCACATCCAAAATTAATGTCATGACACACTTTCTATGAATGGCCTCTCTATTAGACTCTATAAACATACTTATAACATGTTATAATGCGTGCATAAGACATTATAATCATGGTTATTTATATTTTAAATATGTTTAGTACACATAAAACAGTTACATGTTTATTGTGCATTTTAAATTGTGATTATAGTGCATATTATGTTTTACATCTGTGTTAAAATATGTCGGTAACACTTTCTATGAATGTCGTCTCTATATTTATAAAACTCTATAATTCATCATAGCCATGTTTCTTATGCATCATGAACTGTGATTATAATGCATTAATAGCTGTGTTTATAACATGTTATACGTCAATACCAAGAAACTCAGTCCCAGCTTGCAGACTTGTATCATGACTTAAAACAGCTTCCAACTTATAAACACACCCTCAATAATTCTATAAATATATTTTTAACCTCTCATGAATTATACTTGTCTTGAATATAATATTAGTTATAGCCAATTATAATGTATTATAACAGGTCTTTGTGCGCTCTACGTAAAGTGACATACTTTTTCATTGTGGGACTAGATTTTTAACGATAGAAACTATTTTAACATGTATATCATAAGCATAGCTTATAATGTATTATAATCACAAGTCATAATGCTTATTAAACATGGCTATAGTGGGTTATGCATTTTTATAAATCTGTATAGCCATGTATATAATGCCTTATGAATGCATTATAAAATATTATGACTGTAGTTATAGAGTCTAATAAAGATGACATTCATAGAAAGTTTTTACCAATATGTCTCTGCCACTATTAATATATCCTCACAATAGACATCTGTCACTATATTTGCAGTGCACAATGACACGTTAAAATTAAGCAATAATAGACGAAAGGGAGAGCAATAATGTAATATTTGCAGTGCCAATATGACACGTTATAGCACGAACCTCGAGTGTATTATTGTGATTATACCACAGTTCCATTATCGCTGTTTATTAAAAGATTTTAAAGAGTTAAAGAGTAGAAGAAAATAGGATCTGTTTGGTTATAAATCAAAACTCCGCCAGTTAAAGTAGTTTCATTGCTGCTCTGTTTGTAGCTGCTGTGCTGTTTGGCTTGTAAGCGCTGCATGGTTGCTAGGTTACCTGTATGTGGCGGAGTAATACATGCAGAGCTTCAGTTACAGTGCATTACTGGCTGATAACGGCACTCATAGAACACCTCTTAGCCAATCACATTACAGGGTTAAAATTGTAAAAAAACTGTGGTACAATACATTATTAAGTAATATAATATGTTAGAATATATAATATAATTCATATAATTCATGAGTGGTTCAAAGTAAAGTTAGAATACTTTATTAAGGCAGCTTTGTTGAGGTTCTTGGGTCTTATTAACATACAACATCTTATAATAAACACAGCTGATGATGCATTACAATCACAAGTCAAGTTAGATCTCTAGCTAAATGTGTATAATCATGTTTATAATGCTTTATGAAGTCATTATAATGTGTTGTGGGTTTGTCTACTAGAGTCTACTAGACATGACATTCATAGAAAGTGTTACAGCAGAAGGAAAAAGCGTACTATGCTAGCTACCTAGCTAGCTTACTATGCTAGCTAATGTTAGCTTTTTATGCTAAATTAAAGCTCTTCTTTTAAGCACAAGTGTTTCACTAGGTAGACATCATAACATACTAAAATAGCAACAGTGAAAACAGATGGATGGTATTTAATTACATGATTATAAGTGATGAGAGGCTTTTTTTTTAATAAAGTAAAAATAAAGTATTAATCTGAGAGTAAGAATAGGAACACTGTGTCTGTGTTCACCAGCTCCGAGTGAGTTTAGGAAAGTTCAGCCAATGTCTTTTCTCTCATTACTCACAAAAAAAAACTTTGCAGAAATGTTGTGCCGACTACGCCAAGCACTTCTGATATAAAAAAAAGAACTTGTGCCTGATATATGCTGTTAATATTTTATGCCCTGTGGTGTGTCAGATACACAGTGTGCAGTGGGCTAGCCAACTCTCAGCCAAGTTAGCTTACTGCAAAGTGATGGTAGGCGTATTTAATAATGAATTATTTAATAAATAAAGAAATACTGAAGTTTTTTACACATGCATTAGCCTTCACTCTGAGGGATAGAACTTTAACCATGAATGAAGTTCAGTTCTAAAAATATTCTTCTAATATTTTTTTAGAGCTAATTTTCTGCTCTTTTTGCTAAGTTTAAGTTTTATCCACTATTGTTAATCTCAAATATGGTGTGCTCCTGGATGCTGTTAGATGATGTGAACATGGTGGGGAAGGTTACTGAGGAGCAGACCACCAAACCCAGATATTTTTCTCACCAAGCTTTTCATGACTAAGGAGAATAAATGGTGCAAAACAGAAAAATTATTACATGATATTACTTTTATATATATATATGACATTTAGTTAATGCTCTTATCTGGCCTGTACCTGTTTTACTTAATCTTATTTATTCTTAAATTTTATTTCTAATTGTACTTCCTCTCTTAGTTTATTTATTTATTTTTTTTTTATTGCATTGTTTGTTTGTTTTTATTTTTAATTGTTTTGTATTATTGCTATTTAACTTATTTTGATTAGTTTCTTTTATTATTATTATTTATTAATCTTGTTCTTATTCTTATTCTATTTCTTCTTCTTCTTCTTCTTCTTCTTCTTCTTCTTATTATTATTATTATTATTATTATTATTATTATTATTGTTATTATTATTATTAGTAGTAGTAGTAGTTGTAGTTGTAGTAATTTTGTACTATGCAGAAATTAGTTTTAGCTTAATTTGAGCTGTTTTTGTTGTGTACATTTTATCGTCTTTTGATCTTAATTTGGTTTTATTATTATTCTTGTCTTATTTTTATTATCTATTTTTTGTATTCTATTGACTGTTATTTTTAAATAATTAATTGTAGTTATTATTTTCTTTGTCATGTCAATCCCAGTAGACATTGAAAATGAGTGTTGATAAATAAATGTTAATTGATTGATTGATCTTGTCACCTGGCCACAGAACCCAACCCACAAAAGGTGGGGCCCACATTCTCCACCAATGTGGCATATTCCTCAGAGAAAGGGGTGTATCATTTATTGTGTTTATAAAAAACTAATGAAAGACCCTAATTAAAACATTACCTGTTAGAGGTAAGAAACACCATTGGACTAAATATTAATTATACTGATCATAATTAGTAATGATGTTATTAATGAAATATTCACACTGCTTGTTAAGAATATTTTTTCAGATATCTTTTGGATAATTAAACATGTGGCGTGTCAATATGATTTAGAACCATCACTGCTGGTTCTGACAAATAAACATAAAAGGGAAAAAGTGAAAACTATCATGCAAAACATCATGGGTTTGGGTTGCAATAAAATGCAATAAAAGACTATTTATTTTTAAACAGTAAAAGAACAAAGTTATGAATACTTCCCTTTGTGTTTGTATCCAGGTGTTACATATGTAAGACTGCACAGTCGTGTATAGCAAAGCCTATGACTAGGTCTCTAAACATGCATTATGCAGTAAAGCATGCACCAGGGTTAGATATTGCCTCTGCTGACATCATACCAATGTTTCCAGAATTCCAAATAGCAAAAACAGGAACAAAAAAGAAAGAAACAAAAGGGGGAAAAAATCTTTACCCATATTTTCTCTCACACAGAGATCGTATTAGATACCAGGCCTCCCTATACACCCCGCTAACTACCCCGCTAACACCCCACACCTACCCTCCCCAAAGCCTCACAGCGCGTAGATCACTGAGAGACGACAGCACAAGAATGACTTTGAACTCTCTCTCCAATCGTTAACACGCCGATGCTTTTAGAAGCGAAGGCGTCATTCGTTTGATAAATATGTCCAAAAGCCTGAACGTAGCGCTAAATAGATGATCGCCTATGGAGACAAACAAGCAGAAAACAATCTGACTGCATTGTTTAGCTTTCAGCACATCACACAGATATCCCTCCACTGCCTGGAGCTCAGAAACTCTTCAGATTGAAACTCAGAGTCAACAGCCATTTGCTTCCCTTTGTTTCATTTAATCGTGCTCTTATCCGCGTGAACTATTACCAGGAAGCTTTGTGATTTATTCATTATCTCAGATCTCAATCTCCTCGTCTGTTCTGGCATACTGAGCGAGAAATGCATTTGATGAGTTTTCTTTTGTTGCGGAGTGTGAGGAGTCTTTAAACTCTGCTGTTACTACATGTTTATTTGCACTGTTAGCTTAAGATCACTCTTTTACTCTTTGATTACAAGCGGTAGATCATATTGTTTTGTTTCTAAACTGAAAGCAGAAGCATTTCTGAGTAGAGAAGAATATAGATAAAATATAATGTTTAATGGTACCAGTGTGCTGGAACCACCATCCCTACTAAGCCTAATATAATATATTTATTCTGAAAACTGGGGTGTTGGGTCACTTTTCACGTGTTTCACAGAGTTTTTTTTTTCTGGCTACGTCACACGTCTTTACTTACTTACGTAACACGCACAGCCTCTAAAAGAGTATCCGGCTCAGTTTTACTGAATGCGAGCGGCTGGTGGAGCAATGGAGACTTCAGAAGAGGAAACTCAGGGGAGCTCAGTAGCTCATTCACCCAAAGTCTTCTGCATTGCAGACTAATACTAAAGTTATCTACGAAGGAAAACATATGGAATTAGGCTTTCAGTTAACAGCTGTGCTGAACTTATCAAGAGTTAATTACTTACTGTGTTTGAGAGCATCAGTCAACGTAAAGTAGTGAAGAGGTAGAGTTGATTGATGTTCTAATCCATATTATGAGAAGAAAGAACGTCTCAACTAAGTAAAGGTAAAAAATGACTTTAAGAAAAAATGAAGGTCAGTCAATCCAAAAAGGTGAATTTCAAGAACTTTAAAAGTATCATCAAGTGCAGTCACCGCAAAGACAATTATAAATGTTATGATGAAACTGGCACTCATCAGGACCGCCCCAGAAAAGGAAGAGCGAGAGTTACCAGCTTCAATATTTTGGATAAAAATAAGATTACTATTTATTCTTCACTAATATATACAGCTCTAGAAAAGCCTCTGGAATATAATCAAGAGGAAGATGGATGATCACAAGCCATCAAACCACCAAACTGAACTGCTTGAATTTCTGCACCAGGAGTAAAGCAGCATAAAGTTATCCAAAAGTAGTGTGTAAGACTGGTGGAGGAGAACGTGATGCCAAGATGCATGAAAAAACTGTGATTAAAAACCACCAGGGTTATTCCACCAAATATTGATTATTTCTGAACTCTTAAAACTTTATGAATAAGAACTTGTTTTCGTCTTTGCATTATTTGAGTTCTGAAAGCTCTGCATAATTTTTTTTTGTTATTTCAACCATTTCTCATTTTCTGCAAACAAATGCTCTAAATGACAATATTCTATATCTATCTATCTATCTATCTATCTTTTGTATGTACAGTGAGTATTTATCTTTTTACTATCATATGTACTGTTATATATATATATATATATATATATATATATATATATATATATATATATATATATATATATACATGTATATTGTATCTATCCATCCATCCTTTCATTCATCCACCCTCTCTACAGTATCCATCCCTCTGTCTGTTTCCAGGCTGTGCTACTGTACTCTGGCAGGGTTTCAGAGTTTGCTGGACGGAGTGTTAAAGCTGATTTAAATGCAGAGCACACTGTGTGTTCACTCTTTGGGTCAGTCACAGCCTGACATGCTGGTTTGGGCAGAGATGTGGGTGAAGGGTAAAGGTCAGGGAAGAAAATACAAATCCCTACAGAGGAAACAAATATAGATTTTATTAGCACTGGAACACTGCCTGGAGTGCTTCCAGAAACTTTCAGAAAATCTCTGAATTTTCATTTTATTGGTGTCTATTTTACTCCATTATCAGCTCAGACATCTTAGTTTAGTGGTTTTAGAATTGGAAAAATTGTTTTACAGTGTTGGAGTGGCTTTTATAATTTATAAATGTTTAATAACTTAGCACTAATGTGTAATTTTTCATTAGATAATGCAGATAGAATATAATTTAAAACATACATACTGTATTTAACTTAGTTTCAATACCTGTAACCAGATTGCTTGGGTGTAAAAGGAAAAAATAAAGAATTAGAACTCAAATCCTCAAATTGTGAGAAAGACGTTGTGACCAATAACCAATAGGTGTAACAAACAGGAAGTTTTTTTAACCTTTTTATTGTCTTGAACTATGAACTAAGTAATTCAGAAAAAAAATCAATCTTGTAAGACATTCGAACCATCATCCTCCGCGGTGAGATCTGTTGGGTAATCAGTCATTTTATCTGTTTGTCAACTCAAAATATCCAATACTGATTACACAGTTTATTAATAAAGGGGCTAGGCTTACAGGAGTAGTATGTGACAGGCAGGGTCAGTAACAATATGGCAGCAAATATAAACAACATAACAGAGCATAGTCAGGCAAAATAAGGTTACACTTGATACATCCAACAGAAAATGGGCAAAGGCAAATAAGTAGTCAAAAATACAAAAAATATATAATAAATACAAGATAAAGGCAAGGCAAACATTAAGGTAACAAACTAAGAAAAAGGTAAAAAACAAAGGAAACATGTTGTAGAAGAGCTAGATAGCTAGTAACTAACTCAATACTCGGCAGGGAACACAGCAAACTGAGGGGTATGTATACTAGACAGGCCAGGTGCAAACAATCAGTAACTGGGGGAGTGGGAACGCTGTAGTGTCATGTGATCAGCAGAGTCAGGAAAGTCTGGTGTGAGTGCATGCTGGGAACTAGAAACATGCATGAATGATTTTAGTACCAAAAAGAGCGAAAAGATTTTAAGCGTTTTGAAACTGTGTGATGTAACGGAACTATTTTTTGGAACAATCATGTGGGTTTTTCTAGTTTTGTTTCAGACTTTAAATCAGTGTTGAAACACAGGAAGTCCAATTAATTGATTCAGTTTTGAGTACGAAGTCAAGTAAATCCTTTTTTGATTTTTGATTTTTAATTTTTTAATTTTTAAATAAAATAAAAATCTCTGTAAGGTACCTGGAAGTGTCCATGCAGCATCGTTGTGGTGACTCTTCACTTCACATTAAGTTTAATACTAATATAAGATTTAAAAAAATAAAAAGTTTCTATAAGACACTCGCTGACTCATACTGCAAGGTCAGTTATTATAAAACAACAATTTCTCCTCAGAAATAAAAAATGACATTGTAGACGGAACTTAAGATTCCAGGAATCTACAGGATACTGTAGACTGTACAAACAAAATGTTATAAAAGACTAAAGAAATAAAATAAATAAAATAAAAAAGATGTCAGAGGCAATCTGAAGAAACACAGCTGTCTGTCTGATTCCTAACACTGACAAAACCCGACAGGAATCAATAAGAACTTTGAGTAAAAGTCTGGAAATATTATTTTCCGCATACCAGACATCTTCTCAGGTAGTTTTAAAGCAGACGGGTCAAACCGGAATCTAAGTTAAAAATCAGTATCTTTATCTCTTCGCCTTGATCTTCAGGAAATGAGATGAAGGTGTTCATCAGGAGAAAGTAAGTGCAGCGTCTGGTTTTAAGAAGTGGAGACATAATGATGGAAATGTATGTGCTTTAATAACTGATGGCGGCATGTAGGTCACAGTTAAGAGTCTGGGAAGCGCTTTGATGCTATGTAGAGTATTATTACATTTTATTCATACGACTTTATTCATGTTTCAGAGCTGCAAAAGTCAGAGATCATGTTTTGGAGGAGATTAGATACAAGATAATTCACTTGCATAAGGAAGGGCCAAAAAGAAAAAAATGTTTTATGGGGTTGGTGGATAGTTAACAAGTTAAAGGTATTATAATTGTGTTTACATAACGCCAAATACCATTGTTGCTTATTTTATAAACTACAGACAACATTTTTTCCCAAATTCCCCCAAAAAATATTTTCATAGTTTTTTTCATGCATCTCAGCATCATGTTCTCCTCCACCAGTCTTACACACTGCTTTTGGATAACTTTATGCTGCTTTACTCCTGGTGCAAAATTCATTCAAGCAGTTCAGTTTGGTGGTTTGATGGCTTGTGATCATCCATCTTCCTCTTGATTACAGTGAGGTAAAATCAAATAAACTCATTATTTTTAAGTGCTCTCTTATTTATTTTTTATTTTTTTCTCAGTGCTGTCTCCCAATATGAGTTACTTAAATGGAACCTACTGTATATGTATTTAAGGTGGGCTGTAGTGATGGGGCATCACTCATGTTCTTTGTTTTATTGTTTTTAGTTATTGTTTATTTATATTCTACTTTTTCACGTGATTAATTTAATTTGTTCATTTGTAGTTGCATTTTATTAGTTTTTTTTTATTTACATATGATCTTATGAGTCCTACTCTTAAATTATTATTTTTTTACCTTATTTATTTGTTTTATATCTTTTTATATAATATCTTATCTTATTAAAATGCTGTTTTTTAAATATTATTATTTATTAAAAAAAAAATGTAAATCCCATTCCTATGTAAATGCTCGGCTACATAAAAATAAAGGTTGATTGATTGATTGGTTGATTGATTGATGTGAGCCCCACATTAGATTTTTTTTTTTTTTTGGCTTTTGTTTGTTTGCATTCTTAATATTCTCTCAGGTTTACTGCCTGTTGCTAAAATTCTTTATTCTATAAACACAGAATTTATGTTCCAACAACTTAAATCTCCTAAACTGAGTAAATTGATCAGTGAAATCAAAACACAGAAACGAACACAGGTCTAAACCACCACAGATGAGGAAAGTGAAGTTAGAATAAATATTCAGTGCGACTTTAATACAATTCCACACTCAGACATATTTTTATGCCAAAAGAGTTCCAGCAAGACGAAAAGGAATCGTGAGCCTTCAGCTCCAGAAGTAATTACCTTACGTCAGTGTTCGCCTTTATTTGTGACTTTCATATCACTTTATATTACAGAGATAACTCAACACAACTTGCTACAAATTATATTCAGTTTTAACTTCCTCCGTGCTGAGCTTTTCAGCATATTAATTTCAGTCCCAACAAAACACGTCTGAATCGACTCAATATTTTGCCTCATTGGACTTAATGGGAAACCCTGGCCGTTTAGCAGGAGCAAATCAAATCTTGGTGAAGTCATTACGGCTGCGGCGTACAGTCGCTCTGAGCGAACGCTAACGCTAGGCTGTGGAGACAGGTGGAGCTGTGCTGTTCACTCTGTGGAAAAAATCTGCCTCTATTCCCACAGAGCAATAGTTTAGGGAGATGCTTCATGCTTCACAATTCTGGAATAATGTATAAGCAGCTATTTGTCAGCTTGTTTGTGTGGAAATAAATGTATGTATGCCATGGCTCTCCACAGCGATGTGCTTCTGGACAACAATGAGCAATGGATGGCCGTCTTTAATACTTTGAACACTGTTATACAGTAAAAAGGTATTTTAATTAATGGAGCTTAGCTGTACTGTTGGCAGCAACACCTGCTGACCCTATCCAAGAATCTGGTGCCCTTAAAAAGACCTGGACAAAACCAAAAAATATTTTTTCGTATAAATTCAGCTGCTCTGATTTTACTATTTATAGGTTTATGTTTGAGCAAAATGAACATTGTTGTTTTATTCTATAAACTACAGACAACATTTCTCCCAAATTCCAAATAAAAATATGAATCTAGAATCATTTAGAGCATTTACGGTATTTGTAGAAAGTGAGAAATGGCAGGAATAACAAAAATATGCAGAGCTTTCAGACCTTAAATATGCAAAATAATGCAAAGAAACAAGTTCATATTCATAAAGTTTTAAGAGTTCAGAAACAATCAATATTTGGTGGAATAACCAGGTACAATAAATCATTAAACAATAGACTGATATGGTTCTGTCTACACCAGCTGGTTAGTGTTAGCTATCTTGTGTAAGTAGTAACTATAGATTTAAATCGGATCTCCAGTGCATTTCGTGTTTTACTAAGACCTTAATAAAAGAAAAATTTTAAACATTTTTTTTTTCAGTGTATGAATGAATGTACAAGTGAGCCATTTTTTTGTGAAAAAAAATGCTCTGGTGTGTCTGTTTAGCCCTGCTTCAGTGCACTGAATTTGTGGTCTTTAATGAGCGGCGCCGCTTTGACTGGTGTTCTGTTGAGTTGCGTTACTCTGTCAAACCGTGCTTCCCTAGTGTATATTTAAGTAAATTTAATTTCAGATAAATTTAAGTAACTTCAATTCGGTTTCAAGACTTAAATGTTACATAGAGTAAATAAATGAACTGAACTTCAGTTAATCCTTTATTTTAGTAAACTTTACTTCATTTCTACATACAATATTACCTAATTACAATTACTTAATTTATACAATACTACTCAAACAATGTATATTACATAATATATTACAATTCATGAAATGCAAATATTTTTAGTTAAAACACACATATTAACACTGTCTCAACATATGGCTGGAATGAAATACATTCTTTATACTAGTATACTGAAAATAATGTATTACATGCCATCCATGTGTTGAGACAGTGAGACTTGGTCTGTTTACAAAATAAATCTTTGAGATTATGTAAATATTTGAATGTGTGCTTTAACTAAAATTATATAAAATAACATTGTATAAATTAAGTAATTGTAATTAGGTAATATTGTATGCAGAAATTAAGTAAAGTTTACTAAAAGAAAGGATTGATTGAAGTTCAGTTCACTTATTTACTCTATGTAACATTTAAGTCTTGAAACCGAGTTGAAGTTACTTAAATTTATCTGAAATTAAATTTCTTAAAAAAAATAAATGCAGAAAGTTGCAAAACTTTTTTTAAGTAAATGTTACGCATCATTTTTTTTTTCAGTGTACTAGAGACACAACTAAAACTTCATTTTAAAATGAATGAAAAAATGATAGAATGACACCTTTAAACCCTTGTATAAAAGCTACATTACTGTATATTAACCATCATTCAAGGTAAATCCAATTATAAAGGCAAAAAAAGATCAAAATATCCAACGATACGAATATATATATATTTTTTTGTCTACGTCAAACCTCTTCTCTCCACAAAGTGACACCCTGGAGCTTTTCCTCTGGGCTATGAATAATGTTGAGTCTTCATTAGTTGTCCTCAGTGCCATACTAAGCTTGATCTGTCCAGGACATCAGCCTTGAATCCCTGGGTATGCAGAACTGATCCCTGACCAGTCGAGCCGTACAGAGAAATGACCCGGCATGAGAGCGACCAGTCAAGCACATTTCTTCACTTTTCTGAAATGCTGTTCCCATAAGCCCCCTGCTGTCTGTCCGCCTGTTGAAGGAACCTTCATCTGAAATAGCCTGCGAGGTTTTTGATCAGTCATCTGGAACACAACTCCATTCAGGCCCATTTTTTTTCCTGGTAAAGATTGTACTTTTAACAGTGTACATGGCTTTAAAACAGAAATAAAATAAGTTCCTTTAAATGGGATTATTCCTTTATATATAGGCTGCCTTATTGGAGCTTTTATTCACTATAGTTATTTGATACAATCAGTTGGAGACCACATTGTCTGATACACCATTTTCACAAATTGCTTTCTTGAGGGGTTCAATGTAAAATTATTTCACAGAAAGAATGAATTACCTGGTTCAGGTACCTGGTACCTCTTCAACTGCTTTCTACACACACTGGCGTTTTTGTTCATGAGTCCAGAGCAGTCGATAGAAGCTTATTCGCTGCTTTTTACATCATTGTTGATGTAACATTTAATGATAGACAGTAGAATCTATTAAAAAATACTACTCTACTAAAAATCTACTAAAAAATTAATCTATTAAAATCTATTAAATGTTTTCATTAGTTTTCCTTATTGTCCTGCAGTTGTTTAAAATACACTTTAAAATGCATTCTTTATACACTAATAATACGTTAATAGCATGATTTTGGTCACAACTCTTATATTTATATTTTGGCATAATATTTAAAAGTTTGTTGAGTTTTTGCTGGTTTCTGCTCAGATAATCTGACCCAATATGGCAGGAAACACTTTACGTTCACTTTAGACCACAGTGTTTCAAACCAATGTACTTCATATCAGCATGGTACCAACAAAGTGACATAGTAGATACCAACCAGAAGGTATCTAAAAAAAAACAAGAAAAACTAAGTGAAAGGACCAAACAACATTAAACAACCATAAACTGATGGTTTAATGTGATGATGCACCCGAAAATATTAAAAAGACAAAGGAAGACTGAAACAAAGGGACTATATAGGGATAGACAAGAAACACCTGGGGAAGATAAAAAAAGGGCTGGGTTACAAAGGAGACAGATGGGAAACACAAAACATATACAGCTCTGGAAAAAAAAGTTTCTGAATCAGTTTCTGTGATTTTGCTATTTAATTTGCTATTTAAAACAAACATTGTTGTTTTATTCTATAAACTACAGACATCATTTCTCCCAAATTCCAAATATTGTCATTTAGAGCATTTATTTGCAGAAAATGAGAAATTGCTGGGCTTTCAGACCTCAAATAATGCAAAGAAAACAAGTTCATTTTCATGAAGTTTTAAGATTTTAGAAATCAATATTTGGTGGAATAACCACGATTTGGTGGTTTTTAATCACAGTTTTATGCATCTTGGCATCATGTTCTCCTCCACCAGTCTTACGCACTGCTTTTGGATAACTTTATGCTGCTTTACTCCTGGTGCAAAAATTCAAGCAGTTCAGTTTGGTTTGATGGCTTGTGATCATCCATCTTCCTCTTGATTATATTCCAGATGTTTTCTATTTGATAAAATCAAGTTTTTATTTTTTTTCCAGAGCTGTAGATGTACAGGGGTTGGACAATAAAACTGAAACACCTGCCATTTTAGTGTGGGATTTTTTTTTCATGGCTAAATTGGAGCAGCCTGGTGTTCAATCTTCATTAATTGCACATTGCACCAGTAAGAGCAGAGTGTGAAGGTTCAATTAGCAGGGTAAGAGCACAGTTCTGCTCTAAATATTGCAAGACACACAACATTATGGGAGACATACCAGAGTTCAAAAGAGGACAAATTGTTGGTGCACGTCTTGTTGGAGCATCTGTGACCAAGACAGCAAGTCTTTGTGATGCATGAAGAGCCAAGGTATCCAGGGTAATGTCAGCATACCACCAAGAAGGACCAACCACATCCAACAGGATTAACTGTGGACGCTGTAAGAGGAAGCTGTCTGAAAGGGATGTTCGGGTGCTAACCTGGATTATATCCAAAAAACATAAAACCACGGCTGATCAAATCACGCAGAATTCAATGTGCACCTCAACTCTCCTGTTTCAGTTTCATTGTCCAACCCCTGTATGTCCAGCCTTCATTCTTCATTCTAACCATACTGATCCTCCTCCTCCTCCTTCTCCTTCTCTTCTATAAATTTGTATTCATTCTGATATAAAAACACGTCAGCCTCTCTCTCTTTTTCTCTATCTAAACCCGTGTTTGAACTGTGAGGACGGTTGGACGTTTTAACACCTCCCTATAGGATTTCTCCCAATCTCATACGACACATTCAGGATCCTCAGGATCTCCATCATTGTTGGTTCTGGGAGGAGTAAGCAGTTGCACCGTGTGCTGAGCATGCCAAACACCTCCGCTTATGGATTTTTGCCCGGCGTAACGCGCTGCCAGGGCTTCCATACGGCAGGTCCCTGAGGGGGTTCCAGCGGTGCACAATAGGACGGAAACGCCTAAGTGCTGACGCGCCGTCATTATAGGCTGGTAAACTGGATGGGGCTGCATTTATGTTGCCATGATGGTTTTCTAAAGATGCAGAGGTAAAAGCTGTTGTGATGAAAATGTAAAAGCACTGCTATTGTCTCCTTCCAAACAGCCCCTATTTATCATATAGAGTACAATAAGTACAATGCAGACAGAAGTTCAGCACCGACAAGCATGCACTTATGTTTTACATTTTATCCTTTAAAATAACATTTAACCACACAGGCAATTCAGAGCTACTGACGTACACTGTAAACCCAAACGTTGTTTAAAGTCAAACGATTTAAGTCTGTTTTACATAAAATTGAATATTTCTAAACAATACTCCACTATTTTGAGTTAGTTGAACATTTGTGGTCACATATACTATACTATTCAAACTGAGACTGTCATTAACAGCTTCTTTTCCAGTGGCTTCTGTCACAATCTATTTGCATACTGGGTGTGTCCAACAGTTTCTGACAGACACTCACCATCAGTGTGTAGTGATTCCCCCTGGGCTATCTCACAAATAAATCAACTTCCCCTTTAATTGTAATAACTTATAGTTTTAATTTATGCTAACTCAACTTTTTGAGCAAACCGGCTGCCTTAAAAAAGTTTAGTAAACTCAACTTATCCAGTCTTACAGTAAAACAAAAATAAAAAAAAAGTTAAATTAATTTCCCCTTTAGTTGTAATAACTTGATGTTCTAAATTAAGCTAACTTAAGTTTGTAATTTGTAATTTGTAATTTTTATACGTTCTGTGATATTAAAATTATCCTACTATATGAAGATATTCATTATCATACCAAGATGATTCCACTATAAGAAACTTTACTTTTTTTTTGTACAACACAGAAGATTTAGAACATTTCACAGAACTGAAATGCTGTTTTCCTTGGTTGTTTTGACCTTTTGTTACCAATCCTTTTTTCTTCTTCATCTATCCTTTTTACCTAGCCCTTCATAGTTTGTATGATTTCTTGTGGCCAACCTTGTGGTTATTGACCCTCCCTGTCCCTGACTACTCTTATAAGCTTGATCCCTTATTTAATAAATTGTGTTTTCGGTATCCGCACTTGGTTTCCGTCTGTCTTCTGTTTGGCCAACATGACAATAGGGCCATGAACAAAACCTTAGAACCTTGAAACGGCACTAGTCCTTCTTCTCACGATATATATCATTATCCTTATTCAATTTACAGGATCCATGACCTGACACTCCTGTCTTTCTCCATAGATCACTTATATTTAATGACAGCTTGCATTAATAATGCCACAGGGGTCAACTTCCTCCAAATGTCTCCCCACTAGACCAAATTATTTTGTAATTAGGCCAATCACATGCCTGTCTTTTTTAATAATCCTGGTTGGCCAATGGCACCCTTGGCACACCATCTGCAGAAGACAATTGATCTGGGCGGAGTAGATGTTGGAACAGAGGTCTTGCTGGAATGAGCCTCATGTATTATTCCAGGTCTTCTGGTTCAGAGATTGATCATGTCTTGTTTCTGTTCTTACTGTTCCCCTAAAAGAACAATTGCAGCACCGCCCCATTGTTCATGCTGGTTTATTCCTGCATTAGCATGAGGAAGATGATCAATTGTCACTGTCCTCTTCCTCCCCTGCCATTCATCGCTGAGGGCTTTCCTCCCTCGACAGTTCGCAGCTGTGACAGAGCGACGTGGGCTGGATTAGATTAGAGATATCGCAGGTTTTACATTATTAGGAGAACGCCGACACCGACAGAGGAGCTAAAGGTCCTTGACAGGGTGGGTGAGATGTCCTCAGTCCTCTGAATAATTGAAAACTAGTCAACTGGAGCTTTCTGGCCTTGGTCTTTTTTTCAGCTGCTGTTTGATTAGGCAAAATTATCTCATTTATTTTAATAGGATTACGAGGGAAGTATTAACATGATCAGGGTCAGTAGCTCAATCAGAAACTGCAGTGTTTCTCACAAGGCTGTGCTAATAATCCAAATTAATGGAGCTCGGAGCTCAGACATGAAGATCTCACAGTGAGGTGAATAACCAGATTAATATATATATATATATATATATATATATATATATATATATATATATATATATATATATATTATTGATGATGATTTATTCAAGTAAACTGTAAAATCTACAAGTATGTGGAAATGAAAAAAAAAACATAACAAATTAAGAATGAATTGATAATGAATTGCTTGCTTTTCACATGTGCTTTATTTTAAGACTCTTCTTTGGCCTAAGGACAGCTATGGGCAGTATGGAGCTGGTTTGTGATCAGAATTGGGTTGAAAGAAGGTCGAAAACTTTTTAGCAAGGTATTTAACCCTGAGCTCTGCAGGTAAATCTGCCCAATACTTTTTGTACATACAGTATCTTCACAGTATCCTGGTCTCAGAAGTATTTGCACATATGCAACTTAGGCCCAATCCCATTTCACCCCTTTGGTCCTACCACTTACCCCTACCCCTTCTTTTAGAGTGTAACCCTTTATCTTAGAACAGAGTAAGAAGAGGAAGGGTGAAATCCTCCAACTAAGAATTGGGAAACCCTTCATATATCACCACTGATACATCATCAGGAGCGCTAAAGTTCAGCAACTGAAAGTTAGCTGCTGATGATTAACTAGTTAACTTTAGTATGTGTATTTTATTGTATGTCTTCAGAAAGGTTGGAGATTTTTAATAAAGTGCAGAAATTAATTATTATTGTCCATTTTGTTCTGTTCTTCCTTAAATGCTGCAACTCCTGCCATCTGTTGCACCATTTAAGGTGGAACAGGAAAGTTAGCTAGCTAGATAGCTACTGAGACAAACTACTAGCAATCATTTTAATGCTTGTTATGAAGTTATTAGCTTGTTATTATCTTACAGCATCTCATGCTTCCCTCTGCTGATGACAACTTTTATGGAGATTTTCCAGCAGGACTTGGCACACTGCCCACACTGCCAAAAGCACCAATTGGTCTTCTGTATATAAACGAGATAAACGCTTAAAATAGATCACTCTGATCTGATGTTTAATACATCTATATAATATATGAGTTTCACAATTTGAACTAGATTACAGAAATAAAGTAACTTGTCAATGGTATTCTAATTGTTTGAGATGTTCTAGTATAGGATTCAAGATTTTCCAGCTTTTTCCATTTCAGTTAAGACAGTGAGACCCTATTTGCATAATGAAGCTGATGTGCTTTTCTGCATTTTTCACGGTTCAGCTCCTTCACTCAGACAGGACGCTTCACTTGACCGTCAGCTTCAGGTTCTGCTCAAGCTTCACTCTCTGACTGTCCGCCGGCTACGTCTTCTCTCCCGCCCGTCTCCCATCTCTCCACCTTCCTCCAGCCCAGGAAGAATACCTGTCTCCGGCAGGATTAGCATCCACTGCCGGCTCTTTATAAATGGAGGTCACGGAGGCTGCTTTCCTGGCAGGCAGCCCGGCCGCCCTTCCACACCCCACCGGCAGCCACTTTTCTGGGCCTGATTCTGTCTCTCTTGGCCCGCTGCTCTCACATTGATCTTGGCCCTCTTCTAATAGCTGTAGTTTTCACACCGTACACCCAGGGGCCACTGAAGGGAAATATGTTGTTAAATATATAATGGGCCGCACAGATGGCTTGACGCGGCGAAATGAAATGAGTCCGGAACCGTCCAACAACAGCACAATCATTTATTATGACAACTATATTGAAATCCGATTCATACTTTCCTCCCTGTTCTGCTCCGTGTTACTCATTTCACATCTCACAGCTTTGGAGATATTGATGCTGTTTGTTCTGATTGCTCAGTCGATTGTGTGATTTGTGCTTTTATACAGCTTTTTAAATTGGATGTACCATTTGCACATCGCAAAAGATTGTTTAGGTTACTTTTTTTTCCAATAGAAATGAATGGATAGGTTTGTGTCTTATTCTACTGTCAGGAATACATTTCTCTTTTTTAATGCGTTTTCTTTATTTTCATGACTGATTTTTACTATATTGTAGATTCTTACTGAAGAACTATCAAAACTATAAATGAACACGTGGAGTTTTATGTACTTAATAAAAAATGAGCTGTCCCCCACAGTCACCGGACCTGAACCCAATCCAGATGGTTTGGGGTGAGCTGGAGCACAGAGTGAAGAAGACAAAGGAGCAACAAGTGCTAATAAACACCTCTGGGAACTCCTTCCTTCAAGACTGTTGGAAAACTTTTCATTTCAGGTGGCCACCTCTTGAAGCTCATTGAGAGAATGATGCTAAGAGTGTGCAAAGCAGTAATCAGAGCAAAAAAACATGCTTTTAGTTATTTCAACTTTTTTTGTTAAGTACATAAAACTCCACATGTGTTCATTCATAGTTTTGATGCTTCAGTGAGAATCTGCAATGTAAATAGTCATGAAAATAAATAAAGAAAACACATTGAAAATGAAAGGTGTGTCCAAAGTTTGGATCGTACTATATATATATATATATATATATATATATATATATATATATATATATATATATATATATATATATATTACTAAGGCTTTAAACAAAGACTTTGATTGCTATAGGGTTTACTTTTTCCCACGATTGCATGATGAAATTCAGGTTCATCCAACTAAAAACAACATGTTGGAAGTTTGTATGTGTAGGTTTTTCCATGTTTCTCATGTTTTAAAGTAAATTCAATATGGAGATTTTTTTAAGTAAGCTAAACCTGGGGTGACAAATGATCCAGCTGTCACTATGATAGGGAGATCGCTG
Organism: Astyanax mexicanus; assembly: GCF_023375975.1. NCBI lineage: Eukaryota > Metazoa > Chordata > Actinopteri > Characiformes > Acestrorhamphidae > Astyanax > Astyanax mexicanus. Next base: position 12,453,953 of record NC_064422.1, read on the forward strand.
GTTCGAATCCCAGTCATGCAGCTTGCCAGAAGCTGTCAGAGCCCTGAGAGATTACAGTTGTCCTTGCTCTCTCTGGGTGTGTACAGTAGATGGAGCTCTCTCTCTTTCCCCTCATCACTCCTAGGGTGATGCGGATCAGCACAAGGTGAACTGCGTCTGTGAGCTGACGTATCAGGACCGAGTCGCTGCGTTTTCCTCCAAGTGTTAGCTCTGTGATGCTGTAATGCTAAAGCATCAGCAGCAGTTCAAAAAGAGTCACATGCATCGGAGGAGGCGTGTGCTAGTCTTCTTAACCCTCCTGGTGTTGTGGTATGACTTCTTCAAACTTCAAAATAAAAGCTTGTATAAAGTATGTAATCCAGTACGTTTGTACTGAATTAAACTGACAAGAAAAAAAAAACAAAATAAGAAATTATTTTCATGATTTGTAGTGTATGACAAGAGATTCTTTCTTTCAATTATGTAACATCATAAATCAATGTTAACAGTATTAATAATTCTAGTTTCTGGAGCACAGTGAGGGTGTCAGATTTCTTTTTAAGAAGCAGCTAAAAGGAGTGTTCGGATCTCTGTTATAAAGTGAAAGTCATAACTGGATTGTGTGTTTTGTGTGTACTGTGTGTACTGTGTGTTTTGTGGATCGGTACATTGATCTTCAGAAGAAGGGCAGCTAAACGCTTTATTGTTTGACAGTGGAAACATGAAGTCCAATAAAGCGAGACCCAGGCTGGATTAGTTTCATCAAAACCAATCCCAGAAAGTACTGTCTCCTGAGAGAGAGAGAGAGAGAGAGAGAAAAAGAGAGAGAGAGAGAGAGGAAGAAGAAGAAGAAGAAGTGTGTTTGTATAAAATGCTGGAGAGTGAAGTGGAACGTAACAGGATGGAGGGAGCTGAGGGAACGGGGCTGTTCTTGCATTCTCTCTGAAACATGCCTTCTCAAACAACATCACTCGCAGCCCTGCAGCCGCACTGCTCCTGACATTTGGGTCAGCCTTCTTGCAAATGAATACGAGACAGCCCGGGTTACCCCGAGACTTTTGACAGCCTTTTCCTTATCACAGAGACGAGAGCTAGCGCGAGAGGAGAGGGAGAGGGCGAGAGTGTAAGTGAGTGGGTCCGAGCGAGATCAGAATGCATAAGTCATGCATTGCCTTTCATTTGATGTTTCCCGTTTTTTCTATTTCTTCACTTTTCTGCTTTTCTGAGTAAGTTGCAGAGTAACAGTGCTGTGACCCATTGCAATGTAGTATATTAAATTATATTAAGTTATATTACAGCAGGTTTCTTTACTATACAGCTCTGGGAAAAATAAAAAAATAAAAATGAAGAGAGCACTTCAGTTTCTGAATCAGTTTCTCTGAGTTTGCTATTTATAGTAAAATGTTTGAGTAAAATAAAAATTAATATTATTATTGTTTTATTCTATAAACTACAGACAGCATTTCTCCCAAATTCCAAACAAAAACAAGACGCAGAGCTTTCAGACCTCAAATAATGCAAAGAAAAAATCATATTCATAAAGTTTTAAAAGTTTTTAAGAGAAATCTTAAATCTTATTAGGTGGAATAATCCTGGATTTTATTCACAGTTTTTTTGTTTTCATGCATATTGGCATCATGTTCTCCTCCTCCACCAGTTTTACACACTGCTTTTGGATAACTTTTTTCCTTACACTCCTGGTACAAAAATTCATTCAAGCATTTCAGTTTGTTTGATGATCAGCTTGTGATCATCCATCTTCATCTTGATTATATTCCAGAGGTTTTCAATTTGGTAAAATCAAAGAAACTCATAATTTTTAAGTGTTCTCTTTTTTTTTTTTCAAAGCTGTTATTGACTTTCCCATGTTTAAGAGTGAATGTTTACAGTAGAAATTACATAAATGGATCAAATACATTTATTTCCAAGAAATTGGTAAAAATGCCAATAATTGTGGAACAGGACATTTTATGAAAAATAATTTTCATATTAAAATTATTCAGTTGAGTTGAAGGTTGCTTTCTTCAATTTTTTTTCAAAGACAGATTATGCTTCTGCAAAAAAAAAAGAAAAAAAAAAAATATATATATATATATATATACTGTATATATATACTGTTTTTTTTTTTAAGGCTTTTAACACATTTTAACTAGAGGTGCCAATAATTACTGTATGGAGTGCGCTGTATACCTTTAATATGCCTTATTAAAATGTACAATGGTCTTTTACTAAAAAAAACATGTTACCTAATCCCTGTGCATAGATTTATGAGTTATATAAAACTCTTAAAAGCACCAACAGCAGTAAAACTGCATAAAGCACTTCAAATGTGTTTTTCACTTACTGTAATTATCCTATATGTCAGATCCAGGAGGCTGAATACGAGCTGATCTCTGGACAGTGCAGTCAAAGGAAACAGAATCAGACAGCTATTTAACTGAAGGCATGAGGTCTTTGCACGATGAGAGCCGCTGGAATATATTCACCCAGACTTTTATGGAGCACAACTGTGCCTTTTAAGTGGGCTGTTTCAATAGATAACCATAAATGTTTCAGACATCCTTAATCTTAATCGTCAGGGACAAATGTCTTGCACATAGCATCATAAAAAACCCATCTGAATTACGGTGGAATCATTTCATTAGTGGCGTTGCTGCAGCTAGACCCTGGGAAAATGGCTCACAAGAGCATGAAATACGGTGAACGTCAGAAACGAGAGGCTTCAGATGGAATACGTAGCTTTGAGCGAGTCTTTAAGCTCTATTCTCTCTGACATTGCAGAAACACAGAAACACGGATGATATAAAGTCCGTATAAAGTAGTTTGAATTTTGATTTAACTTTTGTTTATTTATATAAAGATCATATCCAATATTTTTCTATCTGTGAAGCTTTAAAATAGTTATAAAATAGATATCAAATAAATACCATTACATAACATTATATGTTATATGAGTCTATGAAGCAGGATCCGAGGAGGTAATCTGCTCTGGCCCCATCCCAATGAGGCGTGGTGATGAAGCTTACAGCAGGCTTTCTTCGCTGAACCGCTGGATGTCAAAGTGGTGTGCAGAAAATCACGTCGGCTTTATAGATAACTGGCTACAGTTTGATACAATAGATCATACTATCCTTTTAGAAAGACTAGAGAACATGGTTGGTGTAACTGGAACTGCCTTATCATGGTTTAAATCATACTTAACCGATTGCTACCAGTTTGTGAGGATAAATGAAATGTCTTCCAGTTATACCAAGGTAAGATATGGAATTCCACAAGGCTCTATATTAGGACCGTTATTATTTACATTATATATGCTCCCACTGGGCAAAGTTATTAGAAAACATGACGTAAATTTTCATTGTTATGCGGATGACACGCAGCTCTTCATATCAGCCAAACCTGATGACAGAGTGAGATTAAAGAAAATTGAGGATTGTGTAAAAGATGTGAAATTGTGGATGTCGCACAACTTCCTCCTATTAAATAGTGATAAAACAGAAGTTCTCCTATTAGGCCCCAAAGCTGCTAGAAATAAATTATCAGACTTAATGCTAAATCTGACTGACTTCTCAGTCACATCTGGTTCAGCAGCTAAAAACCTTGGAGTTATTATAGATTCAGATCTAGCATTCGATAAACACATATCTAATGTTACTAGAACAGCTTTTCTACACCTACGTAACATTGCCAAGCTAAGAAATGCCCTATCACTGCATGACGCAGAAAAACTAGTCCATGCCTTCATTACCTCAAGGCTAGATTATTGTAATGCGCTACTGTCTGGATGTTCCTGCAGTAACTTAAATAAACTTCAGCTAGTTCAAAATGCTGCAGCCAGGGTCCTTACTAAAACTAGAAAATTTGACCATATTAGTCCAGTACTATCAGCACTGCACTGGCTTCCAGTCAAATTCTGCATAGACTATAAAATTCTCCTGTGAACGTATAAAGCCCTACATGGGCTCGCTCCTGATTATTTGCAAGACATCATCTCCTATTATGAACCACCACGATTACTTAGATCTCAGGGTGCTGGTTTCTTAGTAGTTCCTAAAATTCAGAGGAGCTCTGCAGGAGGAAGAGCTTTCTCTTATAAAGCGCCTCAACTCTGGAATAATCTCCCCGAATATGTTCGGGACTCAGACACAGTCTCAATCCTTAAGTCTAGACTGAAAACTTACTTGTTTAGTTTAGCTTTTGGTAATTAATGTTGTTTTCCTTTAGATAAGGCTGCAGATTCAGGGGTTCATGGACAGAGGGAATTGTGGGTAAACTGAGATGCTGGTGCTGTTGTTCTCCCATTGCACACGGTCACTCAGGTTTGTGGACGGTGGAGTGGGTGGATGCCAGTGTTTCAGGGAGCCTCCATGTCTATGTTACCTTCTGGCTCTCTGCCTTTAGTTAGGCTGTTTTATTCAGTTCTGCCGGAGTCATTTGGCACACTCTGATAATGTTTTAATATTCTCTGTTTTACATAAATCCAGTCAAAACTAATTCCATCTCTCTGCCTTCCTCCGAGTTACTGACTGCCCACCTGTCTGACCCGATACCGATGTTGGACCCTCAGGCTCTTGCGTCTCCTGTCCGGACAGACTGATGGAAGTTTCTGAAGTCAGCTCTTCTCCACCACCACCACAGATCAGCTGCTCATCATCCATCTTATTCTCCACTACAGTTTACATCCAAGCCATTAGTGGCGCACTATTATAGTCCTGAATATATAAAACCTATGTGGATGTATAAAATACTTTTTTAAATTTTAATTTAAAAGCCATTTGACCAGTGGTAGGATGGTCCCCCCTTAAATGTGAGTCTTGGTCCTCCCAAGGTTTCTTCGTCCTCCTGCAGATCTGAGGGAGTTTTTCCTTGCCTCCGCGTTCACTGGGGGTTCTGTATTCTGTATTTTCTATGTTTAATGTTTTGCCTGATTCTTTGTCCTGTAATCATGTTTCTGTAAAGCTGCTTTGTGACAACACCTGTTGTAAAAAGTGCTATACAAATAAATTTGATTTGATTTGATTTGATTCAGTACACTAGATTCAGTACACTAGATTCAGTACATTAGATTCAGTACACTAGACAAACAATGACTCAGTACACTAGATTCAGTACACTAGATTCAGTACACTAGACAAACAAATCACTCAATACACTAGATTCAGTACACTAGACAAACAAATGACTCAGTACACTAGATTCAGTACACTAGATTCAGTACACTAGATTCAGTACACTAGGTGAATAAATGATTCAGTACTGTTACGTGCAAGTCTAGCCCTAGGGTGCTGGATATGTTCTGTGTGCTCTCCCTCTCTGTGTGTGTGTTTTTGCATGTTTCTCTGCAGGTTGCAGTCCACCTGACCTTCATGGGAGGAGCCATGGGCTATAAAACCTGCAGTCACCACCAAGATGGCGGCTAGAGCTCACACAGGAAGTGGGGCCTACTGTGTGTGCTTCTAGTTCCCCTGCTACCTTCACTACCACCATCACTGCCATGTGCTTTATTCTGAGTGTTTGCTCTTGTAGTCATTCCTTAGGGAATATCTCTCAGTCCTGTTTGTGCCATACAAACTTATACCAATTTGAGGAGTCCAACAGGTAAGGTTAAGGCGCCTTATACATTTCCATCATGTAGCTGTCTTTGTGTATAGATACATTAGGTTAGCAGGCAGGTGCTTCTTTTGTACTTATGTTGTTAACTTAAGTAGTAGTTGTCATTTTTGTTCTTTTGTTTAGGATAAATAGTTTAGATTAAGTTTATGTTTTGTTTCTTTCTTTCCTTTGGCACCGTCACCGTTGGCTCCTCTTAGGCCTTAAGACTCTTAGGCCTTGGTATTGTTTAAAGTTGATGTTTGGCAGTTTTAAAATAAATCACTGATTGTTGCAACCATTTTTAAAAACGAGCCAACTTGGGTTGTAACAAGTACACTAGATTCAGTACACTAGATTCAGTACACTAGATTCAGTACACTAGACAAACAATGACTCAGTACACTAGATTCAGTACACTAGATTCAGTACACTAGATTCAGTACACTAGACAAACAAATCACTCAATACACTAGATTCAGTACACTAGATTCAGTACACTAGACAAACAAATGACTCACTACACTAGATTCAGTACACTAGACAAACAAATGACTCATTACACTAGATTCAGTACACTAGATTCAGTACACTAGACAAACAAATCACTCAATACACTAGATTCAGTACACTAGATTCAGTACACTAGACAAACAAATGACTCAGTACACTAGATTCAGTACACTAGACAAACAAATGACTCAGTACACTAGATTCAGTACACTAGACAAACAAATCACTCAATACACTAGATTCAGTACACTAGATTCAGTACACTAGGTGAATAAATGATTCAGTACACTAGATTCAGTACACTAGATTCAGTACACTAGGTGAATAAATGACTCAGTACACTAGATTCAGTACACTAGATTCAGTACACTAGACAAACAAATGACTTAGTACACTAGATTCAGTACACTAGATTCAGTACACTGGATTCAGTACACTAGACAAACAAATGACTTAGTACACTAGATTCAGTACACTAGATTCAGTACACTAGATTCAGTACACTAGACAAACAAATGACTTAGTACTCTAGATTCAGTATGCTAGATTCAGTAAACTAGATTCAGTACACTAGACAAACAAATGACTTAGTACACTAGATTCAGTACACTAGACAAACAAATCACTCAATACACTAGATTCAGTACACTAGGTGAATAAATGACTCAGTACACTAGATTCAGTACACTAGGTGAATAAATGACTCAGTACACTAGATTCAGTACACTAGATTCAGTACACTAGACAAACAAATCACTCAATACACTAGATTCAGTACACTAGGCGAATAAATGACTCAGTACACTAGATTCAGTACACTAGACAGACAAATGATTCAGTACACTAGATGAACAAATGACTTATGTAATGTAATATATGATATTTGATGTTCATGTTGTTTGTTTTATGTTGGTGAAGCTTTAAGGAAGCTGTGAACTATAGAAAAAAGTGAACGCCAGAGTGCCATACAGAGAGCTGGTGTTAGCAATCCAGTGGAACAATATTTTACAGTAGGGTCCTTTTTCTGGTATAGAACAGGTTACTTCAGATTGAGGGATGCACCATTATAAACTCAATTGCTCAGTGAGAAACGAATAAAATAAAAAAGATAGCATTAGGACGTTGCTTACAATGACCTCCGTGCCTCAGAGGGTTAATGAATAAATGGTAGAGATGTCTGAGCAGCACGGTCTCCTTCCAGAGCTTGTTAGCTTCAATTAGATTCACTGAATTAGCCGCTGTAGCATTTTGGAGTGAAATATTCATGATTTCGTTTCGAGTCGTGAATCCCAGGATGTGGCAGTTAAAAGGATATGCCTTTCCAGGCAGAATGCATGCCATCCTCGAGGAACACTGCAGAGTGTGTGTGTGTGTGTGTGTGTGTGTGTGTGTTGTACTCTCCACCCTTCAACCGCAGCTCAGAAGCTGGGAATGGAGATTAGCTGTAAATGAAGGATTGTGATTGGGTTTGGACTCGGCCGTGTGTCAGGTGTATTGATCAGACGGCCGGCTCGAGTCAATGACCATGTGATTATCATCAAGCATGTGAGGAAGAAGCGGCACCTCACGTCCGCACCTCGGATGCCAGCGCTGTGGCAGACCCATCATATCGACTCGCTTCACGCCGAGATGTCAGAATACCAACTGACTCCATCTGCTGCGAGAGGAGAGCTGTGAGAGCTTTTCTTTTTTTTATACTTTCACTTTTTGGCAGAATTTTCTTTTTAGCATCCTTAACACATTTTAAATCAGCGCGAGTGAGAATATGTTTTAGTAACACTTTCAGAATAGCCTATGATATAATAAGGACTCATTTATCACATCATGATTTACATTGGCATCACAACAAGTGCATTTCCCAAACAGCAACATTTAATGAATGAAATGCCTGCAAAAGCACGTTCAGTATCTCACTCAGAATTCTTTGTTTTTGCTTCAAAAGCAAATATTTATTTCAATCAGTTTGTCAGTGCCAACAGAATGCCTAATCTATGTGTCATTGCCTATAAACAAGGCAGGCAAAATACTTAATCATGTTGTCAATAGTGTAACAGTGTAAAGCAGTGGTGTGCAGTGAGACCCCTCTAACCCTTCAGAGAAGGTTTGACAATAAATGCATGTAAATAATTACATATTTTTTAAGCAGGAAATATACATTATAGATATTGTAAGAGTAAGATTTTATTTTATAAATGAACTAAAATAAAAAACAGCAACTAATTTAAAGCATTAGTCTGTGTTTTTCAGTTGCTAAAGGACTCTTATCTGACTGACAGCGGTTCTAACGAATCAAAGCTTTTTAAAATGGTTTCTGCTCACGTGATTGCGTGAACCTTCTCCTGATTTTGAGAAGGGTGTAGTAATATCTACAGTCTATTAGTTTATTAGCAAATTCATAGGACAGTCTAACCAATCAGATTCATGATTTCCACTCCGGGGGCGGGGCCATGGGGGGTATGCGGGGTGGTTGCAGAAGGGGTACCCACTATATTCACTGCACGCCACTGGTGTACAGTGTATATTGTAAGTATGTTCTGATGGAAACAAGCTTTTGATTTGAATCAAATAAATTAAAACTGTATGTGCTGCATACAAAATACACAAAACACTGACACAAGCATAGTTAATCATGACTGTATGTGGGAGACTAACAGCAAGAAATTGGACTATAATAAAACAAAAAAATAGTAATATTAAAATATTTGTGTAAAAAAAAAAAAAAATTGACAAATTTTATTTTTTTCACCAGGGAGCACTTCTCCATCCACTACAATTATGCTCTTACACTGCAATTATTTGATTGCAGAATGCAAATACTGTAAATAAAAGAAATGGTGCAAGAAGCATTTGATTTTTTAACGGAGCCTAAATTATAATAAATCATGCTACTGAACGTTAACACTGCTAGAATTCTCTTAGTGCAGAATCTCTTATTTATTGACATTTGTAAGCTTCAAAGTTGCATCCCCTTCAGCCCCTTCAGCCTAAGACCTTCACTGGGAGCTGCATTATCCAGTAAAAAGTCAATATTATCTGATTGTAGAAAACTGTATAATTACAGAGCCGTTTGGCAGCGGCACTTGCTGTTCTTGTTTTTCCCCCTCTGTGACAGATGTGAAAATTGTCCAATATTACCTCCTGCATGAGAATTTAATAATCCTACAAAAGCTCCTTCATCTGTCAGATACTGTAAGGATGTGATTAGCACAGAAAGCAGCGGTGAGCCTTTAGACAAAACACACCGCGGATCAGTGGTGCTTATCACACACTGTTTGACACAGTAGATTAAATTTATACACATTAAATCACACGCAAATAAATAAATAAATAAAAGAAATACTGTGTATAGTTGTATTTACCTGTACATACACTAGCAGTCAAAAGTTCATAGAACATATTGAACTAGGTGGTTGCTCTGGTGTTGATAGGTGGTTACTATGGTGTTGCTAAGTGGTTGCTATGGTGTTGCTAAGTGGTTGATATGTGGAAAGCAGGAAATACCCCTCCCCCACTCAAAAGTGGCCCTAAAATCTATTTAAAATGTCAGTTTTATGAAAATTGTACCAGGTCTCGTTCCAAAAAGCACAAGCAATGTAATTCAGTGTAGTTCATAAAAACCTACAAAATTCTGTGTTTCCACATTAAAAGCTGTGGGAGAGGAAGGTCTGAAAAAAAAAAAAATGCAAATACAATAAACAGTGTATAAACATACATTATTTTAGAGCCATGTCGCCTACCCTTAATAGATAGTAAACAGTGTATATTTTTATGAATATACAGGGGTTGGACAATGCAACTGAAACACCTGTCATCATTTTATTGTGGGATTTTAGGTTTCATGGGTAAATTGGAAAAGCCTGGTGGTCAATCTTCATTAATTGCACATTGCACCAGTAAGAGCAGTAAGAGTGTGAAGGTTCAATTAGCAGGGTAAGAGCACAGTTCTGCTCTCAATATTGCAATGCACACAACATTATGGGAGACATAGCAGAGTTCAAAAGAGGACAAATTGTTGGTGCACGTCTTGCTGGAGCATCTGTGACCAAGACAGCAAGTGTTTGTGATGCATCAAGAGCCACGGTATCCAGGGTAATGTCAGCATACCACCAAGAAGGACAAACCACATCCAACAGGATTAACTGTGGACGCTGTAAGAGGAAGCTGTCTGAAAGGGATGTTCGGGTGCTAACCCGGATTGTATCCAAAAAACCTAAAACCACGACTGATCAAATCATGACAGAATTCAATGTGCACCTCAACCAGAACTGTCCGTCACCACAATCAATTATTTTCCTCTAAAACCAGGTGTTTCAGGTATATATATATATATATATATATATATATATACATATATATATATATATATGTATATATATATATATATATATATATATATATATATACATATATATATATATATATATATATATATATTACACTTGAAAAGTTTGAGTAATTGGATTGGGACAAAGGGGAAGTTTCTCCACAGTTATATAATGTAAAGTTAATGAAGTTAGTGAAAGTGCTTGTAGAGCAAACACAGCAAATTAGGTAAAGCGGCGTGAAGGAGAATAAGGTGCAGTAAAATGCAGAACAGAATAATTTAAATGAAACCCTACATTACATTCTTTTAATTACTTCGATTTTTATGCCACTTCAGGCGAGATAAATACCCAGAATGCAGCTGTTTCATAAGCTATTGACTTTTTTCTTCTGTCCTTTTTAATTTTTTGTCTGCAGGGCGGTCCACCTTTAAATTGACTTGCCAAATAAAGTCCACTCCATTTATCAAATATTACCTGAGGATACATTTGATTACCATGGTTGATCATTTCATACCACATGCACTGCTAAATCATTATTCCCCCTGAATTGCAGGATGAAAATTGCTCGTTTAATAATTCGACCACCTGCTCTGTGCAGTTCTGGCCTCTGCTGAACTAATGATGGTGCTTTTTGACTTCCTCTGGTTTGTGAAGGAGCCGACACAGCCCAGTAAACCTCCCCGCCTGCCCTTCAGCTGTGCAGCGGAAACAGTATTAAGTGCACTCTGAGTCAACGTGCCTTATTATTATTATACTATAAATCTATCATAATGACAGGCAGCTCTATTTGACTGCTGATTGTACTGGCCGGTTCATTTGGTCGGGTCAGAAGCCTGACGCCCAAATAACTTATGTCCAACATTTTAAAAAGTCAACAGTGTTCAATCTCTCCTATCAGTCACCTGGAGGAAGAAAACACTTTAGATTTATTGAGAGATTAATGCAGGAAATACTGCTCAGTGTTGACAGTATTGCTCCAAACTCAGCGTAAATTAATTGTCTTAGTGCAATTATTAATAAATATGGACAGAAGAAGGATAGTCATTTCATTAAATGAATAAAAATCTGAAAAGTGTGAAGTCTTGAGTATTTTGTACAAAAATATGCTGATAACTTTGTGCAATACTTTCATAATTCTCAATAAAAAATAATATATTTTATTCTTAATAAAACATTGATTTTTTTGTTGTTTTTTGCAAAGATTAGTTTTAGACAGTGCTTCCATTTATTTAGGGGGGCAGTGTTGTACTCAGACTTCAGATATATACAAAAAACACAATTTTGTGACAATAGTGATATTCTTTCATTAAAAAAAGCATATGTTGGGTGTATTGTGATGCTGTTTATGTTTATACTTTATATGCATGCACTAAATATACTGTGCAATAATATGCTGATCATTTTTATTATTATTTTAAATTATTTAACAGCCCTAATTCCCTAATTGCGATCTCAAGTTTTTGCAATACTTTAACAATTATTGACAAAATAGTATTGATTTATTATTTTTTTTTTTTGCAAAGATTGTCCACAAGGGGCAGTGTTGTATTCAGTCTTCAGAACAATCAGAAAGAGTTCTGATTGATTTTCTGCTCATTTTTTTTTATTAAAAACCATTATGTAATCTTGATTACAGTATTGCATTAATTCACATTTATATAAGCGTATATAAAAATGTGATATTTTTTGTTGTGTATGCTACATTATTTCTTATGTTGCTTAATTATTATTTAGTTGGTTACTGTTGTTTACAATATGGATGGAAAAATGTTTAAAGCTGTTGATATTTATACTAAATACATGTTTTGTCAAATTGCTAAGAAAATTGCTTTGCAATACAAGTCATATCAATCACCCAACAACACTCATTAAAACATTGAATTCTCTGTAAAGAGTAAAAAACACATATATGAAATATATGAATATGTATCAGCAGTACCAGCAGTTGAGTGCAGTCTCGGCCGCGGTTGTTCTCGGGCTGCAGACGGCGCAGTGATTTATTTGTGGTGAAAGCGATATTGTGGGTTATCAGGGGCCTCTATAAAGCCAGGCTCACTACATGCAGTGCCTTATGTAGTGTTTCTACCCAGTGCCTTCCTCCATTCATCTCCTCTGACACTCAATCCATACAGATAAATCACTTTAAAAGCCTCTGGCTTCCTCGGCCCATTCCTACCTGCATTGTTTTGGGCCGCTAACGGCAAAAAAGAGCCTTTAGAAAGAAAAAAAAAAAAAACAGAAGAATTGAAGTAAACTTTTTTTTTGTATCCAGTTCATGAATGATAATTTTCTGTGCTTCTCCAGGGTTCCCATTCTTCTGTAATGAAAGTTACAGTATAAAACTGTACTTACTGCTGCAGAGAGTGTGTGGGTGAGAAAAACAACGAGGGAAAGAGAAAGCATATTTTGAGCATTTTAACACAGCAACTTTTCACACACAGAATACAGCTGGTTTAGAATGTAGACAAAAAATAATAAAATAAAATAAAAAAACAGCAGAAAATTAAAAATGTTCTTTAAATAAAATGAAAATGCAATGAAATTTAAAAACTAAACAACTGGTAAAAGGTTATTTCATTAGCTATCTTTTTTAACCTTTATTTTTAAAACATATATCAAGCATGAATAACTTGTAGGCATGTGCTTCTATAATGTATACCCTGCATATTTACAGCCCGGATATTTTTTTTTTCTCAGAATTAAACAGAAAAATTAATAAGCTCTGTTTTTATTGGTTGGTTTGTGCCATTATGCAGGGTCGGCGCTCTGCCCATGCATAGAACACCAAAATCTGGAATTTGTGAAAAAGCATTACAATAATATCAATAGCAATACAATCATAATAACAACTAAATATTTAAAGTAAAATATGTTTAAAACAGATATAAGCAATACAAAAAAAACAATATTTGCTCAATGCAGAACCTTTATCAGACAGACAGACAGACCGAAAGACAACCAAACAACCAACAGACAGACTGAACAACCAATTGACCAACTGACAGACAGACAAATCTATCGACAGCCAGACAGACTGACAAATCGACCGAACGCCCAACCGACAGACAGGCAGAGAGAGAACGACCAACAGACAGACTGAGTGAGCGGCAGACCAACCGAGCAAACAACCAGCGACAGTCAGACAAACAGGCGAAAGGCCGACCAAACAACCGACAGATCGACAGACCAGCAAACAGACAGGTAGACTGATAGACAGACCGACTGACCAACCAACCAACTGACTGGTGGACCAGCTGACTGACAGACACACAGACAGACCGACCGACAGATCGAGTGTCAGACAGACAGACAAACAGACCAAGCAACCAACCAAACAACCAACGACACAGAGACCCAACACAACCAATCAACCAACATCCTAACAGACAAACAGACAGGCTGTCCAAGCGACTACAGACAGACAGACCGAAGACCGACTGAACAACCAATCGACCAACAGACCAAGCAGCAAATCAACAGACAGACCGACCAGCTGGTCGACTGACAGACAGACAGACAGACAGCTGGCTCTGTCCTCTGTTCTGTTGTATCGGAGCGTTTGATTGGCTGTTCTGGTCTCTCTTGGCATTACAGTGCAGGACTCTGAGCTCTGGTTTCTGTAGGTCAGATTTCTCTAAAGGGCATGAAGGGATCAGATTGGACAGCAGCCGAGCGCCGAGTTCTGATCCGGACGAGTGAACGACAGGTGAGGCGGTTCTGAGCAGAAGCTTTTGACTGGAAACATTGATCTGCTGTTGTCAGAGGCTTGATTTATAACTGGAGGAAGGGATCAGATAAATAAGTGATGTTTGGTGTTTCCGCTCGGCTCCGGTATTAGAGGCCTGTGGAGTGCATGAATGATTGAGTCCTGACCATCAGGAACCAGACACACACACACACACACTTATAAAATAAATACAAAGTCCAAGTTATAAAACTCTCTCTCTCAACTTTATATTCCAGAATACCAGTCATTTCCCTTTAGCTTTTTTACTGTAAACTTTTAAAATGAGTTTTCTAGAAGAATTGCTTTTCCAGGAGAAAATGTCAGGAAAAAAAGAAAAATGGAAAATTATATATCATATATATTATAGACTACATGGACAGGAAAGCTGCTACATGTTAAAGCAATTGAGTTAATACAATGCATTATTATCATAATGTTATAATAATATTAAACTATCACAGCGTTATTGCACTGGTGTTGTTACCATGATATCACAGTTGGTTTATTACTGATCTATTACCATGCTATTGCAATTGCATTATTACAATGATCTTATAATTGTGTTATTGCAATGTTATTACAATTATGTTATTGCCATGCTATCATAGTTGATTTATGACTGATTTATTATCATGCAATTACAATTCTTGTAATTATTGTATTAACATGAGATAAAAAAACAAGAACTGAGCTATTGCAATGTTATTACAATTATGTTATTGATGTGCTATCACAATTGTCTATTTATTATACTAAAATGTAACAAAACATATACAATTATGTTATTAGAGCTTTATTACAATTATGTAATTATTATATTATTCGCATTGTGTCATTACAAAGTTATAACAATTGTGCATATGTCATGCTATTACAATGTTATTGCAACTGTGTTATTACTACTGTGCAATTGCCATATTTTTGCAATGGTATTAATATTGACTTATTAGTATTATTATGTTATCAATGTCATTATTACTATGTTATTACACTTTCATAATCACATGAAATATAATGACTGTCAAATTCTGAAATTTGAATTATAAAGAATTCAATGCCAATGATAAATGTCCTACTGTAGTACTTCTAAGTTAATCATTAATTATGATACTAATTAAATAGTCCTATATTTTACCCTTAGACCTCCATATGTCTTTAAGCACCACATTAATACCTGAATACTTTAGTTTGGTTACTCATATTTTGGGTATTGTAACACATCAACTTTTTATACACAGAATACAGCTGCTTTAGAATGCTTTAGACAACAAATAATAAAAAAAAAGCAGAAAATTAAATATGTACTTTAAATGAAATGAAAATGCAATGGAATTCAAAAACGAAACAACTGCTTAAAGACGCATGGACGTCTGAGAGTAAAATAAAGGACTATTTATTTATCATAATTAATGATTAACTTAGGTACTACAGTAAGACATTCATCACAATTCTTTAGAATTAAAATGTTTTTAATTTAACTAACTTTGAATACTTTAGTTTGGTTCACTTGGTGCAGGAGAATCTGACGGATCCATTACACTTCAGAGGGCAGAGACGGATTGACCACCCAGTTGGCCGCCTGTCCACCTCCCCACCTCAGACTGATAAAAGATCAATAAAATAAGCCCATTATCTGCCTTCTACCAAAACGACCAACAGCCTCGCCTCTAGTCCGAGCGAGTCAGAAAAAAACTAATTTATATAACTCCAGTTGTCCATGTTGTGTGTTTGCTCTGTTAAATGCTACTGTTTCCATGCTTTTTGTGTGTCTGAGGAAGAAAGAACATTGCAGTGACGTCCAGGCTTATCTGTAATTGGAGAAAACTAAAAGGACGTAGCAGAAAAAAAGATGAGCACTGAATATCTTTTTTTCTCTTTTCTCCTGCGTTTTTTTTTTTTTTTTTGCAGTCATGATGGCCACTTGTGCGTCTCGAGAGCACTGTCTGTCAACATAAAAAGGACCCAATTGATTTGTGCCCCATCTTTTTGACCACTACCAATATTAAATCTCAGCACTGTACACAAAACCACTCACTCAAACGCACTGAAAGACCTTCTCTCAGTGACTACACTTAGCCATGCTTTTAGCCGAGAAACTTCTCTATCTATCTATCTATCTATCTATCTATCTATCTATCTATCTATCTATCTATCTATCTATCTATCTATCTATCTATCTATCTATCTATCTATCTATCTATCCAACTTTCAAGCTCAGAGCCTAGTTTACCTCTAACAAGGCCTTTAATATACAGTTAAAACTTTCTACTATACTTTTTGCAATAACCATTTCTGAGAAATTGATTGCATTCAGTTAAAAGAGGATCAGGATGTCAACACGACATCACGACATGATAATCATCACCTCACCCCACCCCACCTCACCTCCAACTCACCAACACATCCCAACTGTATTAGATAGAGCACTGGATTAGAGAGCTATATGTGTGCATTTGCACATTTGTGTCAGCAAAAGGTTACAGGGCGTTAAACATTTCAATAGTGTCTGGCCAGTGACTAGTTAAAAACTGCCAAAAGGAGTTTATTAGGGTCAAAATGTGGATAGATTAAGACTTTCATAGTCAAACTTGAAACTTAAACCATATAGAGCTGCACTTTACCTGCACTGTAAAGAATATAACTTAAGAATTAGTTGTTTATACTTAAAATAGTAAGTTGGTGACTAAACTCAGTGAGCTGAAAGTTAGTGTAACTTAAAATGTAATGTTTTACTCAACATTTTCAGGTAAATTAAAAAAACAAGTTAAGAAAAATTAATTTATTAAGTTTGTTCCTGGGAGCAACCACGCATGCCCTGTGCCATCTCTGCGCATGCCCCGTGAGACGTTCGGTCAGACCGCGGGAGAGGCGGTTGTGTGGCTTGCCCTGGCCTGCAAATTTGACTTCGCTCCAGACTGAAGTAAGTCCTTGAATGTTTCAAACAATGTCTGAACTTTAAAGCTATAACATGATTGAGGGTAAAATTGTAGCTCTGCGAACTAGCTGGGTATGTTAGCTAGCTAGCTCACACTAGCTAACGTTAGCCAGTTTAACTAACTTTTCAACCCTAGAATCTGCTTCCGTAAAGCCCAGTCGAACGTGACGTGAAAATGTGTACTGCAAATTGGCAGAGAAATGTGGTTGGGCCTTGTTCTCACTAAATGGGCAGCATAACTTAGAGTGCAATGCTAGCTAACTAGCTAACCCAGTTAGTTAGTTGACCCATTAGCAACCTAGCCAGGTAGCTTAATTAGAAGTGGTGTATTAATGTAATTTAATGTTAAGAAACAATTATGGTTATAGTTGGTGTACGTAATCTAAATCTATTATCCTTTAAATGGCCTGACACATATTTGACACACATCCATTGTAAATCCTGCGTTTATTTACATATTGCTATATGTATAGGAGTTAAAAAGACTACAACAATAGTTTAAAAAGAACTACATAAAATAATATGAATTCTTAAAAAAATATAATAATTATATTAACCTCTAGTGAACAAAAAGGGACTCTTGTTATGTTTTACACTCCTGTTTGAGGTCGGTTGATGTGCTGTAACAGTGAAAAGGTCATTATTTTTCTGTGCTTTTATTTTGAACTACAATTCCCTGCACCAACAAGGCAACTGCGTGTTTTTTTTATAATTTTTTAATAATTCCCTCCGCGCCCCCCGTAGCTCCAGAGGAGTTTGAATGCAGCGCAGGAGGTAAGCAGAGCTGAGGAGCTCCGTGAAAAAGTGCTGTTTTAAGCAAAAATAAGTGTTTTTGAGACAAGTTACTGGCAAAATGAGGATTTATATGAGTTCTAGTCACACTTCTGTGTATTTTTTAGCGAGTTTTGAAGCATATTTTGCCCAATAATTAATTATTTCTGCCCCGGTTGGGTTATCAGTTCTGAGGTGCAGCCGTTTCGGTGCCAAAACACTAACTTATATGTTCGAGACTGAGCCTGAAAATGTAGCTCATGTGCTGTATTTTGTTTTGTTTCATATTTTATAGATATATATGCAGTTCCAGATGCTTAATAATCGGCTGGGATTATTTTTTTGTGTATGTGCAGGTATGTTGTGGTTCTGTTTATTTAATTAATGTAAATGTTCTGTCCTGACATTAAAAAAAAAACAATTAAAAAAGGTATTAAAGCTATTTAAAAATATATATTTTCTCACTCTAAAAAAAGAAAACGAGAGATAAAGAAGTACTTTGTCTGACTGTGTATAGTGCTCCAGAGGAGCTTGAATGCAGCACAGGAGATATATTTGCAGTTGCAGATGCAGTACTTTGTCTGACTGTAGTACTAAAAACACTATACAATCACATGTAACTGAAATTAAGGTGCATATTTTATTTAAATTTATTTTATTTTGTTTTTTATGCAGCTGATTTTTCATACTGTTTGTGTATATGTATAGCGCTCCAGAGGAGCTTGAATGCAGCACAGAAGATATATTTGCAGTTGCAGATGCTTAATAATCAACTGAGATTATTTTTTTTTTGTGTATATGTGCAGAGAGAATAAAGGCAAGAGGAGAAAACGAGACCTGCCTCGCTGAGTGTTCTTTAACAAGTATACTAGGGCAGCAGACGAGCCGCCACAATGGTGCCGTGACTTCTTCATTCGGATCATCAGGATCAGCTTGATCCAGATCACCAAAGGAGCTGCCAAGCATCGTGAACTGTGGTCAGAAACGATTTAGTGCCAGTTAAAAACTTTTTTTTTTATAATAAGCTGATTGTTATTGCCTTTTGTTACTAATTTGACTTTTTTGGTTACTACATACTTTGTTCAGTGTAGGATTGAAACAATAGCTCAGAAAATGAGTAAAAGTTGAAGGGCAGAGGCAGAGGTTTTATGCTTGGTGAACATTCAGGGAGTAAAACTACCTCTAGTGGGTTTTGCAGTAAAGGGGTAAATGACTCTCCGTCCATGATGGGGAATGTTAGAGGCAGAGGATTTAGCCACAGCCCAAGTTGGCCTCCTATCGGGCAGCACTTAAAAGAAAGTCCACACACCTCAAATCCTGTATGTGGTCGTATTAGTCTTGAGCACCTAGCCAATATTGTCAGTTAGGCACACAAATAGGTGACTCAATAGCTGCTAGGCTAATGACAGCAGGGCTTTTTGACAAAGATGCTGACAAGGGAAAAACAATGACTTATGCCAGCCTTACATCTAACGATTTTTTAAACGATTACACAGTCGTAAACAAATTTCCAGTCGGGATAAAATCACGAGAGTCTGGCTAGAGTCAAGCTGCAGTCTAGTTGTCGTCGCGTCATCTCAGTCGTCGGTGTTAGGTGGTAACGACTGAAAGTTTTAGTCAGTTGGGTTCGTGCCCTGGTGCTCTGAAAAAATAACCCCGTTTAATATTATTGCAAGTTTTGAGACTCGATGCAAATAGCGACGTAATCAATGTCAACAACTATTAGGAGAGCTATAGGAAGATACAAGAATATATCTCACGTGATTTAAAAAAAAAAAAAAGAATAAAAAAAAATACATTTTGCAGTTGATAGGTCTTATATGGTTCTTTCTTTAATATATACAGTATTTTATACACAGGTAGCACTTTAAAGTCATTGTATTTATTTTTTTTTTATTTTGCACTACTTTGTCTTATTGTGCAGTGTTACATTTAATACAAACAAGTTTAATAAATACATATTTTGCAAGAATGATGTTCTTCATTGCATTAATTATATCAACAAAGGTATAGCAATGAAATTAGTTCTTTGCTATACAAGGTTGTAGCAAAAAAGGGGATAATTGAGCTTATAGGACGAGTTGAACACAAAATGTACTCTATTAAAAATGATCTAGAAATAACAGTCTGACAAGACAAGAGTCTCTGATAAATTACAGTACTGATATACACATGATTTGTAACTTAACATGTATTGTATGTAAACTCCAACCAGAAACATGATGGCAAATAATCTTAGACAGATTATAAATGTGGTCTTACAGTTAGTGATCCCCAGTCTTTGTAGAATCTTAGTCTGTGACTACTCTGTGAGTAAAAAGTCTGTGAGGAGTCCTTAGATCTGAGAGGGTGTCAGACTTCAGTCTGTTTTTTAGAGTGTAGTGTATAGACAGCTTAATACAGTGTCATGTTCAAACTGAGAAGGCACACCACAAGTAACTGTACACGTTAAAACTGAACACAAGCCTAAAGTGTTCAGAGGTGATTATGATTTTTTAATATACATTTTATTGAGTTTTATGTACCTCTGGTAAATCTAAGGGTTTGAATAAAAAGGAGACTAAAGGGAGTAACCCCCTCCAAAACAAACATCAGCTGAAAGAAGGGTTGGTGAAAGCCTGGAAAAGCTTCACAGAAGAAGAATGCAAAAGTTTTATTCACTTTAATCTATTTTAAGTTCATCTATTTCAATACTTTTTCTCATAAGAAAAACATGTGGGTTCTGACAAAAGATGATATATTCTAAACTACCTGAATACCTCCAGTCTTTCTCACACTCAGCTCTGACTGCAATCTTTAGCCTCCAGACTACGTTACCCAGAATGCACCTCACGCGATCACATGACATTGCACACAGCACTACCAGGAAGCTCATCACCAGAATATTGACTACACCTGTTCCACTCACTACATTTATACACCTTCACCTTACTCACTCATGGCTGAGTATTGTTAATTCTCCACATTGTTTTTGTATTTTTGCCTGGACTTTCACATTGTATTGCCAGTGTATGAACCTTGGACTGTTTCTCATTAATGGTATGTTTTTTTCTCTCTTGCTGCTGTTTACCAGTTTTGACCCTGCTCATCTTTACAACCCCTTGTCCACCTGCTTCATTAAATAAAGTATCTTATCTGCACCTGTCCAGTCATGATTGCATTAAGATTGACCATACAGAAACAGCTTAAAATGATCTACATTCATTATACTGGCAAAGCTACTGGTGCTCATTTTGATAAAGCATATTGTCATCCATATTTATGCTTAAGAGTAAATCTCAATATTCATTTAAAGATGATATACTGTGAACATACGAAATGCACATTAGCAAAGATGAGATTAACTATTCAAGATGCTGCGTTTACGATAAGAATACAAAAAAAATGCTTCTGCATAAAGTCCCTTACGGGGGAGGTGGAGAACATTATTCAGAGCAGCGTAATGAGGGCTCTGCTCTCTGGGCTGGTCAAGATGTAGTGCTTCCTCATGACCTCTCCTTTTTTTAACGGTGAACTTTCATTAATTTTAGTGGAATGCAAAGAACGAGACCATTTATTCCACATAGTGAAACAATGGAATAAATGGTCCCACTAGTGAGAGTAACTTCCCGGCCACTGGACAAAAGTCTTTTTAATAACTTTATGGCATAAACAAGAGAAATATGCCGTCTCGGTTTGGCAGAGGCTTGGTGTAAGCGCTTTACGGGCTCAGAGAGGGATTCAGTGTCCTTTACGGGATGTTCTTCAGGCGGCTGCCTACAGCCCTTTTTCTGGCAATGACATCGTTTCTGTGAAAAGACGAGGAGAGGAAATGTATGATTTACCCTTGTTTTCTTCGTATCTGCAACCAGACAAACCTAGATTAAGGATAAATCTGCTCTCTTGGGATATTTGATGCAATAAATACAAAACTATACATCCATTGCTTATGCAGTGGCCTGAGCCTCTGAGGGCCAGGGCTCATCCAGCTCTGTTTATGGTCAAATACCTGTTTTTTCCCCACTTTTCACTTATTCCAGTCACATTACTGTCTACTGCGAGTTCAGCAGAACATCTTTCAAATGACCAACCACTGCCCATCAGTGTCAAAAGTTAGCAGGCACTTTACCCTCTTTTGAAATGTACTGAATAATGTTTACACAGGACATAATATACCTCTTTTCATACATCTTTCCACAGGAAGTTATTCTCTTGGTTACCAAAAAGGTTTATTTTATTCAGTTGCTTTGTGCAAAAAATGTTTGCTATATACTTAATGTTTCCACACACAGAATTGGTGTACTAGTAATACTAGAACACATCTTATTTTATAAATAAATGTGTGCTATCTATGTATTGTTTTTGCACTAAAAAATAATCTATAGTTTGTTAAACTTGCAACATACTTGTCCATTTAAAAAGCTCTAAGGATGCCAACTATGGTGACATTTTTTATTAAAAATACATATTTATGACATATTATACCTCTTTTTATACCTCTTTTTTATATCTTTTACAGGCTGGATGTTATTCTCTTGGTTGCCAAAAATGTTTTTTTTTTTTTTTTTTATTTAGGTGTATTTAAAAACATGGTGGAAACAGATTAAAACATAATTGTTTTCAAATGCCTTTTCAAAAGCCTACAGTGAGGCATAATAACATTTACTTGATTTACTTGTGTAAAAACACATTTAAAACACACTTGACCTAAAGCCAGTAAAGAGCACTCATAATGCTCTATAAGACATTACAGCAAGGCGAAATAAAATTTACTTCACGTTTAAAAAGCGTATGAAAACTCACTTTACTTAAAGTCAGTAATGACTGTATATAAGGCTTTATAATGTGTTACACACTTTGATAAAAGCTTAGTTTGAGAAATCATAGCTGCATATTGTAATGCATTAAACCAGAATATACCAAATCTGTGTTATATTGCATTACAACACTACATGTGTACAATGTTTCTTTATTAACCCTTATACCTGTAGTTTATAATGTGTTATGAATGTTGCTGTAAGTACTTATGAGCTATTATACAGGCTTATTACAATCATTATAAGGTTTTTACATGTCATATAATGCATTATGCATACAGGGTTCATAGGAAATGTTACCTATCTCTCTTTTTCTGCTGATGCAGCACCATATCCATCACTTTTGAGCATTTGAAGAGAGTGGTCCTTAACACTCTTCCAGACACATGTCATCATTATAAGCATCTCACCACTAAATCAGCCTCTGTTTCCCAAAAGCTCCGCAGCATAACGAGGGCCATTACTTGGTTCAGAGAGTGTTGAAAGTGATGCTTCCATCTAACGATAATTCGTTGCGCTATGATGGTTTTGGGGAACCAAGCCCAGAGTGATTATGGATGGTCTCTGCCTCTTGCTCTCTCTCTCTCTCTCTCTCTCTCTCTCTCTCTCTCTCCCTCGTAAAAAAGCCTCTCTTGCTCATAAAAAAACAGACATTCTATGAAATTTAAAAGAGGTTACGGTAACACTTACTATGAACCCTGTATTCATAATGCCTTATGAATACATTCATAGTGCATTAAAAGACATGCAAAATACTTTATAATGACTGTAATAAGCCTTTATAACAAGTACTTACGATGACATTCATAACACATTATAAACTACAAGTATAAGGGTTCCTCAAATTAAACTTTTATATGAGTGTGGAACACATTATAAAGCCTTGTATACAGTCATTAGTGACTTTATGTGGAGTGAGTTTTCATATGCTTAATTTGAGAAATCATAGCTGCAGATTATTATGCATTATACCAAAATATACCAAATCTGTGCTATAGTGCATTACAACCCTACATTGTACAATGTTCTTATTAACAGATATTGTAAAGCATTATAAGCCCTTTCTTTATAAACCCTTACACCTGTAGTTTATAATGTGTTATGAATTTTGCTGTAAGTACTTATGAGTAAATATACAGGCTTATTACATTCATTATAACGTAATATGCATGTCATATAATGCATTATGAATGCATTTATAACGCATTATTAATACAGGGTTCATAGGAAGTGTTACAGAGGTTACTTGTGGTTCACAGGTGCTTTTGAGAAAACGTCCACTAAAACGCTTACACATTTATGTATATCTCTATATATTTTCATTAAAAGCTACTGGAAATAAATTGCATAAAAATGCATATTTTTTGTTTTTCCCTTTTAAATCCAAACACTTATAATTCCAATGTTTCCTGTTGTTTATTCAAAATCCCAATCTAGGAAACTGACCCTATATATTTTGAATTCCTCCAAACTTTAAACTAGGTAAAGATTTCTTTAATATATATATATATATATATATATATATATATATATATATATATATATATATATATATATATATATATATATATATATATATATATATATTTTTTTTTTTTTTTTTTTTTTTTTTTTTTTCCAGCTTTCTTGTCCATAGTAAGGAGTTATCATATCTCAATATTCTAAAGTATTGGCTTATTTAGCATAGCAAAAGTACTTACTTATTTTTTATTTTTTTTTATGTATATTCATGATATATAAAATGTATTGTGGCAATTTTTAGTAACAAAAGTAACAAAACTGTACAATAAAAATTTGAAGAAAAAACTATTCTTTAAGACCACAATGCTAGAAAAAAAAAATTGTTCAGCTAATTAAGCTACTGTTTTGTAAACAAGACTTAGTTAAGTTGAATAAACTTAACTGATTCAATTTGTCATCTAGCTTTGACTCAGTTAAGTTGAATAAACTTAAATTTGT
This sequence comes from Astyanax mexicanus, assembly GCF_023375975.1. NCBI lineage: Eukaryota > Metazoa > Chordata > Actinopteri > Characiformes > Acestrorhamphidae > Astyanax > Astyanax mexicanus. The sequence continues at coordinate 12,478,547 of NC_064422.1, forward strand.
ATGAATATGAATATTGTTTTCGGTAACACTTTATAATAACTTTCATTAATATATATTTTAACTAATGATCAGTAGATGTGACAAAGCAGTTAAAAATGTTAGCAAATCATTAGCTTATCAGAATTTGAACAGTAATAAATTGCTAGTAAATATGAATTTTAAACCGGGCAAATGTTTATCAAGTTCATGTTGCCAATGTGTTCATTAGTATTTACAAATGTGATAGCAACTTTTTAGTTTCTTAAAATGTGAAAAATAACAGTTATTAACCATTAGTTAATGGTATATTAATGAAAGTTATTATAAAGTGTTACTTTTTTCTTCAGTGTAGCTACCATAGTTTCAGAGCTATGCATCAGGAAAAGAAGTGATTGACATTAATCTGGTTTAAATCTGGCTGTAGCCCCCAGAACACAGCAGAGTTTATAGGTAAACTGCTTTATTAATGGCTCCAACATTTTATTGTGAATTCATCTCTTCATAAACTCAACGTGGCTTTTTTTTCCTGCAGTGACTCATATCTGAAACCAGGTCAAGTTTTCAGAGTGAAGTTCTTCAGAGCCCGTCCCTCACAGCTCCAGGGAAGAGCAGGTTCTTACGGTACAGTATTAGATCAGTTTGACTCTTTCTCATGCTGTAATTAGCCTCGCTGGTGGGGACACCCCGAGTGGACTGGTAGCAGATGACCCGGTGGATCTGCCGGAGATGGACTGGCTGTTTTAGAGTGGGCCGGGTCCTGGCGGGCGCGGCTGAGACAGCTGGTAGAAATAAAGGGTCTTGGGTAGAAGCTGTGGAGGTCAGACAGGCTAACGCTTGTTTAAGTAGGACTCTGGAGGCGGAAAAAAACATCACTGGGACAGATTCTCAGGCTTTATCGGACTCAATGGTGCAAAAATTGCACCTTTTTCACAATTTGTGGCCTGAAAACATAAATATATTATAACAGATGCTTTAAGTTTCAAAAAGGAAATGAGGTTTATTATATTTAATTAATAATTTACGACAATTTTCTTCATCTTGTACCATCAGATACATTTTTTAGCCTACACTCTGAGGACTCCTGTAGAAACCACATGACATTTAATCACCTGATTATGAACTTCTTCTTTATAGAAGCACCTCAACGTCTGGTGTATATCACTGCATCCTATTTCATCTACTGCTAGGGGCACCCATTGATGATCAATCATATGTAGACAATCTGTAGACAGTAGAGTTGCACGGTGTACCGAAGGTTCGATTCTTTTTCGATACTACGTCATCACAAACAATTCGGTTCTTTAGCGTTCGATGCTTTCGATACTGTATATAGCCCAGTCACTAGCTTCAAATGAGTCAAATTAGTAGGCGCGATTTGATTCAGTTCATAAGAAAACTGATTCACACCGCAGCAGTCGGTGTGGCAGGATTCAGATAAACTTAGTGTTCTGAACAAATGAATCGATTCACGCGCAAGCCAGCAGAGCAGCAGCGAGTGTAGAATGGCGACGGCTAAAATAACAGATGTCTCTCGTCCGCGACTTGTGGACAAAACGGGCGCGAGGAGTGAAGTGTGGGAAAATAGTCTGAGATGTAGGCATCTGTTTTTTATTTATATTTTTATTTTTAAATAAAATAACGAAAACTGAAAGTGAAACTAAACTACTTTATTAGCGCTGTTTTCACTCCCGCAGTTGTACAGCGGGGGGTGTTGTGCCGATTCTGTCCGCGAAGCGGGAGTCGGATTCAGTAGCGGATTCGGCACAAGGGCGGCGGCACCTCGCGCTCCGCGGTGTTAGTTGTAAGCGCTCGCGCTAGCCGCAAAATACGACAGAAAACACTGAGGGAGCTGCAGAATTATGTGTGGGACTAGATTATGAGCACGAGGAGATAAAAGAGAACCTTTACCTGTGAGTAGCTCACATCAGAACACGCAAATCTCTCTCTCTCTCTCACTCTCGCTCTCTCGCTCTCTCACTCTTTCTCTGTGTCTCTCTCTCGCACGTGAACGCCTCCGCGTTTGACCTGCAGCACTGTGTTTAGCTGTTCTTAAAAATCATTTTAATTAAATAATAGTTCTATGCTTCTATGTTACAGTGTTATTTAACATAATTCTGATCATATTTCGCTCATTCATTTAGCAGACAAGCACCCTGATCTCTACAAAGAGCTGAGAAGTTGACAGGTTAGTGGAGTTAGTCAAGATACACTCTGTCTGTAGCTTTACTAAGATTTACTAGCGACTGCTAGTAAATCACGTTAACACGGAGAGGAGTGTGCAGGAGTTTTGTTTTGGACCCGTGTTTTTCTCTATTTCTCCATTATCCCATTGGCTGTGAAACATGAACTCAGGATGTTCACGTTTTCGCGTTTCCATCGCAAATCTGTGGTCAGGCACGTAGCCTGCTTGCTCGTTACACTGAACATGGGCTTATTAAAAATGGTAAACGGTTGATTAATAAAACGGAGCAGTGAGTGTTAAAATGAACATAACATTGTAATGTTCTTCTGTCTCTTTATTTTCCTTATTCAGAACTTAACTTCTGCCCGCCCGTCAGGTTCACATAGTCAGGCTACCATTACCTCTGGTTTTAGTTTTAGTTTTTAGGAAGTGTTTAGATAATTATGTTATAGTTAAGGTTATAATAACGAAACTTGTTTTTTGTACAAATGTTTCATTTTAGAATAAAAACGTTTGCACCGATTGTTCAGTGTTCAATCCAGTTCAGTCAAAAATAAACATTTTATGTTCAGATATTTTTATTGTTTTTTTTTCTTCCAAGTATCGTTTTGGTATCGAGAATCGTGATACTACAGTTGGTATCGGTATCGAAGTCAAAATTTTGGTATCGTGACAACCCTAGTAGACAGTGCCCATACAATCTAGTGGCCACATGAGAACATAACACTCAATAGATTGAAAACAAGATGGCAGGAATCCCAGTCAAAAGTTTCTACAGCCAGTCCAGAGAGAACCTTGGGCCAGGTAAAAATAATTATCGTATTTCATGCTTAAATCTAGTTTATTTATGTGTAATAACATGTCTAGCTTTGTGCGGCATACATTTTCCTTTACCAATTTTAGCAACAATAAAAAAAACTACAATAAGAAAAATAAATACATAAACTACTGGCCCCATAGGAGGACATGTGTTCTGAAAAAAAGTTGTTAGGTGCTACTTAACTCAAATAGCTAGGGGAAATTAAAGAAGGGCACCACGTACCAGGGATTTAAGAGTCTTTTTTAACATTTTCTGATCATAAATATAAATATTGATAATTTATTGCAAGAAGTAACACCAAACTAAACAACTGATCACATGCTAGACATTTGACATTTTGGCCAAACTTTTATTTAACCATGTTCCTTAACTAAAGCATCGCCAGAGGAGGGTGGTGACCTCATAGGGCTTCACAGAAATGACATCACCTTACTTTGACCAATCACCAGCTTTTATCCATCTTTAAAGAACCTCTGATCACATCAGCTTTCCTACTTCCAAATGTATAAAAAAAATCACATTTCTCACCCATCCCCCTACCACAACCAGCCCTAAGCCAAATACATTTACTTTAAACACATTTTTAAACATTTCCATCAAAGTGTAATTTTTTTTTTTTTTTTTTTTCTAAATATGTACAGATTTCTCTTGAGCCCAGGCTGGTTGAATGATTGCTATAGGTTCAATATACAGTATATATCTTGCTATATGGTGGGGATGGTGGTTGCTAGGCTGTTGCTAGGTGAATGTTGTGAGGTTTTAGAGGGTTGCTACACCGTGGCAAAGTGATTTATGTGGTATTATGTGGTGGTTGCCATGATTTTATGGTTTCTTGGTTTCATGATTGCTAAGGTACGCCAGTTGGTTGCTGTGGTGTCTCAGTTCATATTACGCTCTTTCAGATAATTAGTTTTTTTTTTTAAGTGGTTATAATCTGTTGTGATGGTTAAACCTAATTAATAAAGAACTTCTTAATAGAAACATCACATTGTACAAATGATATTCCTTAATTGGATTGGGAATGGCGCGTGACACACATCCTAAATATACAAAATAAAAACTGGGACAAATTATGTAATGTCCCTAAAGTGAACCAGAAACATGCTGCAACAGCACAAGTGTATAAATACAGTGGCCAAGTGAAAGTATGAACTTCTCCAATCGCTTTGAATCAAGACTAAAGTAACGCCAAGAGATTATCAAAGGACAGAGCTCCCGTTCTGTACACACTGCAAGTTTCCCCCATGAATGTGAATGCAGGCTGTTTTTAATATGCATGAATATTTAATCAGCTTCTAGCTGGCTGGACTTCAAAACACTCGTTTCCCTCATTTTTCTAAGCGTGCATGTTATTTACTGTAGTTAGCTGCTGTAACCAACGTCCAGCCAACTTCCACAACATCCTCTTTAACGTGTGCATGTCTAAAAGTGTAGAAAACTTATACTTGACTTATGGGGAAAGTAATTAAATCATTTTAAATAAAGTAATTGTCTTAAAATGTTAGTATCCTGCTGATTGTTTAAGTTTTTCATGCTTTATCAATCAATCAATCAATCAATCAATTAATCAATCAGGGGCATCTCAAAAAGTTTTCTTTAGCTGGTTCTATGCGGAATCTTGAATTTTCAGTGAAGATTCTCTATAATTTAGAGTTTCTCATTAATTATTGATTATTCTCCTTAATTATGGGAGCTTATCCTGTGCAACAGGGGTAACTCTTGCTCTTCCTTTACTGAGCCGGTCCTGATGAGTGCCAGTTTCATCATGACGTTTCTGATGGTCTTTGCGGTGACTGCACTTGAGGATTCTTGAGTTCTTAATTTTTTCAAATTGACTGACCTTCATTATTTCATTAAGTCATTTATTTTCTTTACTTAGTTTAGTAGTTTTTGCTTCTCATAATCTGGATTAGAACATTACTCAAATATTCACTATTCACTGTATACCTGTAACTCTACCTCTTCACTACTTTACTTTAACTGATGCTCTCAAACTAACATTAACTATTTCAGATCTGAATTATCTCCAGTAATGGAAAAAAAAAGTAAGAATGCTGTTTTTTTGTATCTGTGATGCACAGAAAAGAATAATATAATATTCTATTATATTCTAAATTTGTTATAATGTATTATATACTATCATAGCTTTTATCATTTCCATTGCAGTGAAAAACTTTGTGTAATATTTAATATTTTATATAGAATTTTTATTTCATAAACTATCCCTAAATATAAAAAACATGATTATGTGTTCTAAATTACATTAAATTAATAAATATATACCATTAAATTTCTGTATTGTTGCTTAGGTATTCCAGAGGTGGTTGTTATGGGGTTGCTTATTGGTTGCCATGTGGTTGTTATGATTTTCCAGGTGGTTTATATGGTGCTGCTAAGTGTTTGCTTCAGTATCTTGTTGCTGTGGTATCTCAGGTGGTTGCCATGATGTGTTTTTTTTGTGCTGCTCTTAGAAACATTTTTTCTTTTACCTTGTTATTTATTTTAAATATTTTGTCTTTTTTAATGATCTAATTTATTTTTTTTTCCTTTTAGCCCTTTTATTTAATTTATTTTATTCATTTCATCCTTTATTTATTTTTTATTCTATATATTTATCTATTTGTTTAATTGCTCTACATTTTAACATTTAAATTTTATTCGGAATTATTTTATTTTTTCTTAAGTAAATCTTATATTGTTATATTGCTTGTTTTTATAATTTAAACTTAATTGTCAGTCCCGTTAATGTTGTGTATGCTTGGCTGCGTTGAAAATGAGGGTTACCCTCAATGTATTTACAGAGTGGAAATAAAGGTTGATTGCTTGATTGATTGATTATTGATTACCTTAACCAATCACAGTGCACAATGTATTGAAACCACACCCCTGCACTATTTGTGGGCACTGCAGTCACTGCATGGGTCCAGACCATTTCAATTTTTCATTTCTACATTCTTCTCCTTGTTCTCAGCTGGTTTTCTCCTCGTGCTCCATCCTCTCCTGGTGAGCAGTGCTCTGACATCCCTCTAAACTCTCAGAGAGAACCCCAGGCCGGCGCTTCCTCTGCTGGAAGCTGATCTGGAAGCTGTTTGAAGCTGCTTATCTGGTTTCCGGAGTTTGGACAGCCAGCAAGACGGTGTCATGAAATCAGTTTTGGGGTCACGGGGGAGAGGAGGAGAGAAGCATTGGATTGGTGGAGAAAAGCAGAAACTATTAGAGTTTCTGGATGTAGCCCTGGTGTTACTCAATATGGTGAAAGTAAGAAGCATTGCAGATCCTTCTCAATGCATGCTGGGAACTTTCTCTCCCTTCATTTCTATTGCAGTTTTATTATCTACCCAACTGAACCTTCATTCAATTTTCTAAGCTGTTCAGATACACACTGTAAACCCGGATAAGTAGAATTTACTTAATAAATTTGAGGAAACTGGTTGCCTTAAAAAAGTTAAGTAATGGGGAATGAAAACTTAGGTTAGCATAGCTTAGAAAATCATGTTATTAAAACTAAAGGAAGTTTAGGAAGTTGATTTAACTTTTTTATTTTCGTTATACTGTAATAAGTCCGGATAAGTTGAGTTTACTTTTTAAGGCAGCCGGTTTGCTCAATTTTTTTTTGTTTACAGAATGGGTAAGGAAAACTTGAGTTAACATAAATTAAAACATCAAGTTATTACAACTAAAGTCTAAGTTGATTTATTTCTAAGGTAGCCCGGGGGGGGGGGGGGGGGGATCACTACACACTGATGGTGAGTGTTAGTCAGAAACTGTTGGACACGCCCAGTATGCAAATAGATTGTGACAGAAGCCAATGGAAAAGAAGCTGCCAATGGCAACAGACTAAACTTGTATACTTTATGAAAATACACATTAAATATATGTCCTGTGTATTTGCATAAAATGTATTTTTAAGCAATATGCTTTAAATGATATGTTGTGTTGATAGAAACAATATATAGTGGAATCGAATGCTGCTACTAAAGTAAACTAAAGTGCACTTTAGTGTATTTTTTTCAGTAGCATCAAGATATACACAATATATGCATCAGTATGTAAAGTAGTACATTTGCAATATACTTTGAGTGTATTAAAAAATAATTTAAAAAAGGCATAATTAAATCTACTTAAGTTTGCTGAACTGAACCATAAAACAAGCTCTCAAAAGCCTAATAAATCCTAATGCTTTTATGTTGTGTTTGAATATAGCTTAATTACAACTAAAATATACTTAAGTTGCCATAAGTCGATCCAAAAAATACAGTACATTTAGCATGTATTTAAGTATGTATTAATTTTAATGCTAAAAGTATGTACTTTTCCATGTTAAATATACTTAAATGCACTTTCCTTTTACAAGTAATACCCCAGTAGATATTTACAGTACTGTACATAAACAGCTCTAATACTCCAGAATATGAACGTTTAATCTTGACAATCTTTATTCTTCCAAAGACAAAAGTCTTTATATTTTATGGAGGTATGAAAGAGAAAACTTCAGCCAAAAGGTCTTAAGTTGCCAAAGACTGTGCCATGCTTGGTTTCAGAGGGCATCTAGTGGTTAATTAATTCATTCACTGGTCTGTGGTGTAACTGCTTCTGAAAATGAGTAATAAAACGCGTCTTTGCCGCGTCAGTTCTGAGGTAAATTTAGCTTGACTAATTTAAGGCACATCGTTAAAAAGCATATGGCAGATTTTTCTCAACTGCACAGCTTGCCTTTGCTCAGGAGACTCTGGAAACAAAAGAAATGAACAGCAACCCCCTTCTTCCCCTACCCCAAAATACATTTCTGTTCCTCTTTTTCTCTCTTTTTCGCACAGAAATAGCAGCACTGCTATATAATACTGGGTTTAGAGTCGATGTATTAATCTGCGTTAAAGAGATATCAGCACAAAACAAACATTAACTCTTACATAATCTGGTTTATTATTTTAATATTCTGTTAAAATGCTGTGTAACACTGCCGCTCTGAACCTTTCACTGATATGAACACACACCGACATGAAATAAGAAGCATAAATATGGGAGTTTATAGGATGTTTTCACTGCTCTTAAATATACATATTTTTTACAAGGGACAGGCTGGGGGCTTCCAGGAGAACCAACATCAGCTCTTTAGAATAGCTCAAAAAATCTCAGCTAGTTTTATCAGAATTAGGATTATTTTAGAATTATTTTTTGCTTGAGATTTTTTTTATTTATTTTTTTTACTAAATTTATGATTACCTGCATCTGTTTTAATGCATATGTTTAATGCAATTTCTAAATATCTAATATTTCTCATTTTTTTACAATAGAATATACAGGAATTATTTATCAAACAACGAACCAAAATAAGTTTCATATTTTACTTTTTCTTCAAACTAGGCTCCTCTAGTTTAGATGATCTGTTTTGAGCATCTCTGCTGGATTTTCTCAGGCAGTTTTATGAGGTAGAGTCTCCTGGAATTCATGCTTTCAGTTAACAGCTGTGCTGAAATCATCAAGAGTTAATTACTTGAATGTCTAGATTCTTAATGTTAAAGTTTGAGAGCATCAGTTAAAGTAAAGTAGTGAAGAGGTAGAGTTACAGGTATACAGTGAATAGTGAATATTTAAGTAATGTTCAGTCACTTGAAACAAGTGAATATATGCTAAAAATAAAAATATACACTAGGGTTTATTCATGTTATACTTATATAACATAATATATAATATTGTTGGTTGGGGTAAAATATATGCACAGTTTTTTTTTTGTTTTTTTTTTTCATTCTATTACCCCAGCTCAACTTTTCCAAGTTCAAAAAATACTTAACTTTCCTACTTTCCTCTCCTGCCTTTCTGTTTTTCCTAAAGGAAAGAGCGTGGCAATGACATGAATGTATTCCCTTTCTGTTTCTATTCAAGGACTGTTAAATTATTTTCATCCCAGTCGTTGTTGGAGGGATTTATGGATCTCTATTATGGATTTCTCTCACCCTCCGCTAACACAGACGCTCTCTGCACTGAACCGGATTGATTTCTTCTCATTATGAGGGAGTTACGGAAGCCAGATCTGCCGTTTGTGAGCATCACCAATTATAATGACCTATTCTTCTCACACCGTGCAGAGTTCATCGGCTCTTATCAATTTGTAAGGAATGATTCTTTAAAGATTTCCTTTGGAGAAGGAGTTCATTACAGATGTTGTAGTGTTAAGTGAAAATTGGCCCTGGGTGAGAGCGTGTGAATGAGTGGATGAGTGAGTGTGGGCGTCGCCCTCGGGTGGCCTGGCACGTTCTTCAGGGGGTATTTCTTCTGTTCGGAGCTTAATGATTCCGGTTTGGCTCTGGAGTCGCTGTGATGCTGATCAGAAAGAAGCGAGTTAAAGCTCATTTATGGATAAAGACAGAGTTTTCTCTAACAGAACGATTGGTTTACGTTTGGTACTAGGCTGTCGAGGCACAGTCTTTTCCCCAGAGGCAGGATTTTCAAACTTACATCCCAAAAGGTCTTTCAGTGCAGCTTCCACACATACAGTACACCCCCCCAAACCCATCAACCATGCCGACTGCAGGAGACAGAACAGCAAAACAGCCTGAACAGCAAAATCTGGACAATATGAGTTTTCTGGGCACTTTTAGAAGCAAGATCAAACACATAACAGCCAGAATGTAGAACTACAACACTTCAGAGACCTCAGCATCCTGCTAACATCTCCCAGCAGCTTCCAACTTCAGAGAATCACCAATCCCACAAGAAAACATCAAACTCTTAGCCAACCATGAAAGGAAGAGCATGTTTCTATAGGATCCAAATGTATATAGTATAGAGTAGATGCATCAACAACCCCAAATCAGAAAATGAGAAAATGTTGGGACATTACAAAAAATTTAATATACTACATTCAGTTTGAGCCCAATATATTTTATGTTTTATCTGATTAACTTAATCTCACTTGTTAATATGCATTAATAGACACTTTTCCTAAGTTTGACTTCCTGCTTCTCCAAAATGCTGCAGTAAAATTACTTGTAACTTTTAAGATTAATAGCATGATATGTATTCTTTGTAGATTTAATAGTGTCATTTGATAAAAATTAGATTTTCTGGTTTTATAGGACTTCAAAATCTGGTTTCAAGTGTCAATATCACTTGAAACATGAGATCTATATGAATTTATGCATTTATTAGTGTAATATGATAACCCTTTATGTTTTATAGGACTCTGGTCTATATAAAACCAAATTGTAACTCTGTTCCAAGAAGAAGAAGGGGTAAAAAAAAAACAAAGTGTAAAAAAGGGGTAAACAAGAGGTAAATTTGGGATTGGGATTGGGATTGGGCCAAAATTCACTGTCCTAAATTGCTGTAATCTACTTTAGCCATTCATGATACAGTAAAAACAAGCAAAATGTTTCAGATCAAAATGATCACCACTCTAAATACTGTATTACTCCCAAAGTAATACACTCAAATGCACTCAAAATTGCTTTACCTTTACTTTGGCACTATTTAAAGAAAAGCCACTGTGGTGCACAAACTCAAGCAGAGATTGACTCGATTGTGTTCAAACCACTTTCATCAATTCTGAGTAACTGACTGTAAACACTATTAGCCTGGCGCTAATCATTCATACACTGAATCCATCCCTCTGTAGGCACAGAAAATACCTTTTTTCAAGTCCTTGTACTCGAACCAAAGAGTCATCCAGCCTTTCTTCTTGCTTTAAAAGGCTTATGGATCAAAAACTTGATGTGAGCAACAATGTTTGACAATGGCCAGGAGCTTTCAGAGTCTCTCAGAGGCTAAATAGCGAAGGACACGAAGAGACCAACTCCTCCAATCTAGCAGAGACAGGCTAGCTTGTGTAAGAGCCAATCGGCCCACGGCCTGCTATTGTCCTGGATAACATGCCTGGCAGGTCTGAAAAGACCCTGCTTTCACATCGGCGTCAAAAGAAAAATCTGCGAGCCCGTCTTATCTCCTCTCGACAGCATCGTATTGTTTTCACGTCAGCCAAATCCAGAATGCAACAACACAGCCTGTGAAGCAGAAACAAAACTATCCATTCGTTTGTCAGGTCTTTACATTTTACGCCGTGTTAAAAAAATGAAATGTCAGAAAGCCATTTCTGTATCTTTAGGATACATAGACCTACATTAAACGCAATGCATTCAGAACATCGGGCCCTTTAACTCGGAAACCTTCCGGAGACGTGCGCAGTGTGCTAAAGCTCCGGCTTCAAATCGCTCGCAGTGAAAATGATGAAATTGATAACAAGCCCATCAAATTACACACAAATATGAGGCAGCAGGAGAAACGCTGGGGAGTCCGTCTCCAAAGACTCCACCACCACTTCATTCCTCCTTCCCTCAGCGTGTAAGTAAAGCAATTAAATTCCATTAATCAGAAGTTTAATAAGAATGTTTTTTAAAGCGCCAACAGGGAATCGAGGAGGAAAAGTGGGCAAAATAAGGCGCGTGGTGAAAGGCCAATAAAAACATTTAAATCCAATCAGCGAGAGCAGCGCAGCCTGAATTTCGTCTTTATCATAAGTGAAAATATACTAATTAAAACGTTCCTCTTCCCCTGCACAGCTGGACTCTTCCTTACAAAGAAAGGCGTTTTTATGAGAATGCTTGAGATCATGCTTTATTGTGGTTTATCGAAAACGCCAGTCTTCTTTTGTCATTTAATCATCCTGCTGTGCTCATTTCAAGTTAACTAGTTTCAAACTTCCAGTCAAAAATGGCTGACCCTTCTTGTGAGTATCACAATTAGATCACAATAGATTAAACATTGTGCTCACAATCACAGACTACTTGGTGTATAGGTCTATTAACCATAATATAGTTATAATATAGTTATAATATAGTTATAATATAGTATATAGTAATAATATAGTTAGACATTATCAATCCAAATAACAATAAATGATTACAGTTGTACACGTGTACATAAGAGTCAGATAAATAGCTATATATATTTTTATTAAATGATAAAATCTGAATTATGATTTTTAATATTCAGAAACAATCAAAGTTCTCATAACACATCACACAACAGCTGTTGGAGAAATACGTGTGTGAATGCACACACAATTATACAGTATGTGAATGTACACTCAAACGGTAGCACTTCCTATGAACCCTGTATTCATAATGCATTATGAATGATTTACAGTGCATTATATGCCATGCATAATACCTTATAATGACTGTAATAAAGCTCTATAAAAACTCATAAGTACTTACAGTGACATTAATAACACATTATAAACTACAAGTATAAGGGTTTATAAAGAAAGGGCTTATAATGCCTTATAATATCTTAATATAAGAACATTACACAATGTAGTGTTGTACCAAAATAAACCAAATCTGTGTTATAATGCATTACAACACTACATTGTATACGTTATATATATATTTTTTCTTCCTTGAAGGTTGCTCAAAGCACCGTAGTGATTCCTCCACAGTTTTAAATTCATGAATCCATAAAAGATCATCAAGAAAAGTTAGATAAAACAAACTAACATTTTATTATTTTATTCAGATTCCCAGTTTGGACAAACTGAAAACAGAAGTGTCACCAGACAATCTGACAGATAATAAGATTTTTTTTTTGTTTTTTTTTTTTCTGAGAAGAAACGCAATAAGAAGGTTAAACTGCAATTAAAGGAGGTCAAGATGCTCTTCTTCTATCTGATCAGTGAATCTGCTGGTCATTTCTCAGTGTGGACTCTGAAGCTATAAGTGGCGGTTCTATAATTATGCATTATTAAGCTCTTGTGCGATCAGCTGCCACTCTGTCACTGTAATCACACGTGTGGTTTGGAGCCTGGGGTTCGGCGCTGGGCGCTCACAAGACGTTGTGTGACAGGAGCGACGGGAAAAAGGCCACAGCTTATGAGCTCCACTAATCAGCACTTTCAGCTCCACACACACCTCCTTTCTCTCTCTCTCTCTCTCTCTCTCTCTCTTTCTTTCTCTTTCTCTCTCTTTCTCTCTCGCCACATGGATCTGAATCACAGCAGGGAGCCCTAATGACCCTTCATGGACCAGCATGCAGCAGCACGGGCTCTCTGAAAACTGGATGGATATCACTGCCTGCTTTAGTGGATGACGGATTCAGATCCAGTGCTGTGAAAAGTAGAACTGCTGTTTATTAGTTTTAATAATTAGTTAGCAGTAGAAATGCACCACATTTTTGGCAACTAAAAATACAAAAGAAGCACTTTCAGTATTTGGCCGAATCAATCAGTTAATCAATCGATCAATCAATCGATCCCTGTTTTTCCCTGTTTTTGTAAAAGCTCAACTACTTTAAAAATAAAGGTTGCTCTCAATGTACTTCCGAGTCAAAGTATAGGTTGATTGATTGGTTGATCAATCAATCAACCAATCAATTTATCAACCTATACTTTGACTAAGAAGTAAGAAGTTTTCAATGTATCTGAACATTTACAAAAACAGGGATTTACAAAACGAAGAAAAAAAAAACTACAAAACACTTTTACACATTTTTGTTTTAAGATTTTCAAACTACAAGAAGGCAAGAAGGAGACATTGAGGCAGACACAAATGCAAGTAGATTTATCGAATAATAAACAAATAAACAAACAAGCAACTAAACAAAGAAAGAAACAAACAACTGAAGCGAAACAAAACATGAGACACAGAGAATACTGATGAGGACTGAAGTAAAAACAGACAGGAACAAAGGGAATTATTTATACACACAGATGGGGATCGGAAACAACAAACACCAGAGGACAGGTAACAAGTGGGCGGAGCTACAAATGAACGGGTAAGCATGCAGACAGGCAGGAGCAGAACGGTGACTAAGGGCTTTACTGATTACTTTATTTAATGTATCTGCTTACATTACAGTTTTCATGCATCTTGGCAGCATGTTCTCCTCCTCCACCAGTCTTACACACTGCTTTTGGATAACTTTATGCTGCTTGTGATCATCCATCTTTCTCTTTATTATATTCCAGAGGTTTTCAATTTGGTAAAATCAAAGAAACTCATAATTTTTAAGTGCTCTGGATGGATGGATTGTAGGTGGTAACTTTTTAAGTTATAGTTGGGTCATTGGTGGTACATTTTCTAAAAAGATTAAAAATCACTGTCATAAGGTGTTCAGGTAACAAGGGGGCGGAGCTACAAATGAACAGGTAAGCATGCAGAGAGGAGCAGAATGGTGACTAAGGGCTTTACTGATCACACCTGGATCTGGAAAGTCTATAAAGAATATGACAAGTATTTTATTATCCTACTAAAGAAAAAGGGTAACACTTTATTTTAAGGAACACAATTTAGGTGCTTATTAATGTCTTATTATTTGCTTAATAAAGCCTTGATAAGACATTTGTAAATGATTTATTCACTACTTATTAGGCTTTATTTTGTATTCAAGTAGTGCACAAGTAGGGGTCTGTGATTGATTAAATATTTATTACGTTCTTTTTGTAGTGTCTACTTAGTGATTAAGTGATCTCACTTTGGAATATGGTGCACATCTATTAGTGACTTATTAACCCCATATTAAGCCATTATTAACTCAAGAAACTCCAGCCACAGCCATAACCTTGCCAAACTCACATAGATCAAACTGCGGCCAATTATACAATAATAACATGTAGAATTATCTAATAGTTAATGCTTAATAATCTTCTTAACAGGATGCTAACATAAATGTTTATAGTGCACTATAAGAACTAATACAGCCATTATTAATCACAGAACACATAACAGACCCCTAATTAAGCACCAATAACACTTAACACACAGAAAAAAGTCACAACAAATGTCTAATTAAGGCTTTATTAAGCAAATAATAAGACATTAATAAGCGCCTACTTTGTGTTCCTTAAAATAAAGTGTTACCAGAAAAAGTTTGATAACAGTTGCTCTCAATTTAACCTGGTTTGAAAGCATTATATATGTTCGAAAAAATGGACTTTACTCCATTTCTGCACCAGACATGTCCATAAAGTCCTCCTGTATTAACCGCGTGGGCATGGTCATGGTGTGCCACGACCACAGAGCTGAAGACGATGTTATCAGACAATCAACATTGTTAAAATGCAATTTCTCTTCATGGTCATTGGCTGCATTGTTGGGTAGCTCCAGTGTTGCTCGGGCTGCAGCTATCTGGGTCTGTAATGTGTTTATGTAGGGAAGTCACTCCACTGTGCAGAAAATTGATTCTCTAGCAAACACAGGCAGATAGCTCGGAGCTTCGGAAATCTTTTTTTATATATATTTTTTCAGTAGACGAAAATGTATTTCACTCTTCCGTGCCACCACTGATTAAACAGTTTTAGCGCCCAGGCAGAAAACGTACAGAAACACAAACACCCCAGGGCTACAGACTGAACCGCCCAAGGCAGTCTGCTCACTCAGACTCACTCACTCATTTAGCCACTTAAAATAATATAAAATAAAATAAATACTGCATTAAACATGCTTATATGCATACTTTAAATAAGTGACGTCCACCTGCTACAAAGGTGCAATTCATCATTCATCTGAAGAGTTTGAATGCAATTATTACTTTAAAGCAGCATTCTTTATGATTATTATTTTTCTTTTAAATATAAAATATATATATATATATATATATATTTATATTAGTGTGTATAGTAGTGTATAGAGGGCAACATTCTATGACAAATGTCATCAACGTGCTTCTTCTTTGCTTCCTTCTGCAATGCTTGCCAAGAAATTCAGTTTAGAATGTGAAACTTATATATCATTATATTATATAGATGTATTACACACGAGTGATCCATTTTAAGCATGTATTTAACATTTTACTGTTGATTATGAAGCTTACAGCCAATGAAACCCCCCCAAAAAATCAATGTTTTAGAATTACAATATTATAATATAAGGCCAATTGGTACTTTTGGAGCAGTGTGGGCAGTGTACCAAGTCCTGCTGGGAAATGAAATCTGCATCTACATAAAAGTTGTTATCAGCAGAGGGAAGCTGTAAGATATGAAGTGCTGTAAGATTTTGTGGGAAAACAAAACTGCACTGACTTTAGACTTGATAATAAAACTTAGTGGATCAACACCAGCAGATGACAGACATGTCTCTCCAAACCAACCAATCACTGATCATCAGTAAATTTTACATTTCATTTGAAGGAAATCAAGGGAGCAGAGTCTGGAGGAAGAGTGAAGAGACACACAGTTCAAACTGCTCGAGGTCTAGTGTGAAGTTTCCACCAATCAGTGATGGTTTGTTTGGAGAGACATGTCTGTCATCTGCTGGTGTTGATCCACTGTGTTTTATTATCAAGTCTAAAGTCAGTGCGGTTTTGTTTTCCCACAAAATCTTACAGCACTTCATATCTTACAGCTTCCCTCTGCTACTGACAACTTTTATAGAGGTGCGGATTTCATTTTCCAGCAGGATTTGGCACACTGCCCACACTGCTAATAATATTTAAATTTTATGAGACATTGAGTTTTTACAAGCTTCAAGGTCAGGGTAGGAATGGATGGTTTAAGGCCCGGAGAACAAAAAGCATGTGTTTTTTTTTTGGCCTCGATCTATATATATTTTATTTTCACTAACATTCTTTAGTACTCAGATGTGTTTGTGTTTTCTACGTTTTACAGCACTTTTCTGAGAGAGAATCATCAGTAAACAGGCTGAATCTGTGTCTCTTTGCCAGTCCTGCTGTGTTAAATGACAGGTTTTTAAAAGGTGGCTAATTCACACCAGGTGAGTTCAATCAAATTAGTACAGGCTGCTCTAACCCAGTCACTCCCAGAGCCTCAGGAAATCTCAGCGCTGTTTAAAACAGCATTTGATTTATACATTAAGGTTTGGCCAGATCACTTTGAAAATGCTTTTGTTTCCTGCGTCTAAAGCTTTTCATTTAATTTAGCGAATGTCTGCAGCTACAATTAGACCTAGACGTTCTTGGAGACAGCCCATTCGCTGTTTTGCATTACAAAATAAAATGAGAAATGTCTGAAATAACAAAAAATAGATTCAGAGCTTTCAGACCTCAAATAATGCAAAGAACAAAACAAGTTCATATTCATAAAGTTTTAAGAGTTCAGAAATAATCAATATTTGGTGGAATAACCCTGATTTTAATTAAATATGAATTATACAATTCTTACTAAAAACCAATGTAGTATACAGCACTAAAATAATAAAATATTCAGAAGTTCTGGAAAATCTTAATTTTAAATATACATGTATATGCATTGAACTTCTCTATACCTAAAAATTCTATTACATGAATTTAAAATTTATTAGGTAATTGGTTACAACAAAAGTTTTGAGTTTTTTTTTTATCTATTTATTGGGTTTTACAGTGTAATTTATCCTCATCCAGTTCACAGTCCACACAGCACACGCTAGAAAGGTATGTTTGGGCAGTGATACGTGTCACGCAGGATTATTCTGAACATGCCCGGACTTACTTAAGATCTATTTTCTCTCTGGCAGAGTGTGTGGAGGTACCTCACGCGTTTTGACTCCTAACTCACAATACATTATACAGAGGGGCAGCTCAGAGAGCCAGGTACATTATTTTGCTTTTAGTCAAATGAGTGTGAACAGAGGTATGATGTGGAATTAAAGGCCAGGCCGGGTAAAAGGGCAGAACTTTAAATAACCTTAAAAACCAGACGTTAAGCACTTTAACAAATAAACTAAAAACAGCATGTGACACTTTTAACCTCACAGGGAAGCTGGTGACTCAGTGAGTACGTTTCATTGAAATGATTTGGCAAAAGTTAATATAATAATGTCTTATAGAGAGAGGAGTAACTGCACAGTAAATGCTTGTTTTGTGCTTGTTGTTATTTTAAATTTAATATTTTAAGTTTGCAAGTAAAATTAATACTTTTTGGGATTTACGATAAAGTAATATAACACTCTAAAAAGTAATTCTTGAGAACTAATATTATCAAGTTTTAACAAATAGAAAAAAGTGATTGGAACCAACTTTTAGTTACTTTATGTGTCAATACTCTTTCTACAGTGTTGGTTCATGCAGCTTTCCTATAGGCTCCTGGTACCATATATTTGCATATTGGGTGTGGCATCTACCTTACTTACCATCTTTGTGTTGTCTGTTGCCCAAAGCTACCTTATCCTGGGCGTGCAGTAATTATAATATATGTGTGGATTGTAGGCTGTAAGAGCAAGTTACCTTTATTCTGTGTTCCTAGTGTAAATATATATTTTATATTTATATATATATATATATATATATATATATATATATATATATATATATATATATATATATTTATATTTATATTTTATTTATATATATATATATATATATATATATATATATATATATATATATATATATATATATACACTAAATAAACTAAATTATTTAAGTCCACAGAATTTGAAAATAACTGTTGATTTAATTAAATGTTTCTTGAATAAACTTAACTGATTCAAGTTATCATCTAGCTTTGACTCAGTTAAGTTAAATAAACTTAAATTGTATGTATTTACAACTTAACTGAGTCAAATCTAAATGATAACTTGACTCAGTTAAGTTGAGCCAATGAATATTTTTTTTTACAGTGTAATAGTATGGGTTTAGCAGATTCAAAGACAATATATCAGCATACTAATCCATACTAATCCATACTAATCCATTTCTAACTAACCGAAAGTGATGAATACTAGTGTATTCTTGTTAGTCAGACAGAGTTACTGGTGTTTAAATCTTGTAGACAGAGAAATTTGTGTCCGAAAACTAAAAAACATTGATATACGCAGCAGCGGGTGACGTTTTAGACCCTAGCTTTCTGTTATTTATGTCGTAATTGTTGTATTTACTGTTGTAATCATGTTGAGTTGTGACTTTATAATAATAACTGTATAATAACTGTATTATTAACTGTAATAATAACTAATAACTGTTGATTTTTTATGATGTTTTTATGTGTGTGATGAGTTTGTTGTTCACCATCTTAATGGTGTGACTGGTTTCATATACGTCATCTCAAATCTCATATACACCTCTGGAAAAAAATAAGAAAAAAATATTAAAAAGCACTTTCTGAATCAGTTTCTCTGATTTTGTTATTTATAGGTTTATGTTTGAGTAAAATAAACATTGTTGTTTTATTCTATAAACTACAGACAACATTTCTCCCAAATTACAAATAAAATATTGTTATTTAGAGCATTTATATGCAGAAAATGAGAAATGACTAAATTTCAGACCTCAAATAGTGCAAAGAAAACAAGTTCATATTCATAAAGTTTTAAATCAAGTTCAGAAATTATCAATATTTGGTGGAATAATCCTGGTTTTTAATGAAAGTTTTTTTTTTCATGCATCTTGGCATCATGTTCTCTTCCTCCACCAGTCTTACACACTGCTTTTGGATAACTTTATGCTGCTTTACTCCTGGTGCAAAATTAATTCAAGCAGTTCAGTTTGGTGGCTTGATGGTTTGTGATCATCCATCTTTCAACCTCTTGATTATATTCCAGAGGTTTTTTAATTTGGTAAAATCAAGGAAACTCATCGTTTTTAAGTGTTTTCTTATTTTTTTCTTCTTAAGCAGAATAAACCTGTGTGGAGCCACATAACAACAGGAAAAACAAGAAATAGCAAGCAAAAAATAAGAAATGCAGATAGTAAAGGAAAAGGAAGATTCATGCAGCTATTTGGATGTAGTTATAGCACAATTATGTTTGGTCTTTTGTAAAGTCTATATTTCCTTCGACTGAGCGCTCGTTGATTTGTGAGCTGCTCCAACCAATAGAAAACTCTCACAGCTTTTGTTGTGGAACAAGAACTAATCTTCCAGGTTTGATGTGTGATGGTGGTGTTCCTCAACAACAGGAATGCTTTCCTTTACAGTTCAGCTTGAAAAAGATGTCTGTAATCTCAACAATAAAATCAGTTTGAATAGCAATTTGTCCTTTAGACATAACAAAGAGTAATACAACACAATCATGTGAGCTCCACCAGCCACAAAGCACTGGTGCAGATCTGCAATTGCACAAATAAATCAGTAAAACAAAATAGCCTGTATAATACAAACTGTGCAGCACAAATCACCAAAATATCACGCTGAGCGTAAACTGCAAACCGCGGAGCAATCTCCTGTTAGCATCATAACTCTCTCTTAGAGGAGACGCAACTCTTTGGTACACAGTATTAGCAAAAGCCTTAATTCCTTAAAAGTTACTTTAGCAAGTTTAAAACAACTTTATTTATGACCTGTGTTCTTTTGTAATCTTAAAGAGGACTTATTATACCTCTTTTTTAACCCTTTCAGACTCTACATCCATTGCAATGGATGTTTCGTTGTATTCATCGTTGTTTTTTTTTAACAGAATTGACATTTATTATCCAATCAAACAGCAGCTTAGCCTCACCCACTGCATTGGACAAAAAAAGATAGAAAATTGCAGTTATTACTGGAAAATAATTCAGTTCTGAAAAGGTTTAATTTAGAATAGGTCTATGGGATATATAGAACATGTACAGTATATGAAGTTTTTTTGCACAAAAAATTACTCATTTCATTTCATTCCCTTTCAACAATTTAAGGGCTCTGTCACTTTTATGCAAATAAGCTCTCGGTAGCCACGCCCCATGTTCATGCTAAGAATTTACCACACGTTAGCGTTAGCTTGTGCTAAATGGCAAAACTTGAACAAGCTAATTTGTACTTTACTGCGATAGAAGCACAAAACTTCACAAAACAGTGCCCACAGGACACTGTCTACAGGATGCTGCCTACGGGATACTGCCTACATTACGCTGCCCACAGGACACTGCCCACAGGACGCTGCCTACATGATGCTGCCTACACTAAGCTGCCCACAGGATGCTGCCTAAAGGACACTCCCCACAGGACGCTGCCCAGATGATTCTGCCCACAGTACACTGCCCACAGGATGCTGCCTAGAGGATGCTGCCCACGGTACACTGCCCACAGGACGCTTCCTAGAGGATGCTGCCTAAAGGACACTACCCACAGTACACTGCCCACAGGATGCTGCCTACAGGACAAAGCTGTTTAAAACTCCAGCATTGAGCGTAAATTAAAGTTATCATTATCATTGATTTTTCTTTATGGAATATCGTCTTAATATCTTATTATTAATAGTTGTGGTAGAAATAGAAAAATCTGGTGTACTTGTTGACCGTTTGTTGCACCCACGGGAGAGTACTTCATGCCATAATTTCTTTTAGGAAATTGGTTACACTCTTTTGTTTTTCATTTTTCACTCTCAAGTTGTTTTCTCATTTTTCTTTTGATTCTGTGCTTCAGTGAATCATCCTAATTTCACGTTTACATGCGCAGCTTGTTGAAGCATGGCCCAGGTTTTCAGGTTTTAGATGCAGGAAGAGGTTTGGTATATTTATCCGTACGTGAAATACGGCCTCTCTTCATTTTCAGTTACGTAATCCTGAAAAACAGAGCAGAAATAACTTTAATAACTAGATGATATCGCCGGCAGCGGCGCGATACCCACTTGTCCTGGAGTAGCCTGGTTGGTTCATTGAAATGCAAGTGGCCTGACTGCAGCCAAATTACCCTGTCTGAGAGCTTGTTTACACACCTTGTTTTCTGGATGTAATCTGGCTGGATTCCATTTACACTTTACACTGATGTGCATCACAAGTGTTTGCAGCAGGGGTTCAGCTAGATATGTGTGACTAATAAAGCTGACAACAGAAAATAATGCATTCTGAATAAAGAGGTGGGGGGGTTCATTATAAGTTCTTTAGTAAGGAAATGTTTCTACATATTAGAATAGAACCAGCACAACTCTAAGAACTCTTTCTATGGAAGTAAAACCATTAGTAGATTGAAGTAGAAAAGTAATTTCCAACCTCACAATCTGATAAGAAGTGTTCTAACCATGCTAATTTGGTAAGGGTCTCTCTTTAAAATAAGTGTCTTTAATAACTGTGTAGTTGCATATTAACAATCCATGTAATAACAGTGTAATTACCTGTGAAATGTGCATCGTTACAGATTAATTACAGTTGAACCGGTTATTCTTCCTGTGTTATAATACCTGTGAAAAACTCCACACAAGTTACAAATAAATCAAAATTAAAACTTTAATCCTGTGATTAAACTGTACCAATGTGCACTTCACCAGTAGGTACACTGTTATTACACATGTATTACATGGATTTTTGTTTGTGTGTGCAACTACTCAGATATTAGAAATATATAGTCAAAAATATATAGTCCAAGACAAGGCTTGTAAGCATCCCAGTCTGGGAAACTGCTCCATACTGAATTAGCTCTTCTAAGTCTTTTATATCATAAGTACAGTAAAAATATAAAATATATGTTATTTATTGTCTTTACTGCCTCCTCTAGGTTATAAATGGTCCTACAGTTAAACACATATATCAGTCTCTGGTGCCACACAGTGGAGCATCTTCACATCCCTCACACAGTCACTGCAAAGGAGAGAAAAAGAGAGAAAAACAGAGAGAAAGAGAAAGAAAAGATTACGGGCTCCACGCCAGTTCAATTTGACAGAGGCGAAAGGAAGCAGACCTGATCTGCTTTTAAGCTCTCCGGTCCAACATTGCCAGTTTCATTACTACAAAACAGGTGTTAAGAAATGGGCTCCATGTTCAATTTACACCCTCCCTCCCTTCCTCCCCTATTTTGCAAGGCAATTCCAATATCCTCAGAGAAACAAGCAAGAGTAGCAAAACAGAAAGGAGGTGCAATTGAGGTTATATCAGTGGTTTTAGAGGCTTAAACTCATTCAGAATACCAAGCACTGAGGTGCCAGAGGTTCTGTTAATGCTTTAGTGTATTACTTTCACAATGACATAATATGACCTGAACTCTCTTTCTTAGAAATATTAGATTTTTATATATTATTTTCAAGGGCCTCTAAACCCTAAATCATATATACATTTTTTCCATTAACAGCTGAATATTTTTAGGTTTATTTGAAGTAATAAAAAAACATACAGTACATACATACAGTCCTGCTTATTTTTTTTTTATATAAACATTTCCTAATCTTTAAAAAACACTTTTATTTTGGTATTTATTTTATTTTATTCATGCACATAACATCAAAACATAATGAAGACGAAAATGTTTTAACGCTTTAACAATAATGATAAGAACAGTGCAGGTAAAGTACAAAAAAGCCAGCAAGACTTGTACTAGGCACTTTCCCATTGCATTTAAATACAAAAAAATATATATATATTATGTTAACAGACAAAATATGACGTAAAGGAAGTAGAAAAGTAAAGTGTGTGTATATATATATATATATGAGGAAGTAGAGGAGATAAAAAGGAAGGGAATAATTCTATATAATTCTTGTTCTGTGTAATTCTTATTATATTACCATAGTTTAATATGTAGCTTCAATGTTTTATGGCCGAACTTCATAACAAGCTTAAAAAAAGATTGCTACTAGTTGGTCTCAGTAGCTAACCAGCTAGCTAGCTAACTTTCCCAGTCCACCTTAAATGATGCAACAGACGGCAGGGGCTCCAGCATTTAAGGCGGAATGGGAAAAAAAAAAAATCTTATTCTAAAAGAAAGCTAATTTCAGCTCCCTATCAGAGAGGAATTAAGGAATGGACAATAATAATTCATTTCTGCAAAATCTCCCACCTTTTTGAAGACTTACAATACAATATGTCCTAAAGTTAACTATAGTTAACCAGCAGCAGCAGCAGCAGCAGCAGTTTTAGATAGATAGATAGATGCAATGACATTGATTATAAAAGTGACTGATGTGCCATAGAAATATAAATATAAATATGCATATGTTACAAAATAGTTCTGAGAAGGGAATATGTGAATACCCAATCATGAGTAACTGTACTGGAAAGTAAGTGAGGTTGGGTAGGATTACTGAACTTTACCTAGAGCTCCTGATGGCGTATCGGTGGTGATGTATAAAGGGTTCCCCAATTCTTATAGGGGTAGGATTTCATCCTTTCCTCTTCTAACTCTGTTCTAAGAGGAAGAGTTACATTCAAAAAGAAGGGGGCCAATGGGGGAAATGAAACTGGGCCCAAAAGTCCAGGTAGGTGTAAAAGCATCCTCAGAAATCACACAGGTACTGTAGGGCCACCATCCAAAGGCCTGTAGGCAGTGAAACGCTGAATATGTATTGCAAATTCACCAGTTAAGTGTGACTTGACCTAATAATACGATGATAAATTGAAGAAACCTGTAGCATTTGTTCGCTCTTGACTCTCCTGAGCTTCAGGGACATGAAAGAGTCTTCTTGAAGTCATGTATCATTACAGGCTGAGGGCCATTTCCTGTTCCGCTTGGATCCTCATCGTTCGGCCTTTCGACTTCAAAGTGCCACAGTGCTACTGACCTGAAGCTCTGAGCTCTTATTACACGGCCGGCTACACCACCGCTCTTTTACAGGACAGAGCTCTGACCTCTCGTGCTTTCTGTGCTTCAACTGGTGAAGCTTAAGGCTTAGGTTTAAGTAAACAACTGAATACGCCATGCAAGAAATGGTTTCATTATTAAACTGTTATTCTACACAATACAAAATAAGAAATACTTCATTGGTATGTTGAGCACAAAATCATTTATTGGTATTAGATAAAGGTGTTTCCTGATTTTTATTTCGCAACTTTTCTTGTTTTTTTTTTTTGTCCCTCATTCTGGATGAGCAGCTGGTTAACTCGCCCAGTTAGGGTTAATTCTAGACATGATCTATTAGATATCGTACAAACAGTCCTCTTGTAGTCCTTTAATAAGAGAATGAAAGGAAATTGTAGGCATTGCACTTGAGACGATGCAACACCTCACAGAGCGACTATAGTTGATTTCCCTTCAGACGAAGAGGAGAACGTATTGATCTGATTGAGACGAATTCCTTCTATCTTTCCGTCTTCCTTCTCTCTTTTTTTCCATATGCTGTAAAGTACATGTGTCCCAGCTAGTGGCTGACCAAGGTCAAATATACCTGAGAGGGAAAAAGTGAGGCGGAGAAGGATGGAGAGAAAAAGAAGAAGAACGAGACGTTCGCCATCAAATATGCATGTGCGACTGTGGCTTCCGAGATTCCTGCGATCAGGAGTGCTCAATGACGAATTTCAGAGAGACAGAGGACGAAATGGAGAGACAAAAATAAATGGAGAGAGATATAGAACAGCTCCGTCTCCATGCGAGGCATCGACCGGCTGCTTATTGCCTCACCGACAGAAGAATATTAAGCTGCATTTCATCTCGTATCCGCTTTAACGAGGCCCAGCGAACGAGCTGAGAGCAAAGACGGAGCAAGGTTACCGCAGTCGGCTCTTGGCCCTTTCCATTTCTCTCCATTCTCCCTTCTTTCTTTCTCTTTTTCTTTCCACCACCCCAAATATAGAAGCCCTCTGTCCCTCAGATCTGGCCTCGGCAGCCATGAGACGCACTCACTTCAAACACTTGCACTGTGATCATTTGCAATGCAACTTAATAATCCTCCACCCCTTGAGTCAAGAGGGTGAGAGAGAATAAAAGGAGGAACAGAGGAAGGGAATAAAAAAAAGAAAAACGAAGCATAAGGAAAGTTGCGCCGGTCTCAGCGCGGAATGCTAAAACGCTAGAGGGAAAGAGGAATAGATTGACACCAGGCTTTTAGCACTGGGGAGGTGAATGCATATCAAGCAGCAACCGTTCCGAGCTCGGAAAGAGAGAAAGAAAGAAAAAGAGAAAGAGCGAAAGAGGGGTACGTAATCAAACATACAGAAAACAAAAACTGGCCCTCATTAGCAAAGGTCTGGGAGTGTGCATGCTTTACTCGGAGGAAGGAAGGATGAAATGAAGTGGGTGGGTGTGGAGGGGGGTTCATATGGAGAAGGAAGAAGAAGAGGAAGAACAAGAAGAAGAAAAAGAAAAGAAAGAAACAACACCATGACCAAGGTTCCTGCCTCAGCTACACTGATGCCCCCCGTCTCATACTGATGAATAGCTAATCAGGGAACTTGCTCAGACAGCCTTGAAAACTTTCCATTGTAATTTCAGGCACATACTGACATATTGATTATTCATTAAGAACAGCGGAGCTTCTGGAGCTGGTTAATTACTAGCTCCGAGAACTGAGGACGCTGCGTGAGGAAATGTGGGAAATTGTGGAACAGGAAAAAAAGAAAATGAAGAAACAAATCCTCACAGGGAAACATCCCACCCTGGCAAACATCTGGCCAAGAGCTATAGCGCCCCCTAAAGGACATCATCATCACAGCGGACGCGGGATTACCACACCGTACTGTGCAATGAAGAACTGAGGCAGGAGCTCTGTAACTTACTTAAATAAACTTGGTTTAGGTTTAAAGAGTAAAGATTAAAGATGGTAAAGTATTTTAATTATTATTGAATTAAGTTAAGTTAGTTCAGTTCTCTGATCAGCTTCTTTTTTTCTGTCAAATTCTACAGAGCTGTACAGAGCCAGTGTTCTCTGGATGGATGGATGGATGGATGGACTGATGCTTTATTGATTCTGAAGGAAATTTAGCAAAGTGAAATCTTTTAATCATTTGTTATAAATACATACAGCTCTGGGAAAAAAAAAAAAAAAAAAAAAAAAAAAAACAAGAGACCACTTAAAAATTATGAATTTCTTTGATTTTACCCAATTAAAAAAGATTGATGATCACAAGCCATCAAACCAAGCTGATCTCCTATTATTTTTGCACCAGGAGTAAAGCAGCATAAAGTTATCCAAAAGCAGTGTGTAAGACTGGTGGTGGAGGACATGACGCCAAGATGCATGGAAAAAACTGTGATTAAAAAACAGGTTTATTCCACCAAATATTGATTTCTGAACCTCCTCCGACACATGTGAAGTCAGACTCTGTCTCTTTTTTCTGAACACTTTTTGATGATTAGCATCACAGCGCTAACGCTCGGAGGAAAGCGCAGCGACTCGGTTCTGATACATCAGCTCACAGACGCAGCCTTGTGCTGACTGATCTACATCACCCTAGGAGGAGTGATGAGGGGAAAGCAAGAGCGCCATTATACTGTACTGTACCCACCCAGAAAGAGAGCAAGGACAACTGTGCTCTCTCGGGGCTCCGGCAGCAGCTGATGATGACAGCAAGCTGCATGACCGGGATGAATTCCAGTAAAACCTGTAGAAAACTAACTTCTTTACTTCCTTGTCTAAAGTTTTTAGTCTTGAATTACGAGCGAAACTGTCATCAGCAGCTTCAAGTATGATATGATGGTCATTAAATTCAGAATGGCCTCTCAACACATCGAGATGAATCTGAATATTGATGAGCGAAGGTTTTGCGGAAACTCTAAAGCATGCTTGTAGCGAAACATTTGTATGTATATTGTGTATCTGTATGAGAGACGTGTCCTCGCGGACGCTGGGTGTAAAGCGTAAGCAGCCGTACGCTTCTGCCTGTGCTGGAATTACAGAGTGAATATCTGAGCCGCCTTCAAACATTTTCCTCCTCAGAGCGACCGGGGCGTCAGTGGGAGTGCAGTAATTACCCATAAAGCCACAGGTGCGAGTGTGTGCACAAGAGCAGGGGCTAATGGCCGCTCTGTGCTCCCGGCTCAGAGCCAGGCGAGGTGAGAGGCAGCCTCAAAACTGCCTGTTGATAAATATTTATGATTTGTTTATTCATAATGACGGGGGCTCATCCCTTTCCAGAGCCGGCTGCAGTCTGAGTGAGCAGGTGAGGACGGTGCGGTCACATCTGATCACACCAGCTCGCAGTGTGTGCGCCGGATGAATACTGAGGGGCGTCTGAAGTTTTTATAATTCCAAACACACACACATATACAGACACGAGAATACAGACTGCATGTAGTGTATAATACTAAAAGATGCTCTGATCCGTCTCTTTCCATTTCTCCTCGCTCCCTCCTTTTTCAGCCGGATACTCTGGGTGTAATGATGCACTCTAAATATAAAGATTCTGGATTCAGCTTTCAAAAGAATATTGAATGACATAAAATGAGGAGACATATTTCTCTTACTTGTATTTCTTATGTGTATTAAAAAAAACGATGCAAAAAGTTTCATAAATAAATATACTATACTCTCTAGTATATCTAGAAATTCCAAATAAAAATATTTTCATTTAGAGCATTTATTTGCAGAAAATGAGAAATGGCTGAAATAACAAAAAAGATAATGCAAAGAAATGAAGTTTATATTTTTAACAGTTCTAATTTTAAGAGTTCAGACATCAATATTTGGTGGAATAACCCTTTTGCTTTTAATCACAGTTTTTTTTTTCATGCATCTTGGCATCATGTTCTCCTCCACCAGTGTTACACACTGCTTTTGGATAACTTTATGCTGCTTTACTCCTGGTGTAAAAATTTAAGCAGTTCAGTTTGGTGGTTCAATGGTTTGTGACCATCCATCTTCCTCTTGGTTATATTCCAGAGGTTTTAAATTTTCAATTTGGTTAATTTAAAGAATTAATTAATTTTTAAGTGCGCTCTTATTTTTTTTTACACAGCTGTATATTTCCAAAAGTATCCTCTTGCCTGGCTTTTGTTTGTACCATTTGGTGTTGTAAGGCTTGTGTAGTTGAGGACAGGTTAGTGTCCCAGTGATGCTTATTGGCTGTAAGCTTCAATCATCAACAATAAAAGAAATAAACGCTTAAAATAGATCACCCTGTGTATATATGTATATTTGAACTAAATTACCGAAATAAAGTATTGGTACCAGTAAGTTCAACAATATACAAATATTTTGAGATGAACATTTCTATATTAAATATTTCTGGAAGTATCTCCACGTCTGCATCTGTCTCTTGTTTGTACCGTTGGCTTGTAATTCAGAGCAGGTTGGTGTCCCTGTGATGGTTAGATGATGAAGTTTAACTTATATAGCACCTTTCTAGAAACCCAAGGACGCTTTAGAATTTACATGTTGTTTTTTTTTTATATACACAAGCACATTACACATCAACACTCATCCACACACCGGTGAGAAGCGGCAGCCAATAGCGCACAGCGTACTCTCAACCAGAAACAACCGTCCAGCTGGAGGAGGACTGCACTACAGCAATTACCCAGGACAGAGTGTCAATCCATTTCTGGGCACAGTCATAAATACATTTACTCACACTTTTACACACATACAAACTTACATACATATCACACACTTTACACATACACACCAGATCAATTTAGAGTGTTACATTTTTTGGGCAATTTAGAGTATTCAATTTACCAGACCAATTTTAAGTATTAAATTTTCTTATATTTTTTTTACAATTTTACAATTTACTCCTTATCTATCTCCAATTTACCTGATCTCCATGTTTTTGGACTGTGGGAGGAAACCGGAGTCTCAGGAGGAAACCCACGCAGAGACAGGGAGAACATGGAAACTCCACCCAGATACTTGAACTTAAACCCAAGACCCCAGCGCTAGGAAGCCAACATTCTAACCGCTAATCCACCGTGCCGCCAATGGTACGGGATGGGATGGTATAAGTTTTGCTGTTTGTTATGAGGTTTATATCAAGTCATATCTGAGTTATAAAACCTAGAACGTCAGCATGTAGCTGCAGAAGCACAACCAAACCCAAACACATACCACTCTGATAAGAGACTGCTTAAAGAAAAAATACAATGTATGGATTATTATCTCTGTGGCAATGTCTTTATTGGACTTATTTTTCACATATAGCCAGATCATGGACAATTATACAGCAGTTCCGGTACTAGCTGATCTCCAAAAAGAAATTAACTGGCTGGAATATGACGGCTGTGTCCCCCTTGTGACCTCTTGGACGTGTCTCCGATGTCCTCAGCAGCAGCAGCAGAGACTTCAGCGTATCTTTGTTCCCGTCTCCTCTCTCAGTTTTCTCCTCTGAGCACTGACTCCAGCTCACCATTCTCCTTCAGCTCCTGATGAAGCACAAACAGCTCTGTTAAACAGTGAACCTGCATATATTTATTTATATATATCTGACTCCAACATATCTTTAAATCTGTCAGTTTTACAGCATATCGTAAAATCCTTACCCTCTTATTCTTATAAAGAGTAAGAGAGGGCAGGCCTGAAGGTGTTGGTGTTTTATATGTGAGGTTTTACTGCCCTCTAATGGGTAAAAGCTGCTGCTACAAGCAGGGATTCATGGTAGAAAATATGAGACCATTGGAGAAAAACTTTGGAAAATGGAAATACTTAGGTAAAATCTGCACTGCAATTTCTAAAAGGCACGTAGCATTTTCAAATAATGTATTGATGTTTTTTTTTTTTTTTTTTTTTTTAAATGATGCCTGTCCACTGCCACTTTTCTTCAACGCATGTCACCATGCAGACGTAGACAATCATAAATTTAAGATTTTTAATTTGTAATAAATCTCACTGTAATCTATAGTTCTATAAATCCTATAAATTCATTAATTTTCAGCTTCTTCTGTGGTTAAAAGGTGACTGTTCAGTGTGTGTGAGGCTTGTATGTGTGTGAAGTCGCAGCCTACTGTTCCCTGATTCATTTGAGTAAAGTTGAGCTCTGCAGAACTTTTTTGCCGGAGGGCGGGGCTTCGTTCAACGCAACGCAACTCAGCATGAACAGCGGCATGAGGTGACTCTCTCCATTGAATTTTATCGATTTTATCTTTTGAAATTTATTAGATTATATTTTTGTTAGTATTTTTTCCATTCTTTTACAGAATACTTTGACTTATTTGACTTTTGTTTCGCTTAAAACACTAAAATCTGGTGCCTTAACCCTTTCAGACCCTGCGTTCATTACAATAGGCATCACGTATTTAACTTATTTTTAAATGTTATACTATAACACTATTTGATCAGTAGCTTGGTCCCATACACTGTACTGGAAAAACAGTACAACTAGAACTATTGTGGCAACATAAGAGCTAATTTTTTACTAATTTAATGTGATTTAGAACACTTTTTTTTTATATAAAAACAAAAAATAATGCACACAGGCTTTCAATGCAATGGATAAAAAAATCAATATTTTAGTTATTTAGGATTTAATTGCTATACAAATTTTATAGTGGAATATTAGAATCTTCTTTTCTGGTCATTACAGACAGAAAACACCATTCATTTTCCATTCTTTTTTCCATCACTGGACATAATTCAGGTCTGAAAGGGTTAAGTATGAAAAATAACCTGAAAATAGACCGTTCACTGATAGGGCGCCTTACAGTCCAAAAAATACGGTAAAAGTTACTGGGGGAAAAATAAATCAATTACATTCAAATATTATTTATACACTAAAATATGTATAAGCCGAGTAAGTAACTAACTGTGATGTTTCCTATTTGACCCCAGTTATCTCTGGTTATATATGTATTTAAGTGTGGAAGAATATAATTGGATAATAATAAGATGATCACCTTAATAATATCCAGGCCTCCAATCAGCTCTCCTTTTACATACAGCTGTGGGTATGTGGGCCAGTTGGAATATGCCTTAAGGCCCTGCCTAACCTGAGGAAGGAATAAAAGTCTTATTAAAGCAACACAAAAAAAACGAACTTGTAATGAATTACAAGTACAAAACGCAAATACAGCACATATAGTTATAGATACATTAAAAATCAGTTTATAATTAAAAAAAAATGAATTATAATAATCTAAATAAAAGATTTCCAAGTCAAAGATAAAACATTTATTTAATATTTCAAGCAATGTTAATTCTTTGTTTCCATCTTTTACAGTCTCAAAAAATGAAGGATTAAAAATCCACTTTTACTTCATATTCCGCTTTTTTTTACAGACTGTGAGGTGTATAATTTCAGCATCTGGTGGTAAATAATTTAATATTTTCTTCCCTATTTGAGGGAAATGTTCACAAAGCCACTGGCTGTAACACAAGTTCACAGTATTTAACAGTTGGTAGGGTATTCTTTTCATCTTTTCATGAACTTCTCCATCCTTTTTTGCTCATCTTCACTCATTTTAACAAACTTAAGCTACGTGTTTATACTTTACACATTTTAAAAACTTGTTTTTTATACAACAGTGAATAAGAAAATGGACATCATTGGACACATTGGGACCCCACATGCATTTGCTTGTATAATCTTTAGTTTTTGATACCTTAAAATAATTTATTTGAGTGTGTAACACCTTGATGTGCTTCACGCACTGTTTAAAAAGTTTAAGAACTGAAAATATTTTAACTTTTGGGGATAAGTTCTTGAATTTTCATTCAATTTCATTCAACTGTGAAAAAATTCACAGTAACAGAAACTCTCATATAGTGACATTTTTATTTTATTTTTTTGCATGCCACTGTGTATAAAGTGCTGTTCCTACAGACAACTCAACAGGGAACTCTATAGGGAACTCTACAGGAAGAGTGTGTGTGTGAAGGCATTTGAAAGAGACTAAACTTCAGCAAAGAGACTGAACTTGGTGTTTTACCTCCTCGTCCTGAAGAATATCAAAGGTGTCGTATTCAACCCTGCAAAAAAAAAAAAAAAAAAAAAAAAAAAAAAAATATATATATATATATATATATATATATATATATATATATATATATATATATATATATATATATATATATATATATATATATATATTAAAGAAATTATATAGTTTAGAATAAAAAGCAAACAAGCTGACTATAACAAAAAACACATAACTCTACGTTAATTAACTAATTGACCAAATAAAATAATTTCTATAACTGATCAAGACCAACATGTAAAAGTCTTTACCCTGCGTTGTTCATTATTTCAAGTATCTGCCGGCTGAATCCACATTTGGCGACCTAAATCCATAAACACACATTAGGGAAGGTAGAAGAACAACCTGTTTGCAGAGGAGTAGAACGAGTGCAATCAGAGGAAGCAGGGATTTAGTCTCCCTGTAGACGCTCTCCTCACTCTCCCAGTCTGTTGGAAGCTCAAAAGCAGCTCGGCGCTGCAGATTTTCACAGCCAGACGTTGCTAACTCTTCAGACCACAGGCTGCTACCGAACCAGCCTTTCATTTAGCACCGTAGCACCACTCCTGTCTGCAGAGTCTACACTTTAGAACTGTCTCCACCGCGAAAAGAAAAGAAGAAGCAAGATCCTTATCAACAAGAAGAAAAGAGAGAGAGAGAGAGAGAGCAAAAGCAAGAAAGGAAGCGAGCACAAGCGAGGCAAGAGACAGTAGGAGGTAGTAAGAGAAAGTGAGCATGCGAAAGAGAGAGAGAGAGAGAATCTCAGGAGAACAGGTTTAAAACTACTCCAAAGAACTGCTTTCATGTGTGAGCTGCAGAAATCAATAGTGATATGAAGAGAGAGGTGAGGGGTCTTTCTCCTCCATTAAGGATGGAGAACTCCGGCTCTCTCTTTTCACTCTTACAGGCTCACCACATCGATTTCCTGTACGGCCCGGTTTCTGCACAGCTCCACTAAATGTATGTTAATGTCCTTCTTTCTCTGCTGCTGCTTTAAGTTACATTTCAGTGGAGAGAGAGAGGGAGAGAGAGAGAGAAAGAGAAAGAGAGAGTGAGAAAGAGAGAGAGGAACTAGAGAGAGAGAGGAACTAGGGAGAGCACTACCTTAGAACTCTGCAAGGTGGTTCTGTATTAAGTATTCTTTTTAGGGATGCAACGATACACTCGGTGCACGATTCGATTCCAGTCATTGATACTGAGCTCACGTTTAGATTTTATCACAATATATTTTTCAAAGGGGCACTAAACCCCCCAATTCTTGCTGACTCCACCCTCAGCTCAAATTTGAAAAAGGCTATATTAAAAAAAAAAATGGCAGGGGTAGTTTGGAAGGAGCACTGGATGATGTATGGGTTTAGGGGTAGGTATTGGTATGTGGATCAACCTTGTTCGTCCAAAATCTGACACACTAATTATGTCTATGAGGCCCGATATCTATATCAGATTGGATCTGACCCATCTCTAGACGAAAGGCCAAAACACAGACAAAAAATGCAGTATATTGTGAAGCTTATTGCAACCAAAGGAACACAAATACAGTCAATTTCAGTCACGAATAAATGAAAAACATTTTACTGATGCAGGAGGACTGTATGTGTGTTATATAAACCATATCGAGTCAAAATTATGATGCAATGTGAAACTGTGTTAATTTTCAACAAAAATATAGTATACTGGAAATGTAAGCTTACTGAAAATAAACGGAAGCGCTTAGCTCACCTAAATAAACAGATTTCAGTAGAGAAATCTGTGTAGATTTACATCCAACACTCATTTGACTTTGAAAGAGAACAAATCTTTAAGAATTACAGTTTTATTTATTTAGGCACTTTCCTCATTAGAAGGAAAATATGGTGACACCCTTATTCTTTACTAGTGTAACATGCCTTATAATCTGGTTGCGCTTTATGTATAAAAATAGACCAGAAAATAGACGTTCATTGATAGTACGCCCGCATACCAATACCAATACCATACCATATACCAGTCCGCAGCTTGTGCAGAACCATAAACCAGCAGAGCTGATAGTGGGAAAAAAGAAAATAGAAGGAGAGAATAAAAGAAAACCAATGTGTTTCAGGTCACTTTTGACTCACCTCTTTATTTCCTTTCATGAAGAGCATGATGGGACATTTATTTACGAGAGCCTTCAACCTGTTAAAAGAGCATATTCACATTTAAATTTACGGCACTTATCTGATGCTCTTATCCAGAGTTTCTTATAAGGCTATTCCTAATACCTATTATTTAACATTATTCCTATTATTGGGTCAGTGTAGTGTTAGGAGTCTTGCCCAAGGACTCCGATTGGCGTACAGCATAGACTGTATATAAGTATGGACTGGATGCCCCCATTCACTCTCATTACGGCGTTTTGAAACCAAAAGATGGCCGAAATGGAAGCTGCCATCTTGCGGCAGAGGTGGGAGGCGAGGCTGTGTAACTGCCCAAACCCCGCCCACATGTCTAAGGCCTCTCCCACCCAGGGCGCGCACAGGGCCCGCACAGCCAGCTCGTCAATCACCACATTGCCACACCCCTTTAAATATCACAAGATAACTCCTATAAAACGCATTAACTGTGTATATAAAGAAGAAAAAATGAATTGAAATAGGTGGGGTTAAAAGTTGTACTGGAGCCTGAAGCCACCAGAGGGCGTAAGAGACATAGCAGCTTTATTTTTCAACCCCTGTTGTTCTATTCGTACTTATTATATACAGTCTATGGTGTAGAGCAGCATTCAGTCACCCAGGACGGGAACTGAACCACAGTCTCCCACATGATTATTTAGCTTATAAGCAGGCGATGATGTTATCAATGTTATCAATCCAGACAGTCTATGTCATAAGTTCTATATGATGTATGGTGTCTGTCTGTCTGTCTGTCTGTCTGTGAGAGTGTGTGTGTGTGTGTGTGTGTTACCTATGCTCCAGTGTGACTGTCTTTGGGAAGGTATTCTCAATCTCGCCAGATTCTACCAGCTCCTACAGTAGATACAGAAGAAGATACAGAAACACTGTGAAACTGAAGTTCAGACTCACACACTTTTATTACAGTCAAGCTTACTGAACTACCCCCCCCCCCCCCCCCGCACACACACATACACACACACACAAACACACATACAGAGAGAGCTAAGCGGCACCCTGCTGAGTTGCTTTTCCATGCTGTGCAGGTGAACAGACTCTGTTAATGAGGGAGGGGTACAGAAAGCTCCTGCAGGAGCCGGGAGACAGAAAGCAGGAATAACGAGCGTTTCTGTTGTTGGCTAATCTATATCTCCTCTCTCAGCAGGAGGGCTGTGCTTGCTTTAAGCAGAACCAGCTCGAAGGGACCGCAGGAGCACCGCACTGAAGCTAAAATCAACAAGCAGAGAGAAGAACAAGAACAAGAACGAGAACACACACAGTCTCAGCCCATCCACGAGCGCACTGCTTTCTCTGTGCATCATCAGTGCTTCAGCATCTTCACAGGAAAGGACTTTTATTCTGAATTTTCTGAATGTGATGTAAGAAATGGGGAGGGATCAAAGCTGCAGGTACTTCTAGAAGTGGAGAGTGGAGAACTGTCTCAAACTTTTTCACCAGGCTTAGGATATGGAATAAGAGTATCTATCCTTCAACAGACACTACTGTATGGCTAATATTATAAATAACTCAAAATTTATTTACAGTATTTCACACAATTCAAAATCTCTGAAATGAATGATGAATTCTACCAGTCTACCAGATATTACGCAGCAGTAAAGCCACTCCACTGAAGTACAGCGTTATAAGGGTAAGTTTTCAGTGAAGTTTCTCCAGCACTAAGGCTGGAGCAGCATTAACATTAGCATTAGCCGCTAACTGTAGCGTTAGCTCTTCTGCCGATCAGAGGTGAGTATACCGGACTGTAGTCTGCTTTTTACCATGCTACATGGAACGAACTGCTAGTGGCATTTACTAGCGATAAGCACTGCTGATAACGGCTAGCACTGCTGTGAACCACGCTAAAATACTGGAAATCTTACTACTAAAAAACACTCTTTTTCTGGACAGAAATCTTTGTAGATTGTTTAATATGTAATTTAGTAGAGTTTTAATAAATGCTCTTTAACCAAGCAAAACATGTTTTATCTGATTACTTGTTTAATCGTAGGAGTTGCTAAAAGTTGAACTCTTGGGTAAAATGGACTTTTGGTGTAGTAAAACATGATAAAGAGTACTTACCGTTGTTAAATAGCTCACCTCCGCTCTTTTGCAGCTTTCTGAGATCCAGTAATTTTGTGCTTTTTGCCCAGCATTAAAAACAGTGTTTTTTAATAAGCTTCTTGTGCACTTCTTAAGTTTTAAATGCCTCGTTTTAAATGCAAGAGCTCTCCAGATTCTAATAATGAGGTTTGAAGCTACTTTGAGCCTGAATAACAGTGGAAAAAACGATTTATCCGGCCAAACTATGCCCAGAAGTGGCCATTGTAAAGAGTGCTGGGGAAAAGTACAAAAATGCTGGATCTCAGCAGGATCTGAAGCTTAGGTGACCAAGGTTGGTACTCTTTATCATGTTTTTCTACAAAAAAGGTCCATTTTACACCAGAGTTCTCCTTTAAATATCCAACAGCTGCAGCCCTATATTAGTTTGAGTATGTGTAAAACATTATTTTATTGTATAATCATGGATTAATTAATAAAACAGGGTCTTTTACAACTAAAGATCCTGAGCCAGTCAATTCTGTAAGATATGTTGATTGTTGTGCTGTATTTATTTAGTGGTGGTACATGACCATAAGGTACTTTAGTAGACTGAATAACCACAGGAACAGCAGACCAGCTCTCATCTCTCACCTTGACAATGTCCAGCCCCCCAACCAGCTCTCCATTAACGTACACCTGAGGGTAGGTGGGCCAGTTGGAGTAGGTCTTTAGCCCCTGTCGCACCTCCTCATCAGACAGGATATCGAAACTGCTGTACTGGATGCTGCGGTCCTTTAGAATCTGCACGATCTGTCTGCTGAAGCCTTTAAAACAAACACAAAAACAACAGAACTATTATTATACATTTGTAACAGTTCACATGCAAGTGTGAACATGCAAAGGACTTGATATTTGAATTCTTTCAAAAGTGTTTTTTTTACAGCAATAACAGATTAGATACATTAATTACTCAGTAGTCTCAATAAATCAAAAGAGTTGACAGTTACTATTAAATTGAATACTTTGTAGAACATTTTAAGATACACAAAAACTTTATAGTTTATACTGAGCCCAATTATGGCATAGTGTACGTTACTGGCCATATATATATATATATATATATATATATATATATATATATATATATATATATATATATATATATATATGTATATACGTATATATACATATATATACGTATATATATATATATATATATATATACGTATATACGTATATATATATATATATATATATATATATATATATATATATATATATATACGTATATATATAACTAACATATAAACTCTTAACTCTCTTTCTTCCTTGACTTATCCTAACTTTCAGTGCTGCTGTTCTCCTGTCCTTTGTTTGTCAGCTACTGATCATAGAGCCAATATGGCTTGAGAATTTCCATAGGCATTCCATCTGCCTAGCCTCTTTACTGTATCAAAGAGTCATATCTTCAGTGTTCTTCCATGAAAAGATGATTTCAAGTATTTACAACAATGTGAGATACTGAACTTGTTTTTGGGATATTTTTCTATTTAATTTACAATATATAAATGTATTCAACATCAGATTAAATTAGATTTCAGTTTTTGATTAAAAATCACAGGAAAAGTAAGTACTTCAAGTAAAAAGATCAGATAAGTTTGACTGATTTGAAATTTGATACTTGCTATGTACAGGTCAACTATATTAAGGAACAGCGCATTTCATTTTATACTATTCATTTCACACTCTCAAAAAAAAAAAAATTGTCTAAAAGTATGCAAGTTATTTTGAGGTCAAAGCAAATTTTACATTGCAAATTTCACTACTTCACCCTGTATCACATCTTTAGTGTTGTCCCATGAAAAGATGATAAAATATTTACAGAAATGTGAGATACTGAACCTGTTTGGGATTTCTTTTTTTACATGACCACAACAAAATTTACATTTGTATTAAACATCAGATTTAGCCTACATTTCACATATCCGTGCATCCCTAAACATTTTACTTAAATAATCAGTCAAGATTTTGTAGTTTTTGATTAAAGATCACAGGAAAAGAAAGTACTACAAATAAAAAGACTAAAAAAAAAATCAAAAACTCTTACACTTCACAATATTTGATTATATTGAATAATCCAGTCATGAGCTTTTTTTTTATTCTTCTCATCCTACAAAATATCAGTGAAGGTTCACAGCACTGGGGTTAAGAAGATGCAGCAGGAGAGAGAAGCAAAAGCAAGGAAGATAGGATGCATAAGCAGAAAGAAAGAATTAAAAGAAAGAGAGCAAAGCATGTGAGAGAGAAAGTGAGGGAAAAAGAGAGAGAGAAAGAGAGATGTGTGTGAGAAGGTGATGTGCTGGGTTGGTGTAACCCCCTGCAGTAAAATACCCATTCTGATTTTTCCCCGCTCACGTGGGAATTCATTATAAAACAGCTGGAGGCGGCTCACTAATGCTCATGCAGTTGGCACTATATTAACTTGTTTCTATTAGAGCGGGCGAACACGCGGTCCAGCTGCCTTCTCTGGCTCCGGGCGAGCTCCACCAGACACGCTGGATTGATTGCTGAGGTCTTTCCCCCACTTTTATTCCTCCCTGTAGGGACAGCCCAGCGCTCGCTCGGCCCGACTCTGCTCCGGGAGCCGAGCAACATAAAAGTCTCACTTTCTTCCCTGCGAGGAGAGCCGGCTGTGGCTTAGTATGCAAACAGAGGGGGAGAGAGAGAGAGAGAGAGAGTATTTATATAGATGTGTCTGACATGGAAGCAGGTAACCTTTTAATTTGATAAGATGGGGAGGCGCATTTCATGTGTGTTTTTTTTATTGAGAGCTTTGTGAGTTAGCTGAGCTCGTCTGTGAGCTCTCATACGGCGAAGACGAGTGTGTATCTGAGTGTATCTGTGTGTGTGTGTGTGTTAAATCTGCCTAAAAAAAAAAAAGCTTAAGCGCTACGAATTAACAGTCTCAACAGGAGCAACTCGCGGTCGCCGAGAAATCTCGCCGTTTTGGAGCGCGGCCAGGCGAGTGGGAACTTCAATCACTCACAACATTAAAAATTCCTCCGACTCCGACCCACCTACTGACACCTGGTCCGTCTTTAAATAACACGCCTCGGCTCAGCAACAGGTTCTGGCTTGGATGTCACAAATGAATAAATGCAGCAGATCCTTTTTATATAAAACAGGGCTAGAGGAACTGGCAGCACATGAAAGAGCCAGCCTGCCTACGAGAGCGCGGCCGCGGGACCCGCGAGCCCCGGCCTTCTGTGATAAAGCTCAGAGAGAACGAGACCGTGCACAACAGAACCTGTACTTTCTTCACTTGACTTCTCCTTCCCTGGTCCACATGCTAATTCTTCAAATCTGCCTCAGTCCAACATGAAATATGTATAGGCTGAACTCTTATCAGATCAGATCTATCAGATCTATAAGGGAAAGGCTAACCTAAACATGTCTGAACAAGAAACTCTGAACTATGCAAAAACACAGCATGCAAAAAAACAAATAAATAAGTATGCATGCATGCAAGAGTATGCATGTAAAGTTACGCAGGGCTTTAAAAAATTAACAATGAACGTAAACTTGCGGGAGGAGGTCATGATAAACATTGGAAAATGAATCGTATACATAGAGTGTGGGTAGCTGAGCTTATGCTGACTTGTGTATGTGGGTGCATGAGTGTGTGTGTTCACACTGTGTCTATATTTGTTTGACATATTTTCCTTATATTTATAAATGTAGAAAATGAGAAATGACTGAAATAACAAATAAGATGTAGAGCTTGGAGCTTGTAGGTGGAATAACCCTGAAGGTTTTTAATCACAGTTTTTTTTTCATGCATCTTGGCATCATGTTCTCCTCCACCAGAATAACACACTGCTTTTGGATAACTTTATGCTACTTTACTCCTTGCGCAAAAATTCATTCAAGCAGGTCAGTTTGGTTTGATGGCTTCTGATCATCCATCTTCCTCTTGATTATATTGCAGAGGTTTTTAATTTGGTAAAATCAAAGAAAATCATCATTTTTATATGGTCTCTTATTTTAACTGATCTGATCTCAAATGGTTCCTTGCAGAAAAACGTGGGGGTGGTAGCATCATAATGTTGGTCTGTTTTGCTGGTAGAGCACTGTTGCCCTTCAGAGCGTAAACGGCACCATGAAGAAGGGGATTCGTTAAGAAATACTGATTTCTTAATATATTATGAATATGATAAAGAAATAATAAATCTTAAAATATGGATGCAAACTGATTAGATTTATTATTGAATTTCAGAAGAAAAAAAAAAATAAGCATAAAAATAACACTGAAGATCCTCCACTACTTTAATGTAAAACTGAAAAGTTAGGGCTGTTGGGTGTACATTCTATTAAATAAATAAATCGTGTTAAAAACCCCAGTCTATATTCTATATATTTCCAAACATGTCTTTGAAGGGGCAACTCCAGAGACAACTCGCTGTCCAATACTTCAGCACATTAAACATTCACAAGACTTCAAAACCCGCTCACTTCCAAACTCTGCATATTTTTGCAGGTCTCCAAAGAGCACCTGCAAACTTGCAAACCGTACTGCTGCGCTTAAATGGAAGCAGTTGGGAGACTGGATTTATTTATTTTTAGTTCTTTAAATAAAGAAAACATGTATTTTTATTTTCTCAACCTGTTTGTAAAATTAATTTATTGTTAACAAATGACTACAATTTATTTATGATTGTGCCAATACAATTCAGCATCGCCAGCAAAAGAACATACGGGCTCTCATTCTAATTTCATCAGGTTATTTTTGTAATTAAATTTAAGAATTTCCAGTTGGTGCCTGTATGTTTTACTGTGTTTTAATCTGTACAACCAAAGGGGGGGGGGTAATGTTCTTCAGGTTTTCTGGCTTTCAATATAATTCAGACAGTTAATTAAGTCTCAGATTTTGACATTTCGTTGTAGTCCTATCTTTTAACTTTTATTTTCCGAAAAAGACACCCAAAAAAAGATTAGGTGGTCTTTATTTCACTGCTTATCTAATTTATTTATTAGCTATATATTTGTTTGTATTTTATGGACTATAACGCACACAGTAATCATTTTTTCTCAAAAAAGTAAGTGCACCTTACAATCCGGTGCGCCTTCTGCTAACTCCAGCTAGCACTGCTGGAACAGCATTAGCATTAGCCGCTTGTGGTTAGCTACTAATGCTAATGATCCAGCTTCAGTGGAAATCTGTAAATCCAAGCTTACTGTAAATAAAAAGAAGTGCTTTACTCACCCAAATAAACAGTTTTCGGGAGAAAAATCTGTGAAAAAAATCTGTTTGACTTTTTTTTTTTTACTTTACTTTAGTTAAGGTTTACAGACTTTGCCACCCAGTGTGGTGTGACCTGCTGAATTAGATAGAAAACATGGAAACACCCCTGTTCTTTACTAGACAATTATTAATAGTGCCCTTATAATTCAGTGTGCCTTATTGTGCGAAAAATACGGTAATAATCCAATAAAAGCTGTAATTCCACAAGTGATTTAAGGATTTCAAGAAGAATTTCTGTTGAAATAAAAACTGGACACACACACAAACCTCCCACGTATGAAAGCACACTAACCTCAGAGAGCTCGGGGCTAAAGAGCTGTTACACATCAATACACAGATTAGCACCCTGTAGTGCCGGGTCCACCTCACACACAGGCCTGGTCTCTGAGCTCCGCCCCCTCCTCTTCTCCTGCTCTTATTCAATTCAGCCTTTACTGTAGAACTGAATCACTTTATCAGCTACAATATCACTCCTTCACTCTTCCTTAGCATTACACACTATTATTTACACTACAAAGGTTAACATATAGCTAAGGCTGTTATAATATATTTATTGCAGTAAAAGGCGAGCTTAAAATGCTTTAATTGTCCCAAAAAAGGTATTAAGGGGCAGTAAAGCCACTCTGAACACTGAAGTACAGAGTTATTCAGGAGTTTCAGTTCAGTTCTCCAGCAGTATTAGCATTAGCCGCTAACCGTGCTTTCCAATCGGCTGTTCAGAGGTGAGTATTATCGGCCTGTGGTCTACTTTTAACCCCCGGCTAGCACTACAGGAGCAGCATTAGCATTACCAGCTAAGCGCTAGCTAAAACTAAAATGCGTATTTTAAGTCAATGAAAGTCTATAATGATTTAGTCTTCTGATGCACCGACTTGGACACATCATTAGTGGTGTATTTAAATCTTATGAAGTTATTATGAAAAATATATATTTTTACAGCACAGATGGGTTATGGAGTCACACAATAATGCAAAAAAAAATTACATCTCTAAAGGATTTGCTATTTTTTTAGTGTTCTAAGTAGTTTTTATTAATGTTTTAAATACATATCCTACTTTATATCTTACAATTATGTCAATGTAGAAGACACTATACTTAATAACATTTTAAAAGTTATTTTCAAGTTATTTTGTGTGCACATTTATACATGTAATTACCTGGGGAACGAAATTTGCACCAATTTGGCAGAATATGTCACTTATTTTTTATTAAAACCTGAAATAAGTTAGTCTTGTAGCTATTATTCTAAAAATATTAATATATTTATTTATCAATACAGCACATACCCCAATTAAACACAGCTGTGGAGCTGTGATAAAAACAAACAAGCAAAAAGAACTAGTTTGAAGGTCTTTTGCCTGGGTGTACGTAAACTTTTGGCCTTAACCGTACACTCAAACCCTCAAACACAGAAACACACAAACTCACGCCCAAGTACACACACTCCTTCTTTCTACCTGAGCCCTCCTGTGGATTTGCAGTGTGTGTGTGTAAGTGTGTGTGTGTGTATAAGTGTGTGTGTGTGTGTGTTTACCGCAGCGTGGCTCCTGGGGCGATCCCTTCATGAACAGCATGCAGGGCGCAGCGTTGATGAGTTTCTTCAGTCTCTTGTTAAGCTCCTCTTTAGGGACATCTCCAACCCCGGCAGGCCCACCCCCACTGGACGCCAGCCGCTGCACCTTATTGGTCAGCTCAGGGGCATGCGCGCCATCCAGCCTGTCAATCTTCTCGCCACCCTAAGGCGCGTCCAGAAATAAATAAATAAGTAAAGAGCAGCACTCCACAAACTCGAGAAACGGGGAGGGGTGGGGGGGTGGAGGTGTTGGAGAGGGGGGGACAGACTACACCATTAATTTTTCAGAGTGCTAGCCTGTTTGTTAGTTTTGATTGTTTTGAGGGGAAACAGAAAGAAGGAGGGGAGGAGGAAGAGAGAGAGAGAGGGCGATGGATAGAGTAAAGGAGAGAGAGGCCCCCAGGCTCCTCTGTCTCTTTGGCATGTTAAGCCGTGTGAGTGAAAGGCTAGTTGAGCAGAGTGGTGATGTATTGGTGGTGTGGTGGGGGTCTGGAGGGGGGGGGGGGGGTTAACCTCTGATTATTTCTCAGTTGATTGATCCTGACATCGTGTTGGTCTTTACCTCTAAAAGCTCGATCGTTAAACCCATTCAGGACTATACGGGCTTCACTCCCAGCCTTTTCATAACGGCACCACAGAGACTTTATCAATCTGTAATATCACTTCATTCACAAACTCCAAACTTCAAT
Source organism: Astyanax mexicanus (assembly GCF_023375975.1). Lineage (NCBI taxonomy): Eukaryota > Metazoa > Chordata > Actinopteri > Characiformes > Acestrorhamphidae > Astyanax > Astyanax mexicanus. The sequence continues at coordinate 12,522,626 of NC_064422.1, forward strand.
AAATATCAAATTTTATATCAGCCCATTTATGTTAAAAATTTGATCCCTTTTAATTAGAGTTCTGCATTGATATGCAGATTAAAAATGTTTATATTTGCCAGTAAAAATATGTTCTATCCAAAATACAACTGGTGCCAAACTCTGAGACTGAGGTTGAGTCTGACCTAAATCAATTATCAAATGATGATTCTGAATTGATTCACCCTTAACAGTAACTGTTACATTTTATGTTTTGAGTAACAGGACTGAAAGTAGTAACAGGAATGAGTTTTTAAGCATTGAATTTGCAAAAACATGAAAAATAGCTAAATGGCGGCTAATATGCTAATAGCATGAGGACACTGAGCACGTTCTAGTGATTTTTCCAAAAAAATTTTTTTTTAAATAAACCAATAAGATCTAAGAATTAATTTGGGTAAAAGGACTGAGTGTTGAGATTGAGCTCCTCAGCCATCGTTACAATCAAATCAAAAATACAGAAAAACTAATGAGGGAACTTAATTTTGGTCTTCCCATGATGCCAGCTGATGTCACTTCCTGTTGTAGAATGTCCCAGATGTTTCAGATTCAGGGGTAGTGTGTTACGGTAACAGGACTGAGTCAAACCAAGGAACACAGCTAAAATGTGTATTTTTAACTAAAATATTATGAATTTATTATGAAAAAAAACAAAACATTTTTAAAGCATAGATGGTATTAAAACAACGGTTATTAAAACACTTTTGAAACAACAGTATCCAAACTTAATTGTTTCATAACAAAATAAATAAGTACTAAATAGCCAAATACTGGTCAATTATTTCCATTTATTTAGGCATCTTTTCCTAAATCAACAAACTAAAAAACGTCTATAAAATTAAATATCAGGAAAAAATACCTTGACAAAATTCTCTACACTCTACACAGAGGCAACTCAGTTATATATATATAAAAAAAGTATATATATATATATATATATATATATATATATATATATATATATATATATATATATATATATATATATATATATACACATATATTTAAATATATATACATATATATATATGTAAAATAAAAAAATGTTCCAGCTCACTCATCCAGTCATTCACCATCAAACACAACAGATTTGATTATTTATTCACTAAATATCAGCACATTACACATTTAAACATATACTAGGAATTAAAAAAGGCATTTATCGTCCATGTTCAGCTGTTTCTATCAGTTTAAAGTGATAAAAAATCTAGAACAAAGCAAAGATGGAGTTTGTGGCAGAAATTATCGACTAATAGAGGATAAATCGACTAATAGAAAAAAATATATATAATGGACAGATTAGCTGACTACATAAATAATCATTAGTTGAAGCCCTGCTATTTACCAATTTAATTTTAAGTTAACAATGTAACTATGGAAACATTCTGAAAACTTTAAAATCCATACCTACTATATATGCTAGCTCATGATAATGCTACGCTAAAGAAAACACAGTAAAGAAGCACAACTTAACAGTACTGACAGCACCATTCAGTAATATTATAAATGATTATAATGATTTAGTCAGCATTCTTCTACTTTTTTTAAGGAAAAAAAACATTCAGGACAACATCCAAAATAATAATAATAATAATAATAATAATAATAATAATAATAATAATAATAATAATAATAATAATAATAATAATAATGTGGAATATTTTGCTGACAGTTTTGCTAACAATGATTTATTATAGTTTATGATTTATTATGGTTTGGGAAGCATTTATGAAGATAAGCCTGAAGAGCTCCATAAGAGTGAAATCATACCTTGAAAAAGAGGAACGTAGGAACTGAGCTGATCTCATATTTCTCAGACACCTCAGGGACTGCTTCAGCCTCCAGCTGTGAAAAAGAGAGAGAGAGAGAGAGAGAGAGAGAGATGGAGTGAATGAATGAGAAGAGATCCTTGAAACACTACTGACCTGCTAGATTTCCAGTCATATTTAGCCACCAGATATTGAAATCCATAAATCACTGACCCAGGTTATGTCGTGACTGCTGCAGTTAGCCTCCGCCTCAGGCTAATACTGCGGTTCAGGCTTCTGACAAGAACAATGAGCTGAAGGATCATAGCTGACAAGTCCTGGCTAGGGACTACCTGGGCAAATTAGGACATAAATAGGGACACTACACCAAAACAGTGCTGTGTGGTCCCACTGCAAGCATCTACGTGTACTGCATTCCAACACAGGTCAATAGAATTTACAAAAAAAAAAAAAAGGCCTGTGCATGGGTTACACACTGTGGTGCTGGTTGTGGTGGTGGTTGAATTTTGTTTAAGGTCATCAGGGCTCCGGACTAACACCGTCCCACCGTCCCGAGGTCAAAAACTACACACAGGACAAGATTAAAGCTCTTTTAGAATGCTTTGGGGACAGAGAATTTGCGTAAAATGAATCCTGGTATAAACAGTTTTTTTTTTTGAGGAGAAATATGATTGAATATGATTTTCCTTCTGCTTAGCACAGTGTCTGTTTACTGATAAAGTCCCGCCTTTGGTGGAAACCCAGCGAAAGCCATGTCAGTCAACTTGGGATCTTCAAAAGTGGCTCAACCCACCATACCTAAGGGCTCATGTAAGAGAGTCAACCAGGCTTTTATGCATTGTGTCTGAACAGTAAAGTCACACATTACCTTCAAATGCAGACTAATGACCTATCTATTCACAGTTCTAGGTACCTATACCGAATTTATTCAGCATTATCTAGTTTGAGGTATATTTTAACTCTTTTGTCTCTACAAACTAAAGCTAAGGATTATTATTAATTTTCAGCATAAACAACAAAGCACTTTTGTAAGTCACCCTGAATAAGGGTGTCTGCCAAATGTCTTAAATAGTAAATGTACAGATACAGTACAAATGTACTAAACCATGTTTTTGTACATATGTGCAAATAAAGTGACTTTTCAAAAAAAATATTTCTGGAAAAATGTATAAAAGGTTATTTAAATATAACAGAAGGTTAAAGCTACACAAAGTCAATTAATTCACAATGACCCAAGTAATAAATTTGACGTGTGGATAAAACAAACTGTACTGTACTGTTCTCTCATTGGAACAAAGGTAATATTGACCTCTGACTGATGGATGAGGAGATTGCCCTCTAGTGGTCTTGGGGACACAAGGCAGGCAAGGTCACACACAGCCTCAGGCAACTCTGCAGCTGGAGCTGTAAAGTCTCTGTGGTCCACTAACTATTACAGAGGTTGCGTAGAATGTGGAGGGTGTGGGTCTGGAACAGTGTGTATATGTATGTGTATGTGTGTGTATACACCTGTGTGAGAATTTGTGATGTTAGTTAAAAACAAGATGTATTAAATAATATTGACTCATTTTGATGTAGTGCTGGGCGATTATGGCCTAAAAAAATAAGATTTTTGATTATAATTGATTCAGATATCCTCAAAACTGTTTTACTGACTCTGATTCCAACAGAAACAAAGTTCCTCTTACTAAATAGAGATAATGGTGGAGTTTGCCACTGATAAAGCACTGATAAATTACATTAACAGTCAGTTAAGCAATCTCTTTTATATTCAAAGTAATTAATTCAGCTTAAATTACATATACTCAATAACCCACCATGACAAACATGGTCTGTTTGTGCTCCTTGGCTAACTCCTTCATCACATCGTTCATCTGAGAGCATTGTGGAGCCCATGGTGCGTGGAAATGGACAACTGTGAGAGACCTGGGAGAAAAGAAGAAAAAAAAAAAAAAAAACATTGAGACAATCCTAAATTTAAATTATTATTCATGATCCTGAAAACTGAAGTAAGGGGTTTAGTACTGATGTGTTAAATAACCACCATAAGCAACACTTTCACAATCATGCGTTAGTTATGTCACCGCAAGTGTTCTGTTCTGGTGACCAAATAATAAAATATCTATAAGCAGTATAGTTAAAACTTAAGATAATTTCTAAAATTGCTGGAGGAGGGCACTGTATCAATATATTATTGTATGAATTTTTAATGGATGCACAGATTTTTTCTGACTAGACGGCAAAAAAGGAATTTCAAGGAATTTTGTTTGTGGTTTTAACCAAAATTTTCATTTCAGTGCATCCCTAGTCTTTTCATTTTTATTAAATCTAATGTCAGCTGGGTCTAGACCCATAATATCAATGTAGTTAAGTAAGTAAAGTTTGTAAAATAATGGAAAACACAGTAGTGCATATGATATATGGTATAGGATTCCCATGACCCAGACCAAGAACCACCAAACCACTGGCCCTACTGGGTCTCTGGAAAGTGACAACTCATACTCTGTGTGCTGATCAGCAATATGTATATGCTTGCAATGATTTTATTATTTTCACATAATAAACAAATCATGGAATTTTATATAACTCTGTTATCTTGGTTAGAGGACCTTACTAAAGTTCAGTTGTTGTGTTCTATACCTGGAAGCCCGGGGTGTGGAAATGGGACTGGGGAATGGCTGTGGGCACGCACAGATTATTACAGATAATATAATCCTTAATAGTTCTTTAATGCATTGTATTTAATGCATTAAAAGTGTGTAGAGAACTGCTCATTGGTTTCTTCTGAAGTCAAATGTATCAACAGGGAGTTTGCACCATTTTACTGCTTCCATTCCATCACTGCAGACAACCCAGGCCTACTGTTCACACTTTATTATTTACACCCCTTGCTGATACTTGGCACTGACCTCAAGACCAAGTGTGTCGATTCCAATAGAGATTCTCCACTAAAGACTGAGGCTGTATAAAAGACTGTTTATCCAGCTATTTAGATATTTAAATAGATAAAAGATAAAAAGATAGACAGATAATCAGTAGCCCAATCACAATACAGAGAGAGCAGCTGTGATGTGTAACGATCATCAATCCAAAACTGTACTACAAACACACTGATATATATATACACCAGCCACTGACAGATTATGGATTATCCACCAACCCCAGATGTTTGAACATCACTATGTGTTCTTGAAGTTTATTGGCTGTTTGCAAAGGAAATATATGATTATTGTCTAAATCAAACACAGCTCTGAAAAAAGAAATAATAGCTTCTTTGATTTTATCAAATTGACAATCTCTGGAATATAATCAAGAGGAAGACGGATGATCACAAGCCTTCAAATCAAACTGAACTGCCTGATTTTTGCACCAGGCGTGGCATAATGTTATGCAGGGTTATTCCACCAAATATTGATTTCTGAACTCTTTAGCTTTAGCTTTAACTTTAGGAATATGAACTCTGCATTTTTGTTGCATTATTTTGAGATCTGACAGCTCTGCATGTTTTTTTTTTTTTTTTTTTTTGAGGCATTTCTCATTTTCTGCAAATAAATGCTCTAAATGACAATATTTTTTTTGGAATTTGGGAGAAATGTTGTTCATAGTTGTTTATAGAATAAAACGACAATGTTCATTTTACTTAAGCACATATATATAAACAGCAAAATCAGAAATTATTAGGACACTGAAGTGTTTTCTTAGTTTTTGTTTCCAGAGTTATATGTATATGTATGTATGTATATATATATATATATATATATATATATATATATATATATATATATATCTTCCAAAGCTTCACTTTCAGTTTTCCTTTTGCTGGTTCTTTCTAATTACCTGCAGAACAGCTCCAGCTGCATTTTTAATGTATTTATCCTGTCAGATAGTTTAGATGAGACCATAGAATTTATAGACCAACGATTCTTACCATTACATTCGTTTTAAAACTCCTTTTTTCATGACTGTTATGCTCTTAAAACCCCTCAGTTAAACTACTACACCCGTACATTAACTGTATTCAGTAATACATCATTAATAGTAAAGGATTATAAGAGTATACATAATTAAATATTGAAGCTATCACAGCTAAGCTCACATGCTGCTGCTGCTGCAGCTGTTTTGAACGGAGCTAAATGCTAAAGGCTAACGGCTAACTTCACTTTAGCTCCGTTACCGTCTACCGTTTCGCTCTCAGACCGGGTTATTTATGCTATTTACCCACTGGTTAAGCGGTTGAACGTGTTCCGCGCTGTGTCCGGGCTGAATTTAACCCGCAGGGAGGTATTTTATTTACCTGCCGGCATTTTTTAGCAGCTCCTCAAACTGCTTCGGCGTCGCTGCGTCCGTCAGGTTCGCCATGATCACAGACAAAAGTATCCGCTCATCGATTCCCAGTGTTTTCCTTCCGTGAAGGCATTACTAATCAAACCGCGGATTGTGTGCAGTGTCGAGAGTTAAATCGTTTATGTAAAAAAAAAACAAATAAGAGAGCACTTCAGTTTCTGAATCAGTTTCTCTGATTTTGCTATTTATAGGTTTATGTTTCAGTAAAATCAACATTGTTGTTTTATTCTATAAACTACAGAACTACAGACAACATTTAAAATGACTGAAATAACAACTAAAAGATGCCGCTCATTCGGACCTCAAATAATGCAAAAACATAATTAAGTGGTCTCTTATTATATTTTTTTCAGAGCTGTATATATATTCAGAGGAAATAAGTAAAAATAATATATATTTAAATAAATATATGAGGTACTACATAATAAATGTAATAATATAATTTAAATAACAAATAACAAATACTGAGATTACATTTATTTTGCTATTTACTATTTATTTAAGCCGTTGGTGTGTGCAAAAGTGTTGCAAGGTTAATTGATATTTAAATATACTACCAGTCAAAAGATTTAGAACAGTAATACGCTATTGTTCATTAGTCCAGTAGCAGTGCTGCATGACCGAGATAAACTGTTTTATTTATTTATTTATTTTTTCTCATCTTTGCAATGACTTTATTACTGTTCTTTTATAGTGTATTAATGTTTCATCACTGTAATCAGTAAATTATATTTTGTTCTATATTATTATTATATATTTTTTTATTCTATTGTATCTATTCTATTCTATTTATTTACTGATTCTAATTATATAATTATATATTTATATAAGTAAAAATAAAACACCGGCAAGTGACTTTAAAGCTGATAGGTCGCGTTTTCGCGCTAAAAGTCATTGCAGCCAATAAAAAAAAATCATTTGTGATAGGCCCGCCTTCGAGGGCATATGCTTACACCCTATTGGTTAACACAGCCGTCTGTCTTATGATACGTGCAGACCAGGAAAAATTGAACAGGGGGAAGTAACTGTTACACACAGCAGAGGAAAGCGTAGGTTGGAGGCGGGACACGTTGTTTTTATGTTTTTAGTGATTATTTAAAGTGTTTATGTAATTATATGCTTTGCCTTTTTAAATAAAGCTATAGAGGGAATAGGTGAACGTTAAGAGCTTTAATTCATGTAATTAGCTGGATTAGTGGTCTGACACGTTGTTTTACCGGGGTTTTCTTTATGTTTGCTCGTTTTTCGGGTCTGTATTAGAGGATATTGGAAGTTTTTACCTCTTTTTATAGTTCATGGACTAGTTTAGGATAGATAAAGGAATAAAGATCCCCCTTCATCATCATGTCTATGGATTATATGAGTGCACTACTGCAGAACAAGAGAGGCCGAGAAGGAGATCCAGAAGATTGGGGCTTCAATCCGGTAAATAACATCTATTTTAATCCATTATTCACGTTTAAAAGCATTGCAGATATCATTAACCTGTAATGCACTTAAAGGTCATTTATTCTGGTTCATTTCCCCCCTCTGCTCACATAACTAACCTAGCTCCTGCACTGCCCTTCATGGTAGTGTGGCCCTCTGACAAAGCTATTATTAGCAGAAATAAATTATAGGGGTTATGCTGGTTAATGCCACACAGTACACTCAGCTTTTAGAGGTCATCTGATGAAGATTATATGGTTATTTGATGAAAAACACAAGGGTATCTCCTCTGTCTATATTTGACAGATAAATAAATCTCTCCTAAATAAGTTGAAGAAAGGTTTTTTCCACACTTGGCTTGGCTGCAATTATTTTTCCCAGGTTTAGAAGTAGTTAGGTTTGAGTGTTAACTGTGGACCACTACCTCACTCTGCCTTATTTCTTGTTATATCTCTCAAAACAGACCGCTTGAGTTTCTGAATCAGTTTCTCTGATTTTGCTATTTATAGGTTTATGTTTGAGTAAAATTAACATTGTTGTTTTATTCTATAAACTACAGACAACATTTCTTCCAAATTCCAAATACAAAAATATAGTAATTTAAAGCATTTATTTTAGCAGAAATGGAGAAATGGCTGAAACAACAAAAAGGTGCAGAGCTTTCAGTCCTCAAATAATGCAAAGAAAAAACAAGTTCATATTCATAAAGTATTAAGAGTTCAGAAATCAATATTTGGTGGAATAACCCTGTTTGTTAATCACAGTTTTCATGTATCTTGGCATCATTTTCTCCTACTCCAGACTTACAAACTGCTTTTAGATAACTTTATGCTGATTTACTCCTGGTGAAAAAAAAATCAAGCAGTTCAGTTTGGTGGTTTGATGACTTGTGATCATCCATCTTCCTCTTGATTATATTCCACAATCAAAGAAACTCATCATTTTTAAGTGGTCTCTTACTTTTTTACAGAGCTGCATATTATTGCAGATCTTTTAAGAAAATGTGTTAAAATATTGTTAGCTATTTTTTTTTACATATTGCCTAGCTTTACTTGGAATAGAATAGAATATAATGAAAGGTAATTTATTCTGGTTAATTTTCCCATGCTCAGATAACTAGCTATTATATGACAAAACACTGAATTACAAAAGAAATATTTAAAGAATACACTACTGCAACACATTTTTTGTATTATTATTATTTTTTTTTTTGCATCCAATATGATATGGCACACCCCTAACAGAGATATAAAAAAAAAAAAAATACAAGAATTGTATCAGATTTCTAACAGAAGTCAATGATCCAGAATGATCAGTCATGATACTGATAATAATGCACTCCAAATATCTCCATATATCCAGGATTAAAGTAGAATAAATGATACTGGACAGATATAATCTGTCTCTAGTAGATATATAATGGGGGAAAAAGTAGAACCCTGATGTGATAATTAGGAATTGGTGAAATGGCACCATGTTTCAGGGTATAATATCAATAATCACCATATTAAAAAATGTTGGCAATATTATTGCATACGATGTCACACCCGTAGGAAATGCTGGTTCATGCCCCACAGTGCACTCTGCTTTTAGAGGTCATCTGATGAAGATATATGATAAAAAACACAAGGTTGTCTCCTCTGTCTGTATTTGTCAGACTAAAAGAGTGTGCAATGGACTGGAAAGCTGTGTCCAGGCTGAATATGGAGCCCTGACCGAGAGCCCAATGGACACATGGGAGATCCAGCAGGTCAGCCATCTGAAGGACACCACCACCACCACCATCATCAACAACAACAACAACCACCACCACCATAAGGTAGGGTTCTTGACCTTGGCTTATTTCCTTACTGCCTGTTTTCACTGGTCAGAGTGCACTCGAGCAATTATGAGTCACGGGCTCAAAGTGCACTCAGAGGATAAGAGTTGCATATGGTAAGAAATAAAGAAAGAAATAATCTGGTCATAGCTCAGAGAAATCAACTTTTTTATTTTTCAAATATACACAGCAAAATTAAATATTATAAAATAGATTGCCCTGAAAAAGCATTGTAAAAAGACCTGCTATTATCAGTTTATAGTTACTACTTAATGTCTAATAGAGGTTCAACAATGCATCACAATGGAAAAGAAACACAATGTGCATCACAAGAACAGATAATTCCACGCTCTGTCACTATGCAATCATGCAGTTGCATTGTCTGAACACCAAAGGACAGAATTCTGCTAGTGCAGGCCAGTGGGAGAACCAGTGGGCATAAGCAAAGAGTTTAGGACGTGTTAATCATTTTATACTGAAGCCAATCACACAACCGCTTTTGATGTCAGTCACTTATTTTAAGCCAATCAACAGCCATTTTTTGTTCAACGAAATATTATTTTAAGCAGTGTGTAAACTTTTTCTTTTTTTTTTTTTTTTTGTACTTTTTGGCCAGCCAATGTATGTCAGTCATCTTTAACCAGGAACACAAAACTAACAAAACAAAATAACATGGTTTTACTGCTCTGAGAAATACATTCTGAATAAATGAAATGTGATGCAACCTTATATAAGCAACATGTTTATTTAGTTTATGTTTATAAATAATTGGTCATAAGATAAATAGAATTTTCTGGCAATAATTTAACAGTTAAGCATTTCTGAGTGGAGAAGAATATGGAAAAAATATAGTGTTTAATGGTACCCTTCTGCTGGAACGACCATCCCTGCTAGGCCTTATAATATATTCATTCTAAAAACTGGGGCGTTGGGTTGCTTTTCGCAGGAGTTTTTCTTCTGGCCACGTCATGCGTCTTTACGTACTTACAGTACGTCACACGTACAGCCTCTAAAAGAGGATCCGGTTCAGTTTTAATGAACGTGAGCGGCTGGTGGAGCAATGGAGACTTCAGAAGAGGAAACTCAGAGCTTAGTAGCTCATTCACTCATAGTAAAACCAAAGAAACGAAGGAGTGAAGTTTCTGACTGAGCTCTCTCTCTCTCTCTCTGTCTGAACACAACCTGGAATCGGATTCATTCATCCGCTCTGAAAAGGAGACCGCATCACACCCACCCAGTTTAAAATGATTCTTCTGCATATTCAGTGCAATTACCCGTTCTCACCAGAGAGGCGCTAAATCTCCTAAATCACAAAACTTACAGACATAAGTTTTAACTAGTAGAATGATCATATTTTAATAGATTTATTTCTTTATTTATTTTAAACAGGTGCTGGAAGCTCAGAATGGCGGCGGTCCGCAGTGCTGCCCCCGATGCCTGGCAGGAGAACCGGTGAGATATATATTAATATATTAAGATAAATATTAACATATATCGTAAACAGTCTGTCTTCTCTCCTCTCACCTTGTTTATAAAGCCAGAGGCTGCAGTTCTGCATAGCAATGTTATGATGTTACAGTCTGGTTATGGTAACTATGTGTATGCACACACACACACACACACACACACATATATATATATATATATATATATATATATATATATATATTATACACACACACGTATAAACAGAGCAAACTTAACTTTATTTGGTTACTGTATTCTCTCAGCGAGTGCATCCCTGCACCCCACAGCATTATCGACCGCATCGGGATTGCCTTTGGAAATGTCTCACTTTTATCCGATCGATACGACGCTACGTCCGCGATGATAAAGAAACGTACATTCCGAACATTTTACCTGCAGGCGGGGGCAGCTCACGGCCAATCTCAGCGCAGGGGTCTTTAGACGCACCTTTAGACGCCGAAGTCAGCATATATGAATATCAATTTGCGAAGGGTTAATGAACATTATGTGCGGGATGACACCGCGGCTGCGGAAAGGTGACCTGTGTCACATCAATGTTTTCTCCCTGTGTGTCTCCCAGGGCCATATAAATCATATCATGCAGAGGTATTGATCAGGAGGTCAGCTCTGCGGGTCCTGCAAAGGATGAGTAAGGAAGGAGACTGGAGGGAACGGGCCACACTGTGAGAAGAAAAAGAAGGAGGAAGAGAAACAGGAGGAGGAGTAGTAGCCTGCACTTTGTCCAGCTCATATCACAGCAGCACACGTTGTGCCTTGTTTATCCGTTTATCACGAGTACTGTATCACCCTGCTGCACTGTCGCCTGTAGTTAATATTATATTAGCATCAAATCACTGCTGAGTTAATGAAAGGGCTGAATGACCACTGGACATTAGTACTGCTTTAATATTCCTGCATGATGATTTAGGGTGACGCCTAATTTAAAGGAACACAAATTAGGGTTTTATTAAGATGCGTTAAGTTCAGTTCTTTTGTTCAGTAAGGTCTAAATTAGACATTTCAGTATAGAATTTTAAGGATGTTGTAAAAGGATATAAGACACTATGAACTAGAGCTGGGCGATATTGTAAAAATAATAATAAATAATAAATAAATAAATAAATAATAATAAATAAAAAAATATATAATATCTCGATATATATATATATATATATATATATATATATATATATATATATATATATATATATATATATATATAATCAATAAATATATAAGCCACTCTCATTTATGATCGATTAAAAATTTCTACATTTTTATATTAAGCGCAGTGTAAACATAATGTCCTTGTATTTCAGTTAAATATAAGGTAAAGTGTAAAATATATAAATCACTGCAACATGTATGAGTTGCCAATAAATGAGGCACTAGCAAGAACCCATATAATCAAAGTGCTGCCAATTACATGTGAAGGTGTGGTGGTGTAATTGGAGATTACATGTTAATAGCATGCACGTTTATTTAACAGTACTTAATAATACATTAATTTGCAGGGTAACAAGGTGATAAGTGAAAAAGTAAGAGGTGGTTGTTGTAAATTTTCACAAGTAATAATGCAATTATGAATTTCACATAGTGTAGATTAAATTTCACATTAATAAAGACCATGATGAATAAATCTTAAGACATAATTGTGAAAATAGTCCAATCAAAGCTTGACTACACAAAGAACAAGATGTTAATAAACCCTTAATTTGTAATCCAAGTTCCTTAAAATGAAGTGTTGCCAAATGTAGATTCCACTACAATGTAGTTTAAGGGAAATTCATCCATCATGATTTACATTATATTCCTGAAGGGACTCGGGGCGTTTTCACACCTACCGTGTTTAATCCGAATTAAAGTATCAGGTGTGAACAGGGATTGTGAACCATGGTTAGGACTAGAGAACCAGAATTTGGTCTGACTGAAAGAGCTGTTCTCTATCTGGATCTACTGAACCATGGTCCGGTTTCTCTGCAGTGTGAAAAAAAATAATTGTATTCTTGATATTTTAGACTTTTAGACCAATTACAAGAAGATAAATTGGTCTTTTAACAAACCAGAGGAATAAAGAACTGGTGTTGTGCCGAAATCCGTCTCCCCTTGGTAAAGTGCAGTGCATCACGCAGCAGTATGAGCACAAATGCTTATAAACTGGGAGTAAGTTTATTTACTGTAACAGTAGATTAACTTTTATTTATAAACAGATATAAAATGAATCTGAGGATAAGGGGAAGGGGAAAGCATTTACTGAAAGGGGAGTCGGATTCTGACAAAGAGCTAAAATTCAGCACAACACCTGAAAGCAAAGAATGTCTCAAACTCGCAAAACTCAGTGTTAACAATAACTAACACTCTACAAACCTATTATTAATTATGAAATGTAATTTAGAGAGAGACTCCGCCCACGTAGCTGATAATGATGATGATGGGCTGTAGTAAAACACAAACTGCAGTGTGAAACTGAAACTAAATGGATAAAACTCTGTTCCTGACTTTCAGGTGTGAAAACGCCCTTAGTTTAGTTTTTATTCAGTACAAGATAAATAGTATTTTGTGTGTTTTAGACGTTTAATAACTCTAGATATTTCCAAAACCATGCTGAACCTTTTGTAGCTGATTTTTTATAGATTACTATGCCTTTTGTGAAGACTGAAAAAGGGAATAATTGTCAATTCCAATGTTATATCGCCATTTGAAGTGTGTTTCCTTCTTTTCTAAACTCCTCTAGACTAGACTAGACTTTAGAATAGATTTCTTTAGATGATTTGTGTATTATCTTCCATATTCTGTTCCTGTAAAAAAAAAAAGCACTGATCTCTATAAACCACTGTACCTTTTAAAACTTATATAAAAATATATAAAAATATTCTCATTTAGAGCATTTATTTACAGAAAATGAGAAATGGATGAAATAACAAAAAAAGATGCAGAACTTTCAGATCTCAAATAATGCAAAGAAAACAAGTTCATATTCATAAAATGTTGAGAGTTAATAATCAATATTTGGTGGAATAAATCTAAGGGTTTTTAATCACAGTTTTTTTCATGCATCTTGGCATCATGTTCTCCTCCACCAGTCTTACACACTGCTTTTGAATAACTTTATGCTGCTTTACTCCTGGTGCAAAAATTTATTCAAGCTGTTCAGTTTGGTTTGATGGCTTGTGATCATCCATCTTCCTCTTGATTGTATTACAGATGTTTTTAATTTGGTAAAATCAAAGAAACGCATCATTTTTAAGTGCTCTCTTGTTGTAGCTTCAGTTATAAACCCTGAATGTATAGATTTACAAAATCAAATTTACAATCAATTGAACATTTTATTGTCTTGAGTACGATTAATGAAGTATTATTACTTTAATGACTGACTAATACTTATTTTATTGTGGTGCTAAATATGAATATCACGATATACAATTAATTGATTAATTGAACATTTCTCCTCAATTTTTAGCAGTGAACATTTTTGCTGCTATATTTTAGATTTGGCTAATATGTGTTCTCCATGCTGCTTCCATGTGGTGATTGGACAGTTGTTAAAGGGACAGTACATGAGAACTCAAGTGGGGAAAAGTATCTGCAGGATTTAAAAAGTATTAACAAAATTTAAAAAAAAGAAAATAACTAAGAAATTTTACATTGTTTAAACATTTTAAATGATTTATTTTATTTTTTTATCCATTTTTTATTAATTGCCCATTCCCAATTAAGACTATACCTGTGTATTGCTCTTCAGAGCTCCAGTATTAAATTCTACTCTATGAAGAATGACTGTACTTTGGGATAAAGTGCTTTAAAGTGTGGGTCAGTAGCTTTTCCTTTTTATCTGTTTATCTGTAATGACCCTATTTTTGTAACACAATGAAACTATATAATGTTTGATATGCATAAACTCTTACAGTACAATTTGAACAAGCCTGTGTTTGTGTTTTAATTGTGTTGATAATCTCTGTAATCTGAATAATTTGAATAATCTGAAACAAATTTAGCTCAGTATAAAGATGTACAGCATGCAAGCACTTTCCTCAGTGAACAGCAGGTGGTGCTGTGCCACTCTGAACAGCACCTGCCCTCTATCTCTCTCAGTGGAGAACACTTTCAATGTCACTTTAATGTTTTAATTCTTTAATACATCATTGGAGAAGCGCATGTTAACATTTTATTAACAAATGAAAGATGCTACATGTGACTTAGTACTGTCTGGAGAAATGGTGGCCTCCAGAAAGTGAGGTCCCTCTATAATATGATCATAAATGTATAATTATTTGATCTTTCTGAAAAGCAGATCTGTTGTATCTGTGTGTTCATCCTTGGAAGAGATACTCAATTTGACAGGACTGTGACAAGTATACTGGAGAGTCCCAATTGGAGACTAATTACAAGTACTAACTACTTTTTGAGTATGAAGTATGTTGTATAGATAAAAGTTACAGTTTCACTTCCTATAATGTAAATGTAAATGTATTCATAATGCATTATATAGCCTCTATAATATCTTTATATTGACTGTTGTAAGCTTACATAATAATTCATATTCTGTACTTACAGTGAAATAAATAATATGTTAGGAAGTATGGGATCCATACTTTAAAGATAAACATCCATTTATTTGAGCATAGGATAATGCATTTATAAAGCATTATTTGAATATTTCCAAACTATGAAGAAAAATTAGGAAGAAGAAGAAATTATTTAATAAACAAGTGTCAGCTTTATTGAGTCACCTGGAATTCAGGCTTTCAGTTAACAGCTGTGCTGAACTCATCAAGAGTTAATTACTTGAATTTCTTGTCTCTTAATGTAAAGTTTGAGAGCATCAGTTAAAGTAAAGTAGTGAAGAGGTAGAGTTACAGGTATACAGTGAATAGTGAATATTTGAGTAATGTTCTAATCCATAATAGAATATATGAATAGAAATATATGGCAAAAATATCCATTATACTGTAAGTAAGCTTACCAACAAAGCAAAATGTTTCCATTTTTTGAGATGCTCATTCAAATTGAAAAGTTAAAATGTTAAAAGGAACTTTATTTAATTTTTTGGAAAAAAAAATATTTTAAGTACTGGTCCATTTTATGTGAACATTGTGTCATAGTTATACTTTTTCACATTTTCTAAAAAAAAAAATATATATATTATTAATTAACCCTTTTAGACCTGAATTATCTCCAGTAATGAAAAAACATGTAAGAATGCTGTTTTTTATGTCTGTAATGCACAGAAAGGAGACTCTAATATTCTAGTATAAAATAGCAAATAAATCCAATTAACTTAAATATTTATTCTTTTTTTTAATTGCATTGGAAGTCTGTGTGTAATATCTTATATTTCATATTGATTCATATACTATTTTATTCCCTAAACCATCCCTAAACAGTAAAAAAAAAAAAAAAAAAAAAAAAGATTAAAAAGTGTTCTAAATTACAATAAATTAGTGAAAATTTCAGTTTGTGCTGAATCGATAAAACACTGCCTGGCCAAAAAAAAAGGTCACATACTCTAAAACAGTATTTGGTTGGACCTCCTTTATCTTTAATTGCTGCACACTGCATTCACTGTGGCATTGTTTCAATACGCTTCTTCAACGTCGCAAGATTTATTTCAATCCAGTGTTGCATTAATTTATTAATTTTTTTTACCAAGATCTTGCAGCAGCATTGATGATGGTAGAGTCTGACCACTGCACAAAGCAGCTCTTCTCCATCCAGCACATCCCAAAGATTCTTAATGAGGTTAAGATCTGGACTCTGTGGTAAACTCTCTCAATCTCAATCCATGTGTGAAAATGATAAATAATCACTCTTTCACAATTCCAGCTCCATAAATCCTAGCATTGTCTTATCTTGAAATATGAAGAAAAATATCCATTGATTTATTGAGTAACTGGTCTATATTCAGTATATTCAGGTAGTCAGCTGACCTCATTCTTCCAGCACATACTGTTGGTGAACCTAAACCTGCAGAACAACTGCATCATCAACCAACAACCCAACACATCATTTACTCAGTTTTTTTTTTTTGTTAATGTTGATGTGATGGTGTTTATTAGTGGAAAATTCGTTTTTATGATAAAATGCGTTTGATTTCAGCATCCGTACGCTGCACACTGTAGTCTATACCCTATAATATTAGTGTATAGCACGCAATTGGGACGCAGCCAGTGTCATAAGGCAGCCCTAGCCCCGCACAGCCTCCGCCTCATAATACCGCTCGTGTTGCCATGAATTCATAAGTCATAGTTTCTGCTCTTGTAAGTTATAAAGGAATTATTTCGGCTCACGAGGAGCCGTGGGGACAGGTGGAAGTTTGTGGTAAGTCAACCAAGATGGATTTAAGTGTATTACCAGCTCAATCTTGTCTGTCCTCCCCCAGTGTTGCCTCTCGTCGCCTGAGAAATGAGAGCGGGAGTGCGCTCAGACAAAGCTTGACCTCCAGGGGCCGGCTCTCACAGCCTAGATTTTCAATAATGTGGGACAATAAGGCTTAGGCCCCTAACCTGCTGCAATATGCTACAAGTGTAAAGAGCTTAGCTGCTAATAAAGGAGCCAGGGCCGCCGAGCATAAGGAGAAGAGAGGGGTGGCGGTTAAAAAAAATAAAATAAAGAAAAAAAAAGAAAGAGCTCATCTTCAAAACTCATATTTGGAGATCAGCCGTGGCAGTGCGGCCCATAAGAACACTTCATAAGGACAGTGATGAGATGTTGAGTGGGTGAGGGCTACAGGGCTACAGGCTGGGCCCGAGCTCTTTTTAATGCTGGTCAAGCTCGACAATTGCCATTTGACATGTTGGATATGAATGGATATGAGTCCTCCATGTCAACCTCTCTCTCTCTCTCTCTCTCTCTCTCTCTCTCTCTCTCTCTCTCTCTCTGCAGCTTTATGACAGGAGCACATCTGTTTATTTGGGTGGATCTCCTTCGGCCTCATAAAGCAAGACGTATCAGCTCAGCGTTTTGTGTGTCGCGGCTCCCTCTCGCCCTCGCCGTGCACAGCGCCCGCGGTGACCTGCTGCTGCCTCCATAACAGGGCCAGGTTGCTGGGGTGCTCCTCGGGGAGGTGAGGGGCTATTATGGCTTTATTGTGGAGATCAGCAGGTCACCGAGCAGCACGGCACACATAAAGAGAACATTTCCGCTCTTGTGTTTTCTCTTTTTTTCCCCGCAAGTCATAAACAAGACAATAAAAATTCAGTCGTGAAGTTTCTTGTTATGTCTCGAGTTGTGTCTTATGCATTAATTATAAATTTGCCGTGATGTATACAATTTTAACCACTTAAACAAGGGACTACAAGGAACGTAGCAAAATACTATTAACCTAGATGGCCAAATGTTGGTCCCATTACAGTTTAAATAAGGAAAATAAGACAGTTTTGCTAAGTAATACCTGTCACTATTGTTCACATAAATTGTCTAAACAATATTAAACTGCACCTGAACTGAACTACTTTAAATCAGATTAATTGTGAGGCTCATAACCTTATAATGACATATCGTCACTGTCCAATGAAAAACAAGTATCTCAAAAAAGAAAAACCTTCTAAACTTTCAATGGAAGTCAATGCAAAAAGACTTTATTTCAGGACCTTTTGAAGTATTTCTATTGGTCTATTTATTCTTGGTCCAAGAAATTTTGGCACAGTGTAAGGAAAAGGTTGTCTGTTCAAATTATGTAGTAAACTAAAAATCTACAAAAATGGAGATACTTGTTTTTCATTGGACAGCAACGATATACATCTATATACTATATTGCCAAAAGTATTCGCTCACCCATCCAAATCATTTAACTCATGTGCTTAAATATTAGGCAGTATATCTTTGGGGGGGAGGGATCTTTATACTAGTGCATCTCAAATAAAACATTTAAATATCATTGAAATATTGCTTAATTTTGTAATTTAGGTCAAAATGTAAAAACTCATACATTATATAAATGTATTATGCACAGAGTGATCTATTTTAAACGTTTATTTATTTTATTGTTGATGATTATGGCTTACAGACAATAATAATAAAAAATCAGTGTCTCTGAAAATTAGAATATTACATAAGACCAATTTATACTTTTTGGCAGTGTGGGCAGTGTGCCAAGTCCTGCTGGAAAATGAAGTACGCATCTCCATAAAAGTTGTCATCAGCAGTGCGAAGCTGTAAGATATGAAGTGCTGTAAGATTTTGTGGGAAAACAAAACTGCACTGACTTTAGACTTGATAATAATAAAACACAGTGGATCAACACCAGCAGATGACAGACATGTCTCTCCAAACCATCACTGATTGGTGGAAACTTCACACTAGACCTCGAGCAGTTTGGACTGTGTGTCTCTCCACTCTTCCTCCAGACTCTGCTACCTTGATTTCCTTCAAACAAAATGTAAAATTTACTGATGATCAGTGATGGTTTGTAGAGTCATGTCTGTCATCTGCTGGTGTTGATCCACTGTGTTTTATCTTACAAGTCTAAAATCAGTGCAGTTCTTACAGCACTTCATATCTTACAGCTTCCCTCTGCTGACAACAACTTTGTTCCTTTTATTCAAACATATAGACCTATAAAAAAATAGCAAAATCAGAGAAACTGATCATTTCGAAGTGGTCTCTTAATTTATTTTTTATTATTTATTTGTCAGATGTCTCATACATATACTGTACATGAGTACAGTAGTATGTAATCTATTAACTATATAATCATTACAGTACTATTGAGTTCTGCAGTGAGATGCCCACTGAATAAAGAAGAAGAAAGACTCAAGAATTAAAAAAACAAAATAAGGGAGAGTAACAGAGTCACTACCTA
Organism: Astyanax mexicanus; assembly: GCF_023375975.1. Classification (NCBI taxonomy): domain Eukaryota; kingdom Metazoa; phylum Chordata; class Actinopteri; order Characiformes; family Acestrorhamphidae; genus Astyanax; species Astyanax mexicanus. Next base: position 12,542,271 of record NC_064422.1, read on the forward strand.
CTACTGTGCTCACTTTCTCTCTGTTTCTCTCTCTCTCTTACCAGTTAAAAAGTTCCCAGTAAAAGAGAGTAAAAAGAAAAACACGCCAGAGTGACAAAATCAGTTTTAGCTCCTGTGCTTCCTAAAGTCCGGCCCGCTTCTTTCATGGCCGTGTCCTTTGCCGGATCCCATATACTCTTACAGCGTTTCCACCTACTTTGTTTATGAGGCTTTGATCCACAATATTCCAGGCTAAGTTACACCCATGCTCTGCAAGGTGAACCTATCGGCATTGTTCCCTATAGGAACCCAATACCCGTGGAGCCTTCCCTCGCTCCACTCAAAAAACTCCACTCTTTAGTAACAGAATTCTCCAAAGATGCTGAACAAAAGGTCACGCACAAAGACACAATTTTATGCTCCTTTAATGAGTCAAATTTGCTCTCCTTTTCAGATGCTGCCTCCGTGTTCACTTAAAGATACATTAGCAGATTTCTCCGGCTAATCGGGAGCTGCTGTAATCCTCAAATCTGTGCGTAATCGATTGATTCCAGATCATCACGCTCTAAATAAACTCCGGTTTATGACCCTTGAGGGACGATGCTGTAATTGATGAAATTGCGATCTTCTCTCTTATATTTTCCTCTCTCTTCTGTATGAATGGGCGGCTGTTGTGAATGGGCGGCCCTTTACCGCGTATCACACCGGCGGCCTGAATGTCTTCTCGTATTGTGGCCGTGAATAAAGGCGTATAGACGAACGCAAGAGAAAGACATTATGTCTTTTGAAGTGAAGGCCGGCCTTTATAGCGTTACATTGTACGCTTGGCCCTTTGACCCATTTTCATAAACGCATCTCTTTGATATAATAAGTGAACCTGTCTATACCTGCAGCCGCAGGTGTTTAATATACAATACCACAGTCCTGGAGTCCTTCCTGCTGGTGTTAAAGTGCTTTTATTTATTATAAAGGGCTGAAATTGCACTTTGCACGGGAATCAATAACGTATTTACAAAGGAACATGTATATTGCCATGCTTTGATTTTTATTTATTTATTTATTATTCAACATCCTTTATTGAGCAATAGACAAAAATATATGTATAATGGTAAAATATAGGACACACAATGTAAAAAAAAAAAAAAAAAAAAAAAGGATTTATTACCAACAGCTCTCTTTATTTAGTTTTATTAAAATACTTGTACACACTGGTTAACTACTTATAATTTAATATATTTAAGCAGATTATGGGAGGTAATCCAACAACATAACATATATAAAGCTGTTCTTTACAGAGAAACAGGCTTCATACTTTTGTCCCTCACACATATTATTCATCATATTGTCATTTTTGGACAATTGCCTCAACAAATAGCCCTTTCTAAGGACTGGTGTGAAAATCTGATGATGTTTAAGGTCACCATTTTTAAATATTTGCAGAAATAAAGAAAATTCTAAAGAGTTCACAAACTTTAATGCACTACTGCACACTGTGTATATACAGTATACACAACATATATTATATATAAACCAAAAAATAAAAAAAAATAAAATAAACTTGTCTTGTATTTTGAATGATTCAGATGGTACCCTGGCAGAAATGTGCATTTTTAATATCTGTCTAGAAGCCAAGTACACGCTGAACTCCACATGATCCGGCTAATACACTGTAATATACATGTTATAACTGATAAGTGATGAGGTATCATTATCTATAAACCCTAAAACTGATGATAAAAATAAAGCACATAAAATATGCAACAGTGCAAAATAACTTTTTTAAGTTCTTATATTCAGGATTTTGTTATAATTATATTCACGTATTTAAGTAAAGACTGTACTCTTGTACTGATGTACTGTTAATAATTTAACAGGGTTCATCGCTAAATATTTAAATTTAATTACAGAGAATCAAAAGGATATACTGTATGAGCTAAAAGTTGTTCATTGCTCTATTTTAAATAATTTAAAATATATATGAATATATTTTAGCACAGCACAGAATTTAAAACACACAGAAACATAGACCTGAATGAACTGGACACACTGAATATTCTAATGTTAAGCATGTTGAATAGTCTAAACTTTCCACACGGAATAAAATGCTGCCTGTAATTTACTCAAATAAAAAGTTTAAAAGTTAAAGCAATTTTACTTACAGTAATGTCCAAATTCCCCCATAAACATTAAGAAAAAAGAACAAAATATAAAATTTTTAATGTTAATTAGCAATTTTTAGATTTTCAACATTATATAAATTATATAATTGTTATAGATGCAGAGTACCAATATTTAAAAACAATTCGATTTTTTTATTAGTTAGAGTGTTGCATTAGTTATAGTGTCTGGTTGGCCAATATATATATATATATATATATATATATATATATATATATATATATATATATATATATATATATATATATATATATATATATATATATATATATATACATATAGTCAAAAGTTATAATGAACTGATCCAGTAACTTAAAAGTATTAAACAAACAAAAATACTCTGTGAAGTATTTAGATGCTCTTATCTGGGGAGCTGTTTGTTAACTTGTGGTTTCTGAGGCTGGAAACTCTGATCAACTTATCCTGTACGACAGACGAAACTCTTGCTCTTCCATCCTTTCCAGGGGTGGTCCTGATGAGTGCCAGTTTCATCACTGTAACTTTTTTTGATGATCTTTGTGACTAAGTAAAGAAGTCATTTTTTTTCTTTACTTAATTACTGTATAATATTGTCATTAAGAGCATTATGTATTTGCAGAAAATGAAAAATGGCTCTTTTATCAAAAAAGATGCAGAGCTTTCATATTCATTTCATTTCATATTTCAGTTCATATTCATAAACTTTTAAGAGATCTTCCTAAATCAAAGAAACTCATCATTTCAAGTGGTCTGTATATAAATGTATTTAAATCCACAGTATATGAACGTGTGTTTGCATCCTATTGTACTGTACAGTTTTGCACATAAAAAATAACTGATATTAATGGATTCAATTGTCCGTTTTATTTGTTATTGCAAACAAACCGCTTTCCATTTTTTATTTTATTTTCTAACATCACTCCTTTTTCAGTGCGACTCCTTCTCCCGGGACTCCAGCAAGACCTTTTTGTTTTATTTTATTTCATTCCTCGCTGGAAAACAATGGCAGGAGGAGTGATGCTGGTATATTTTAAGGTTATTTACTTAGCTGGATCACCTCTCTGGCTCTCTCCCTGAGCCCTGACAGTGCTCGGAGCTCTCCTGACGCTCAAAGCAATCCCTACAGACCTGCGCAACATACATGAAGCCATGAAAGGAGGACTGCCGTGTCGACCTGTCAGTCAGCGGCGGGCCTGCGCTAATGGCTGCACTGTTGAAAGTGTTAGGGCACACACACACACGTATATACACACACACACATACAAAGGCCTTCTCCTGAAACTGTTTAACGCCAGGTTGTGTGTCAGAAAAGCAGCCGGGTTTGAAGAAAGCTCTTGCATGTGCTTTTCATCTCCTTTCACACCTCCTCCCTCAACCATCACCCCCCCATAAAGAACAGTAAGCATATTATGAATTAATAATGCCGGCAGCGTTCACGCGTGGCCTCGCCACTTGTTTGTATCTGCCAGACTCTTTTTTATTTTCCCGTCGTAAAGGTGTTTGGATGTGTTTACCAAGGAGGACGGCGCACACCTTGCTTTCAAAGGTTAAATCAAACCCCAGTTAAAGAGGAGATCCCCCGAGACGCCGCTAAGGGCAAAGAGAATTAAGACACATCCTCTTCAGCTGGAGAGGAAACTTCACACTCCTGTCAATTCATACACACACACACACATATATATATATATACACACAGTGCACACACTCCCACTCGTCTACCATCCTCGTTCAGCCCAGACCGAGAGCCCAGAACTCACCAGCAGCAGCCAAAGGTCATCAGAATTATGAAACACGCTGAAGCTGATTCTGATTATCACTAAAAGATGCTGGAAATTAGAGGAAACCCACATTCAGAAGCAGCCTGAGGACATGAACTCAGCCAGAGACAGCCAGACAGTGAGATCTCCTCCAAAATAAGTGCTGCGCTGGCAATCTGCACCGTAATTGTGATGTTTTGGGTTTTTATTTATTTATTTCTGAAAGTGTTTAGACAGCTGAATCAAGAGCATTGAGATTGGATTGGAGAGATGAAGTCACGGATGTAGTAGATTTGTAGTAGCTTGTAATCTTTTCCTATGGGTTTGCAAAAGTGTAAATAGGCTAGGATATACTATATGACCTTATACTTATAAATATTATATACTTATTAATATTAATATTATTTTTTCCTACATAGTAAATTAATAGTGACGTGATCTATCAGGCTATGAACACATACACATAAGGAATCATGTAGTAACTTTCTGAGGATGGTAAAAATTAAAGTAATTAACTCTTGATGAGTTCAGCACAGCTGTTAACTGAAAGCCTGAATTCCAGGTGACTCTACCTCATAAATCTGTCTGAGAAAATCCAGCAGAGATGTGTGAAACTGTCATCACAAAGCAAGAGGTGTTACTTTGAAGAATGTAAAATCTAAAACATATTCTGGTTTGTTTTACACTTTTTTTTGTTTAATAAATAATTCAAGATGTTTTCTTCATAATTTGGATGACTTTAGTATTAATCTACAATGCAAAACTTTTTAAAATAGCGAAAAGAAACACTGAATTTAAGGCATGTCCAAACTATTGACTGGTACTGTATGCCTCAAACTAAAATATTTAAATCTGTATTCATAGATATAAACATTGTTCTTCAGTGTAATAAGGTGTTAGGAGTGACCTATGAAGATTTTTTCATACTGGTTATGAAGCTACTGAATGTACTATTTATATTAAATACTAAAATATGTAACAACATTGTTATTACATGATAATGCTGACTTTATAACGCAATGCACAGTATTTAATAAAGTGAATTTTAAGTGTACCAGTCTTTTTTTTATCATAGTTTTCCACATTGATTAGTCCTAATTAGAATTACGGCAGCTCATGATGATTGAAATTAAACAAAAGCAAATCAGTGCAATTCATTCATTATGTGCAATAGCTATTTTTCACAATTATTATGCAGCTCAATAAATTAAGATATTATTACATTACATTCATAACAGTGGCTTTTACAAAAAACTATTTTTTTTTTCTTTTTTTGTAGTAATGTAAAAGCATTAGTGTAGCACTACAGTGTAAACTGTAAACTGGCCTGTCAGGTGCACCAGCACTTGAGTGTGCGAGTTTTTTTTTTTTTTTTTTTTTTTTACAACACAACACCCTAATGGAGTGACATTGAGATGGAACAGTTCAGATGATGAAATCCAGTGAAATGCAGTGCATCCTGTGTAGACGAGGGATATTGACTGGTTTTATAGTCAACATCAGTACACTAATTTTTCCAGCCCTCATTAGCACTGCTTTTTCTTTATTTTATTTTATTTTTTTTCTTTATTTACATGTGTACACACACCCACACACACTCATTAGACACCATCGCTGCTCCGTTGTTTACGTGCTGATGGTCTCCTCTTAACACTAACTGGAAGTAAATCCCGTAAACGCCTGCACAGCAAGGTTTTCCAGCACCGCGCTTCCCCCCCGAACCAACAAAATCACAATAAACAACAAACACATTCTTGGCTTGGTCCCTGTGATCAAAGCTTTGGTTGCCTAATCTAGCCAATTAATCTATTTATCAGCAGCGCGCTAATGAATATGCCGTCCATATGCTTTTTTTTTTTTTTTACTCCAACACGCCGCCTCCTTCCACGTCTGAAAGTGGGACAGCTCTGAGCCGGGGTGATGCTTTCAGCACCGCACTTGTGCCACAGTTCATCTCCGAGATGCTGAAATCAGAGTAAATGGAGATTAGTGCGAATGAGTGCCTAAAATCTCTCAGATAACACATGCTCTCAGACACACACACACTTACACACACATGAAAACTCATATTTACACACACACACACACACACACACACACACACACACATCCGTGACAACAATAGATGTGAAATTGAGGGTAAAGGCTTTGGAACGCAGATGTTGAATTTCTCTGTTTAATTTAAACATTCTCCCAGCTCCCCCCCCCCCACCTCCTTCCTCGCCGCTCCGCCACCTCGGCGGTCCCCAGCCACTCGCCACACCGCTGTGCAAAGCTGGCACTGATTATTTTTAGCTTTTGCTTGGCTTTTCCTTTTTTTCTTTTTTCGCAGCAAACTCTCTTCTTCTCCCTCTGTGTTAATAATGTAGGATTCACACATCAGAATTAGTTTTCCCTTCTTCAAATACTCAAGTGGAAGCTCAGGCTGATAGTTTCTTCACGGCGTGGAGCTCGGGCAGCGTGGATCAGAGACACCTGACCACCATGCTGGATCACATTCACCACCTGGTAGTATCAGTGTGTGTGTGTGTATTAGTATCTGTGTGTGTGTGTGTGTGTGTGTGTGTGTGTGTATTAGTATCTCTGTGTGTGTGTGTGTGTGTGTGTGTAAGGACTATAATTCACCAAAACAACCAAAACTCACCAAAAGATTGCCTACACTCAATGTGACCATTGAGATATTTTGGGTGATGCTACAGAAGAAACACATTTAGTTGCATAAACTTCCAATGACATTTAATTGAAGTCAAAACTGTTATTCTGTTTTAGTATTTTTAGTAATTTTAGTTGAATTTTCTATTGGTCCATTTATCATTCGTTACAAAATTGATACAATGTAAAAATAAAAGTAAAGCTTTTTTTTTTCTAAAAAGTAAAAAATGGCAACAATGTAAGTATAAGTTGGATGATTCACCACCTGCTAGTATCAAAGTGTGTATACACTACAATCCACTTAAACACATCAAAAGTTTGCCTACAAAAAATAAATAAATAATAATAATAATACTAATAAAGGTGTGACAATTGAGAAATTTTGGGAGATGCCACAGAAGAAACACATTTAGTTTGTATAAACTTTCAATGACCTTAATTGAAGTTGAAAGTGTAAAACAAAGCTTTTATTGGTCATTTTAGTCATTTTAGATGGTTTAGTCAGATTTCTACTGGTCCATTTATCATTCATTACAAAATTAATACAATTTATCTGTGTAACAATGTAACAACTGCCAGATATTTGTTTTTTTATTGTTTTTTTATGAATACTTTGTATCATTTGTATCATATTTATTTTTAAAAGTGTGTAACTAAGCAAAATTACAGATAAAATAAATTTTTAAATTGCGCTTTTTCTAGTGAATCTTATTAGAAATCATGTATAAATGTGTAAAAGTGCTTTGCATTGATTTTAATTAAGTTTAGTTAATTAAGTTTAATTAAATTTATATTAAGTATGTTTATTTCCCTAAATATAATATATCCTATAGAAGATAGAAGTTGTGTCTACAATATGCAGATTTTTATTATGTGTGTTGTTGATTTGTACAAAAAAAGATTAAATCCTCTGCAGAGACTGCACACTTACTGTTTGTTTATTAACTTGATTTAACAGAAACTAAGCATTAAATTTTGGATGTGTGGAAGCAATGGTACATGTTTATTGGTTTAGTTATTTTTTTTTTTCATTATAATATGTCCATACAATACAAAGGATTATTTTTTTTAAATAGATGTAATAGGTAAAATTGTTATAACATATACATAACATATTTACACCTAGTAAATTAGAGAACGTGATATTTGAACTTAACAGAAGAATGAAAAATGCTTGCTAACTTAGTGGAAGTCAAAGTGAAAAGTAAAATTCATTCCAGTATCATTCCAGACTTTTTTTTGTATAATGACCGTTTGGGCTGACTATAGATGTCGGTCTTTTTGCAGTATATATTCACTAAAGCAGCTGTGTTGATTTCCAAGTGTCCTAGTGACTTATTCTGTGTTCATCACAGGCAGAAAACAACATTCATATTATATTTTCCCATCACTGGAACATAATTCAGGTCTGAAAGTGTAAATGGATAACTGAACAGTTATTAAATTCACTTATTTTAAAGTGGAAACAAAGTTTTAGTGCTGTTTTTAAGTCTCCTATAAAATGACATCATAATGTTTCAACATCATGTCGATATACTGGATCCGCTAAAACACTACTACCGTCTACTGACAGACAGACATCTGTAGATTAACTATTCCAAATGTGTTAATGCTTTTCAGAGCTTAAACACAGAGAGGAAACACGGGTCTGACTGCAGGAAACGCTGTCAGAGCCGCATGCTCCCACGCTGCGCATCCTTTAATGCACTTTTGCTGTCGTACTTCTGGAGTCTTTAGTGGTCCGAACACAAAGCTATCCCCCTATGGCAGCGCACGCCTGGTGTAACCCTCACCTCCATCAGAAAACCTCCGCTTTACTGCAGCTGAGGGACCTGGCAGTCCAGCAGGCAGTTTCCAGCCAGCATCTACACGACATCAGCCCATCCAACACTCTGCACCCTGCACTCCCAGGTTAAAAAAACTGCACTGTAATTCACTTGTGAAAAGCACCAATCCCCTTTTGGGTGAGTGGGGGGAAAATGATGTAAATATGAGCAACAGTGCTGAGGCAATACAAGCATGCCATGCATTTAATGCATTAAGCAAATAATTGTTGTGTGGAGTAATTAGCAAAGGTTGCATATATACATATATATATATATATATATATATATATATATATATATAAGAGGCCACTTTCAGTTTCATTGCTGTTTTAAATTCTATAAACTTCGGACAACATTTCATTTAGAGCATTTATTTTTAGCAGAAAATGAGAAATGGCTGAAATAACAAAAAAGATGCAGAGCTTTCAGACCTCAAATAATGCAAAGAAAACAAGTTCATATTCATAAAGTTTCAAGAGTTCAGAAATAATCAATATTTGGTGGAATAACCCTGAAGGTTTTTAATCACAGTTTTTTTTCATGCATCTTGGCATCATTTTCTCCTCCACCAGTCTTACACACTGCTTTTGGATAACTTTATGCTGCTTTACTCCTGCTGCAAAAAAATCAAGCAGTTCAGTTTGGTGGTTTGATGGCTTGTGATCATCCATCTTCCTCTTGATTATATTACAGAGGTTTTTAATTTGGTAAAATCAAAGAAACTCATCATTTTTAAGTGCTCTCTTATTTATGTTAAGGCTATTTAAATCCTCATTTATAACTTGATAATGAGCATCATTACATCCGGACCTGATATAATGGTCAGGTAATATATGTCTCTAAGTGATTTCAGTGGCTCGGTTGCCCTCGTGTCACAACCACTGGGATATGAACTGCAACATAATATTGCAATAGAGGGATGAGTGGCCTTTGACCTTAACCTCCCACCCTGAATACACACCCACACACACACACACACACACACACACACACACTTCCAATAGTGCAGCTGGGGAATTTCATTTAGATGCAGAACGAAACACTCCTAAAAATTAAGATGCTTAAGATTGATCTTTGGGGGATGCCATTGAATAACCATGTTTTTAATAAAGAGAGATGTGATTTTATTGATCGAAAAATTGTACTTTTGACATACAAAGACCTAAACAAGTCATGTTTAGCATCTATAACTCATATATTTTAAATAGAGTAAGATTGTTTACTTACAAAGCATCCTAATTCTGGAAAAACCTTCCAGAAAATGTTTGTGTCTAAGACACGTGTTTATTCTAGCATTGATAATTAACCCTTTCAGACTGATTAATCTTCAGTGATGGAATAAAAATGTAAAAATGCATTTTTTTGTCTGAAATCCAATGCAGTGGATGGGGCCAAGCTACTATTTCATTGGTTTATAAACTTGTTTATTGGCTATTAATGATTAATGGACTATTCTAATGGACAACAGCTCTCAAATAGTCTTATGTGCAACAACAACAAACTAAAAAAATACACAATGTTAATTGTAATGGATGCAGGGTCTGAAAAAATGTATGCTATCCCAAAGAGCAGCGACTCCGTTCTGATACATTAGCTAACAGATGCAGCCTTGTGCTGATCCACATCACCCTAGGAGTGATGAGGGGAAAGAAAGAGCGCCACCAACTGTTCTACTGTACCCACCCAGAGAGAGCAAGGACAACTGTGCTCTTTCAGGGCTCCGGCAGCTAATGGCTGGTGGCAAGCAGCATGACCAGGATTCGAACAATTCAGCAATCACCCAATCATACTGGCAATCATAGCCAGTCTTTTAAAGATCCCCTAAGCTGTTCTAGTCAGATCTGCTGGAGTCATTAGAATTACATTCACTGTTCTCTATAAATCCAGAATGAGAACTCGATCCAAAATTTGCTGTACAAATTAATTTGATTTGGCTTAATTGTGGCGTGAATAACCTTCAAATTGGTAAAGAACTCTTACGTCAACCGAAGGTATTTTAGATCTTTAAAAGCTTCACATTATTGCTCAAATAACCATCTGAGTAACCTTTATTACAGTCTTGCTTCTCACAAGTTTTTCAAACTCCCTTCATCAAGCTTTCCATTTCAGAGGCTGGCCTGGATCTGGTGTTGTCAGCAGTGTTGAGGTCATTCTGAAGGGAGGAGAAAAAAAAAAGAAAGAAAGTCACATGAAATTACTTTATATGGGATGATTCTTTTTTGACCTAAAACTGCATCCTAAATAGGTGAAAACCTCTATTATATTCTATATATCCTAGTTATTAGGAATAGCCAAGCCAGATTCAATTGTAGCACGTGTAGTTATAGCTAATTATATCATTAAATTAAACTTATTATGTAACAAGTGTGTGATTTTAAAAGAAAAAGCCTCAGGCGTTAAAACGGCATAATTTGGGATACTGCTTAAATTTATATCTTTTAATGTTAGCTCTGGAAATTGGTCGCTTTAAATGAGAAGACAAAAATACTCTTTTTCTATAAGATAGAAGAATACCATACTTAGAAATTAAGGTTTTTCCAAAGGTTAGTTAAGTAATCACATAAAAGGGTCACTTTGGCTAATTAAAAGAAACAATGTCTGTTTTTTTCTTTTTTTTATATAAAGATGTGAGAACTGTGATTGAAATATTGATTAAATATAAGTATGACATATATAAACTTTTGAGGTTTTTACCTGTCCAGTAGTGCTGTTAAGATAAATACACATGAACAACAAACAAAACAAGTCTGTCATGCACTTGAAAAAGAATTGATAAAACAGTGCTGGAAGATAATATTGGAGAAAATCCTGCTGTTTATTAAAGGACTTTTTCTAAGTCATTTTTGATAAGAAAGTGTTTTAAATTAATGCTTTAAATGTGAAGGAGACACCTTTTCTTTTTTAGTGTGTTTTTTATGTTGTATATTTAGGACTATTTTTAGGACTATATCAAAGCTATACAGAAACACATGCTGAAGTATTTAGCAAACAAAAAGTGCTAAACAAAACAGAATATGGTTTGTTTAGTAGTACTAGTAGTACTACTGTGCAGTATACAGAGCCAATTTACTGTTTTATTGTTTTATTGGTTTATAAACTTCTCAATTGGCTGATTTATGGTCTATTCTGATGGACAACACCTCTCAAATAGTGCTAATAGTGTTCTGTGCAACAAAACCTTTAATAAATAAATAAATAGAGAAAATACATGATATATGATGTATTTTGTAATGGATGTAGGATACATTTAACCAAAAGGGTTCAATAATACATTACGTCACATTTTGAATTGATGAATTGATTACACCATATAATTGTGGCACATTATAAAGAGTAGAGTAGATAAAGAGAGTAGATGTATTGGATTTCAGGATCTCAGTATATTAGTATTGTGCTGTATTTATGTGAGGGTATCCCAAGTTGTGAGGTTGAGATATTAATACTGACTCAAATTCTTTTGCTTTTGGCTCGCCAAGTCAGCTAACCTATATTAGATAACTGGCTGGTGCCACATCTGCTGGCTAACAGATGTCCGCTGCCATCGTTTCTGAGCTGGCCAAACAACATCACGCTCAACTGGCAAAATAGCAGTGATGCTCAATATTCACTCACCATTACTGGGATTGTGCTGTCCTGGACAACAAAATGTATTAAATATAATGTTTTATTTTAATGGAGTTTTGTTTTATTAGTTTTTTTCCCGTAGTAAATAGCATATTGTATGTTTAATTTCACTTTAATAAAACTAAAAAAAGGCTCAATTTTGTGCCCTACAAAAGAATACAACAATATTGTTATAAATATGATTCATAATTTGATTTGACATTTATAGCACACACAACGTCCAACTGCTCAAATAACTGCACACAGCTTTGATTTGCTGATGTGGTTAAGCTAATACACCTCATATGACTGATGTGTCTCTGTGCATTTTCTACAATATACAGCTCTGGAAAAATATTAGATACACTTAAAAATGAAGAGGTTCTTTGATATTGCCAAATTGAACACCTCTGGAATATAATCAAGAGGAAGATGGATGATCACAAGCCATCAAACCTGAATCAAACATGATTTTTTGCACCAGGAGTAAAGCAGCATAAAGTTATCCAAAGTTACCCTTAACTCCCCTCTGTTTCGGCTCATATAAAAATGGAAATAAGAATAAGAAATAAAACCTTCTATGTTAAGTTTGACCTTTACTCTAATTCTATATGTAGCTTAAGCTTATAGATTTTAAACAATTACCAAACATCTGTTCCCTCTCCCTCATTATGCCTGTATGTATGTTAATAATGAAAAATCAATACGCATACATAAATTAATGTATATGTCTATTAATTCAAGCTATATAAACATATAGATATATTTAGATTGGACTGAATAGTGATATTTTTTAATAGTGTGTGTTTAAAACTTTGTGGTTATGTGTTTGTAAACTTTTTTTGCTTTAAAAACACAATTCTTCTTCTTCTTCTTCTTCTTCTTCTTCTTCTTCTTCTTATTATTATTATTATTATTATTATTATTTAAACTACTATTTAAAATACTGCTTTATTAATGTATCTATTACATTTTAATAACAATATCTATTGTTGTTTAGATATTGATGTTTTCCATATTTCTTCACATCTTCAAGTCTCCTTATTCCCTTAGAAATCATCCTCAACATCATCATCATCATCATCATTATTTTTGCCTTCTTTTTCTTTTATTTTTCTTCTTTATATTTATCTTCCTTATCTTTTTCTTCTTCTTCTTCTTCTTCTTATTATTATTATTATTATTATTATTATTATTATTATTATTATTATTATTATTATTATTATTAGTAGTAGTAGTAGTAGTAGTAGTAGTAGTAGTAATAGTAGTATACGCATAGACGTCAGTTTCTTCTCATTGGAAATTTGTGTTGATCATTGACAGATAAAAAATAAAATAATAAAATAACCGGTGCATTATTAATAATAATTATTACATATTTATTGTAATATAATAATTGCCCAGTGATTCCTGTTATCCCACTCTGCACTTCCTCGTGCAGCCTGTAGGTGGGGCACTGTCACCACAGAAGACCCTCACTCAGCATCAGCTCACCTACAGGCCACGAGAGGAGAGCGCTCCTATACAAAGGGCCTGCTCACACTCACGCACACACACACACACACACACATTGGTGGCTGCTTCTTTTTTCACAATGGTTTCCCTTCTGACCAGTGTGTGTGTGTGTGTGTGTGTGTGTGTGTGTGTGTGATTAGTGAACATGACTGAGGGAAAGTGGGTCACCAGCATCAGCAGCAGCATCATCTCATCAAGGACTTGATGGAGACCAAACTTATCAGACTTGGAGGTGGCAGTAACACACACACACACACACTCCAACACACACACACACTAACACACACACGCACTGGTCTCGCCCTCCATCCTTTAATTACTGGGCTATAAAAAAAACTTTTTAATCCGGGACTTTAGCCCACATATCTGCGCTGAGGTGGATCTGACCCGCGCGCTCCGCTCGCTCCTCATCTCCACCGGATATTTTACATGTTAATTGTCTCGAATAGGTCTCGGTTTCTTTATTCATGTTTTTTTCCTCCTCTTTCTCTGTCTGATGTAGCCCGAGGCTGGCCCGCAGGCCCCCCACCCGCCCCGGCTCCTCTCTTCATTTGAGGAGCAGAATGAAAATGCTAATTATATGGCAGCAGAGGCCCTTCACATATAACTCACCACTCTCACATTCTCACATGTTCCTCTACTTTCACTTCACATCACACTTCATACACCCATCCTTACACATGCTTACACTCCTTACACACTCACACAAAGGAGACACGACGACTAACATAGCTGAGAAACCGGGATATATTATTATTATTATTATTATTATTATTATTATTATTATTATTATTATTATTATTATTATTATTATTATTGCCGTTATTAATATTGTCATTGCCGTTATTAATATTACTGATGAAAAAGTGATAAAGTGGCCATCATCATCATCATTACTGTTATTTCTATTATTTAATTTAGAATCACCAGATGTGATAACAATAATAGTAATAGTAGTAGTATACTTGTTGTTGGCTCTGCCCCAATTAATATCATTAATATAATTAATATTGCAGTAGTAGACGTAGTAGCAGTGGTCGTACAAGTAACAGCAGCAGTGTTAGTAAGATAAAATAAGTCTTAAAAGAATATTGACATTATAAATAATACAACAATATTAAATTATAAAAATATAATTATATCATTATCGCCATTATTGTTATTAGCATCAGTAATATCGTCGTCTTCATCATCATCATCGTCATCCTCACCAACACCATAAGTCTTATTAGTAGCATGATTAGTTATAGCTGGTCATCATTTTTGCTTATAATGATATTATTATAATATAATAATATTCATATAATTAATAATATTATGTGTAATATATAAAATCATGAATGATATATATGAATGAATGAATAACGTCAACAACGATGACATTACCACTACCTACCCAGTAACACATACATAAGATAGGAAAAATAACGATAATAAAAGCTATTATAAAGCATTGTTGTATCATGCGTTTAGAGCGTCGCTATATACATTTTTTCAGCATGTTTGTAAATCTTGTTTGTGTCACTGTGTTATTTTATTTCCACACTGTCAGTTTACATCAGCCGGAAGTTCACTCTGAGATCCTCCTACACCTGCAATTTCCTTATTCAGAGCAACATCTGCTCAGACTGTACAGCAAAGCAAAGACTAACCCCTAACTTATTTCCGGTGATGCTGTAGCTGAACTTGGTGCTTCCTGAATTGTGCTGGGACATCTGGACTGAGTGTATCAAAGCAGGCGATGCTCGAGTCCCAGTGGCTGAGGAAAAAAATCTGAGTTAATTAGCGCGATGCATGTTTAATTAAAGCCAATTACAATATCTGAAATGACCTAATCGAAACCTGTTTTTTCCCAATGAAGGTGCCCTCAGCTCCTGCTGTTCTCCACCGAGTAAGAGCAATAGATACTGTATTTAAAACACAGTTTGATTTTTTTAATATTGTGAGTTGTTATTTTTTTACTTTCTTTTTGCTCCACATAACGTTTATCTCGCTTGATCTAAGATCTGATATTTCACATTTGATCTGTGTCGGTTCGCCATAGGCTACTGCGCTCAAGCCTTTTCGTTGGCCTTAATTCATTTTGCTTGCAAGGCAGGATTTAGGCATTTTCCTCGTCGGTCTGTTGATCTCAATCAGAAATGGACTAATACGGAAAATGCACGTTGCATCTTATTCCTCTGAACTTTTTTTATTCGCTTTTACTCTCATATATACATATATATATTTGTAAGCAGTGCGTTTGCTGTAAAACATTCCAACATTTTCAAGGCTAGCAAGAACAGCAAAAAAAAAAAAAAACCGAAATGAAGACATTCAGACATTCCGTGTAATACATTAATAAAACAAACAAATTAATTCTGATCCAGGGGCTGTAAAATCAATAATACTCTATTCAGTCCTGAGTGAAGAAAAATGCCAACTGAGCGCTGTAGTCGGGCGAAAGCGCAAACAGCACTTCTCAAGATGAACAATAGGAGGCGCTCTTTAACAAATTTCAGAAAGGCGCTGCTGGGGTGGAGGGCTGGGGGTAAAAGAACGGGGCAGACCTGGCTTTGCTGTCTGTCCATTTACTTCCTTTTCACTTAGACTGCCAACATATTCCAGATATATTAAACAGCGATTGGGTGCGTTTTTAAAACTGCGACTTTTTTATTTTTTGGCCTTGAATTTTGTATATTTTTCTCTTCCTACTCGTTTTATTTAACCATATTGTAGTAGTCATTTTTCATATGTTTCTTTCTTATCTCAAATATACATAATTTTAATAGTTTGAAACTCGTTTTTTGTACATAAAACATATATTTTTTCTTTGGCGTATTTACATTTACATCCATTTACTCTCACAGCACCGGTTATAATAATATCAAATCTTTTTTTCTTCCGATGTATTTTTTTTTTTTTACATATTTTCATATTTCTATCTTTTCTTTATCTATCTATCTATCTATCTATCTATCTATCTATCTATCTATCTATCTATCTATCTATCTATCTATCTATCTATCTATCTATCTATCTATCTATCTATCTATCTATCTATCTATCATTCTGCTCATCATTAGAATAGAGTTGCCACTGGGCGTCATTATCAGTCCATATCCTGAACGAATGCAACAGTTTAAATCGCGGTACTGAATGATTGATTCAGTGCATGTGCTGGAGCATCTGATCTTTGTCTGTCAGAAACCAGCAGTGCACGCACACACACACACACACACACACACACACGAGCGCGAATGCAGGCTTCATAGCTGTTTTTACAAATTTGCGACAGTCAGCTTTATATTTTTTGGCGCATTTTTTAATTTTATTTAATCACGCGCTTATTATTTTGTGTAGTGGATTTTTTTAATGCTCAGTAAAATCTTAGATACTATCATTATATCATTCTAAGCTCTTGCACCAAGTTTCTGATCTAGCTGGTTTTTCGCCTTATGGCGATGAGAAATACACGTCCACGCGGGGTCACCAAGCCTGTCCATCCATCCTCAAACTAACCTGCGTTAAAAGCCGAGCGACTGGCATTTGCATCCATCATTATCAGTAGTGTGGTCAGCAGTGCAAGGATGGCCAGTAGAGCCTTTCAGATCAGTTCAGATGGACTGGTGTGGACTGCAGTGCAGAGTGCCGTTTTTCAGAGCCACGCTGAAGAAACAGCTACAACAAAAAAACCCCGCAGTGATTCAGTTTCAGTTCTGAAACACAACTAGCTAGCTTCTTCTGTCCAGTTTTCAGGGGTTTCCTCAAGCTCTGGAGCTCATGCAGGACCTCTGGGGCCCACTGACCTGAGGCTCTTCTGGGTTGGATGGACAGGACTGGTGTAATATAAGTTAAGTTAGTTCTTAGCGTTTTTTTTTATTATTCGAGCAGTGCGGCAGATGAACTACTACTTCAATTAAGAAATTAAAGAAATTATTTTTTGTTTTATTTTAGAACCTTCCTTCTATTAAGTAAATGTCCTTCGAGCCTTGGGATTGGGATTTTTTTCATGTATCTTAAGTATAATTTTTTGGTAACTTTTTGGTACATTTTTCAGAGCATATAAAGGGAGGTCGTGTTGGTGGCGATTGGGGTGTTTTGACGTGGATTCCGCATACACGATGATGAAGAAGGAGTAGAATGAAAAGATCGAAAGATTGAGAAGAAGAACAAGAACAAGATGAACAAGAAAGAAGAAGATGAAGAAAGAGTAGGAGGAGGACAGCTGGGCACTGACCATCTCACTGACTTCGCCTTTGACATCTGGGGAAGCCGCCGGTGTGTGGCACGCGAATGGGCTGATGTCGCTATTTAAATGCAAATTCTTTTTTTTTTTTTTTTTTTGCAGGGGATCATTGAAGCCTCGGCCCGTATAAATTCACACAAAAGGAAACACTTCGCGCACAATGAAGGAGGAGGAGGACGAGAAGGAGGGGCGCGTTTCTTCGGGAGGTCTCGGCCAAACACCAAGCAAATCTTATTCAAAGCCGCGCACACAAACACACACCTTCTGCATGACTAACTTTCCTTTTGTCCGCTGCTCGCTGTTAGCACACTTTCCACATAGGATCTTACACGGGACAACTAAATCCAAACACACTCACACCCTCACACACACATACACAACACACACCATAACAAACCAATTACTGTCACAAAGACCAACAACAACAAAGCATAAATTATTTTTATTTTAATATTATGTTGACTGGTATAATGAATAAAAATAATATTATGCTATTTAGCGTTGTAATATGTAAATATGTTTGTATATTTCAGAACCCACAATTTATTGCTTCATTAACACACAGTTTACGTTTTTTAGACGCTATAAAACTCAATATAAAAATACGTAATTAAAACTAGATCAACGACACACTAATAAGCTAACATACTAATGAATAATGCGTTCAGATAAACAATCCACACTAATATGGAGACAACAATAAAAACAATTAACTAATAAACAAAATGATCAATGATCTGTTAATGATCAGTGCACTAATAAAGCTATAAGCTAATAAGAGAACACTAATAAGGAAACGCTAATACACCAATTGTACAAGCGATGCACTTACATACAAAATGTACAATAATAAATGCGACAACAATAAAATAATCAACTAACAATAATGAACAATACACAAAAAAATATTTACTAACAAATTATGAATTATTGTTAGCTTATTTTTAAACATTAAACGTTTTAAACACTAATAAAAGAATGACCAGCGATGTATATATTTTTCTTTTTTGTTTGTTTTGTTTTCTTTCGTTTTTTCCCCTTTTTTTGGAAACGCCTAAATTTGGCGAATTAAAGCCCCCTTTTTTGCTGCTTTGGCTGCGAGGCCAGATGAGGCTGCAAAATGAGCTAAGATGGATTCAGGCGCAGCGGCAGCAGCTGATTCTCCCTCTCCGGCCAGATGGCTCCTCAACACAGATTTGCATTCATTTTCGCCTAATATCTTCCAAAATAGAGGGGCAGCTGCATTTGTTGTCAAATAAGGTTTAAAAGTCCTCCTTTTTAGGACGGGATCGTTACCTACGCGATGGGATTGTTGAACTTTTCTCTCTGCCCCCCTCCTCCCTCCTTTCTTACTTCCCCTCCCTCCTTGCACCAGCCTTCTATCCCTCCATCCATCCATCCATCTATCCATCCCTCCATCCGTCCCTACGTTTCCATCTCTAGTCAACAGTATCAGCTTTAAAGGGATTTCCTCTAAAAGCCCTAATTTGGAAATCAGATTGAAATCGCTTTGGTGTGTAATCTGTATTAACGATACTGTAGATTAGAGGATATAGTTGTGTTTTAATGTGTTTAATATGAATTTTTGCTTAGTATAAATTAAAGAATTTAGCCCGCAGATAAATTAAATATTAAGTAATAAAACACGCGAATGATTTGGATAGTCAAATTAATTATTTTGCAGTCTTATTATTAGTGGTAAATTTATACTGATTTAAAAACAATCGAAAGTCCTAAGAAAAGCGCCGAAGTTAAAACGTAACACAAACACAACATCGTTACATCTTTATATTGCATTTTTAAATACAGTTAAAACTGCTAAGATAAAATAATATCGTTGCGTACAGTTGCACGAAATTCAAAGACGCGTAAAAACGCGTCAGATAATCTCATTATGATTTAAATCGTCGTAAAACGTAATAATTTTATTACTTACGTATTTAATTAGACGGCCAGGCAGAGTAATGGCTTTCAGGAGGAGAGGCAGGAGCAACAGCTTTGCTAATTCACTTTATCTTTGGCAATAGTCATTAACCCCCAACACCAGCCAAACAGATTGCTCTCTAAAACACATCTCTCTTCTCACATCTTCTCCATCCCCCTCCTCCTCCTCCTTCTTCCTCATCCCTCCATCCCCTACATCTCTCCATCCCCTCCATCCCTCCATCCCCATCCCACCCTCCGGGTCCCTGGATAACCCACATCGGAGTTCAATTTTCGCCCATTAATTCAAAGATTAACATGAACACACACCCTGACAAAAAGAGAGGGAGAAAAAGAGAGTGAGAGAGAGAAAGAGGGAGGGAGGGAGAAAGAGAGAAACACCTTACCCCATATCAAAAATAATATTCACTCTCCTTAAAAAGCCCGAGTTTATTATCAGACAGGCTTGCATTGCTTTGCATTGTTGCATTGCTTTGCTCTGGAACTCGTGGGGTGGACACACAGCATCCCACGAGCATTTCCAGCTTTTTCAGAACAAGATTGCAACCAGAAGTGAGCGTGCGCGTGTGCACGAGTGTGAACGCGTTTGTGCGTGTGTTTGTGTGAGTGTGTGAGTGAGTGAAGAGATAGAGAAAGAGAGAGAGAAAGAAAGAGAGAGAGAGAAAGAGAGAGAGAGAGTGAGAGTATAGCCCCTTGCAACGCTTCACACACTACTTCCAACTACTTTACGCGCGCGCCTTCCTTTATTCTGCAGAGCATCGGAGACTCTTTTTAACGACTTGTTGTTGTTTTGCTGTTGTTGTTGTTTACTGGACGAGATGAAGCTCGTTTGGAGAAGCTAATCCAGGTGTGCGCTGCTGTTGCCGCTTTTTCATAGCGATGCATGGACGATGGTGGTGATTTTACTCTGAAGAGCACTCTGGAAGCGCGCGAACAGCTCACGAGAGCCCTCTGAACACAGCAGTGGTCAGTGTTTGTTTGCTTGTTTGTTACTCTTTAAATATTGTTTTAAATTGAACATAAATGTAGAAAACACTTTGGAAACACTTTTAACTTTTTCTTAGATTTCATTATTGTTTTTTAAAGTTTTTCATTGTTTTCTGTATTTGTGTTTATAAACAAATAAACTGCAGGCCTAATGTTTAGGCAGTTTGCATCTTAAAGTGATTTAAAAAAAGATATGTTTATTTTCTCTATTTGTATTATTGCTGCTATTATTATTACTATAATTATCTATCTGTTTGATATAAGAAACGCTGCAATCACAGTCTCTCTCTCTCTATTTTTCTCTCTCTCCTCCTGGGTAACTCGTGCGACAGGAAGCATCAAGCCCCCCTCTCCACCTACTCCCCCAACTCCTCTACCTCCCCCAGCCCTTCTCCCCCTCCCCGTTTCCCTTATTTGGTGAAAACTCCGCCCCCTTTGCGCGTCACCCTCTGACAGCGCAGCTCCCGCGGGTCTGGAGTTTTGGCTCCCGGGAAAGGTTGCAGTCCTGGGGGAAAGAGGGCTGAGTTTAGTGCGCCTCCATCCAGTCCGCGAGACGCTGAAGGCCCCTCATCATCATCCTCCTCCTCCTCCTCTGTTCTTCTGCTTTCCCGCGTGTCGGGAAAAAACGCGAGCGGCGGCGCAAAAAAACCCTCCATCCCGCGCGTGTCTTTTTTTAATTTTTTGGGGGGAGCCAGAAGTGCTCGATTTTCATCCAAGCTGCACGTGTTTGCTGAACACTTGCTTCTTTTAAAAAAAATACTGCATTTTTTGTTTTATTATTTTTATATCAATTTGTGGTGCACGGGGATGCTGCTGCCGTTCCCGCGGCTCGGGCACGATGGAGCGAGTTTGAGACTGAGAGCATCGCCAGAAATGTTCAGCTGAATATCGCGCGAGACAAAATAAAAAGAAGATAAAGAAGAAGCACAGAAGACAAAAACAACAAGTAAACTACAAAAACAAAGAGCTGTTTTGTTTTTGTATCACTTTTTCACTTTTTCTTCTGCACCGGGATCGTTCATGCCGTGTTGAGGAATCGGAATCGAGGCTCTTCGCGCACTGGGCTTTAACTATTTTTATTTCTTTCTTCTGCCACTAAAAGCCACAAGAAAACTTTCTTCACACGTTGCTCCTCTTCTCCTCTCGCCGCTTGAGCGCGAAGGATACTCGGTTTGAGTGTTATTTGAGTGTGTGGTGTGTTTTTATTTCCTCTTCGTTTGCACCGCACCGCCTGCATTCATGTTCGGGATTCAGGACAACATACCGAGAGGGGGGACGAGTATGAAGGAGGAGCCGCTGGGCAGCGGAATGAACCCGGTTCGGTCCTGGATGCACACGGCCGGGGTGGTGGACGCCAACACGGCCGCGCAGAGGTACCAGAAAACACACAAAAACAAACGCACGGCCTTTAGTTTTCCAATTTTCCATTTCCATCCTAAAACGCATTTCTCAAATCCCACCACTGCTGCCAAGGGTATCAGTTACAGTCTCCCACATGCATCCATCTCTCCACGGGACAGGAACAATTTAGGAATTCGGGAATTCTCCATAGAATATTAAATATAAAAAAAAAAAATACGGGAAAAAAGTATTTATTTTGCATTTCACTCAACTCCATGCTCTCCTGCTTGCTCTCGTTTTAATCGCATTCTACGTTTGATTTTTATTTCTTTTTTGCTTATTTTCAGTGGAGTTGGTCTGGCGCGAGCACACTATGAGAAACAGCCACCGTCCAACCTCAGAAAGTCCAATTTCTTCCACTTTGTGCTGGCGCTGTACGACAGGCAGGGGCAGCCGGTGGAGATCGAGAGGACGGCCTTCGTGGACTTTGTGGAAAAGGAAAAAGTAAGCCACGAGTTTGTGGTGTTTTATGGATTTACAGGGTGTTTAAGAGTGTGTGTTCTCGTGTTACTCATGCTACATACAATTTATCATAAAACTAAGAATAATTAGCTAAAAAAATAAAAAGCAATATTGCATTTTGCGATTACTACCAAAAAACAAAGCATGTAATAACAATGACAATAATTACATTGCAATTTAACAACAACAACAGTAATAATCATAATGAACATTAAATTGATTAATACTGAAAATGAATTAAATTTAAAAAATATATTTTTTAAATTATTTGGACACTTAAAGTTTCTATAATGCATTAAATGCGTGTACATGTACACTCGCTTTACACAAGTAACTCTCATATTCTCATATATCCCTATTTTTGTCTTTTTATAATAGTAGTAGTAATAATAATAATTACTATTATTGTTTACATTGGCTGCTGTAAAAAGGCGAGTAGATTTTTTTTAAACTGATGATCTAATTATTTTAACCACTGATTTTTTTCAGGAACCAAACAGTGAAAAAACTAACAATGGGATTCATTACAAACTACAACTTTTATACAGCAACGGTGAGTCAAAACTCGGTTATATGTGTTGAAAATAGCGCACCGTTAAAAGTATATTTTTATGTCGTTAAATAACGCAAATGATTTTGTCAGTTACGTTTCTATTGTTTATAAATCATATTTGTATTTTTTTTTGTAAATGAGTTAATTATATCATTTATTTATATTAGTTTTAAAGCGCTATTTTTATGTGTAATATATTTTTGTATTATTATGCATTATTTATTTAAGTGCTGTAAACAGTCAAACTCTTTTTTCCCCCTTTGGTATCTCCTATCTTTAGGAGTGCGAACAGAACAGGATCTGTATGTGCGGTTAATCGACTCCATGACCAAACAGGTAAGAGCACGTTTAATATATATTTTTATCGTTTATTATCCCGTTTATTATCCTAAACGACCTCGCCTCTTAAACACTGTAGGGCTGCTTTGTATTTTGGTGCGTTTGGCAGGTTTGATTGAGTGTGTTAAGTGTGTAAGTTCAGCCTAATTTATCGCGGGTTTATTTGAACTTGGCAGGCGGCGTGAGATCAAAAAATAAAATTAAAATAAGCATAAAATACAGCCGCGCGCGTTTGATTCAACCGACCTATACATTTATAAGGGGTTTTGATGAAAGAGGGGTAAAAGCTAAGGTCCTCCCCTTCCCTGTTATCTCTCCCTTTCTCTCTCTCTCCCTCTCTCTTTCGATCTCTCTTATTCAATCACATTTATTATCTGATATGATTTTGGATGAAGTTGATCAGCCTTTTAAACTTTGCACTGTAAAAAAAAAAGCAGACAGATTTTTGAATCCGCATTTTGCAAATAAAAATGATTGGTTATTTAATAATAACCAGATTGTAGCATAATTTATAAGCGATAAGCGAAACATAATAACCCTGGATTGCCTTTGTTTTTCTTCAAATTTGACTTATTCCTGCATTTGACGTATTCTTTGCGATAGTTTTACATTTAATGATATAGCGTTAATAATAACATTAATAATAAATCAAGAGTCTATTATTAGGTTAAAGACTGAGTATGTTGTGGTAGTGAGAGATACACACGCATCCAGAATGAAAGCGTGGGAGAGATAAAGAGGGAGATTTACAGTGTAAAAAGAAATATGTTTTAAAGCGTATCGTTCGTTATTAGAGCCGTTTTGTCGCCACATTTAAGACGAGAATATTAGTTAAATATTGAAATAATAACTCTAATGCGCGGGTATATTGTGGGCTGCGGCCTAATTGGTGTGCGAGTGATCAAAGAGTCAATGGGCCTGAACAACAGCTTTATGGATTTTCAGAGTTTGAATGGAAATAAATCAGAGCAAAAGCAGAGAAAATCAGGGCAACACATGCGCGGGTGCACGAGCGCGGGTGCACGCGTACACACCCTTGGGTCATCTTCTCTTTTGAGAGCCCTTAAAGTGGTGCAAGAGACCAATTTAATATGTTTACAAGTGTGGTCAATTATTATTATTATTATTATTATTATTATTATTATTATTATTATTATTATTATTATTATTATTATTATTATTATTATTATTATTAGAGTAGTAGTAATAGCAAAAGTGGTGATAGTGCGTGTTGTATTTTTCTTTTACTTTTACCATATATACCATGTTTTTGATAATTATTTTTATTTAAAGGCCTGCGCTTTTTATCGCAGATTTTTCACGCGCTTAAAAAAGACTAACATTAATTAACTTCCGTTCTAAAATGATTAATTAATAGTCGCGTGCATCCCCAACTACACATGCATGTATATATAAACACATAAACACTGACGCGCGCACAACGCTTTATAGCATGAATATAATGTTGAAAGAAGAGAGGGAGATATATATATATAGAGAGAGAGATAGAGAGAGAGAGAGAGAGAGAGAGAGAAAGAGAGAGAGCGCACCTCCAGCTCTGCGCCATCTGTTAAAGCCAATGCTCAAAAGTTAGTGAACCGTACAGCGCGTGCAGCTTTTTATCTGCAGAAGAAGAAGAGGAAGAAGAAAAAAAACGAAGGGAGAAATCATTGTTAGCGGCTCTAAAATAAACAGCAGATTGCCCATTAGCACTTTCCCCTCAAATATGTGCACATTAGAGCTCTCGGGTCTTGTGCAGCGCGGCCATCTGCATGCAGGCCATCTAAACCCCCCCAATCCACCCAACACAGCGCCACACACACCCATACACACACGCGCGCGCGCTGCAGCATATGCGGCTTCTCATTCACTAACTCTTATTAATGCCACTTTACTTATCAGCAACACCAACCTGCCAACCAAGCGTGCACACGCACACACACTTTCACACACAGCAGCATCACCCACGTGTTTATACAAATAAAATTATTATTCAGCAATTATTTTTATATTTCATATGATTGCATTATTATTATTATTATTATTATTATTATTATTATTATTATTATTATTATTATTATTATTATTATTATTATTATGAAACTTGTAAAATTGAGCTTTACAAAAATAAATACGCCAGTTCCGTTTTCAAGCTTTATTCTTTAACAATAAATAAATCAAAATAAACATGATTATATGTTTTAGATTTCACTGCATTTTCGCAGTAGGTGCGAGCGCTAATACTCTTTGTTACAACTTCTTAACTTGGTTATTTAAAATATAAAATTAATTTCTTTTTATTTTATTTTTAAAGGCAATCATCTATGAAGGCCAAGACAAAAACCCAGAAATGTGCCGAGTCCTCCTTACACACGAAATCATGTGCAGGTAAGAAAACAGGAAATTCACACAATTCACAACTGTGTTATCTATCCTTGAATGCCTGTGTGTATAATACAAGCACGTGCCTGATCTGACAGGTTTAGTTTGAACGTCTGAATTTGGCGTAATGCAATTCGAATTCTGTCTGAAACCTGGTTTAAGGGTTTTAGAAGAAGCAGAGTGGTATATAGGTGGGGATATGGAGCTAGACGCATGAACGCAAGGAAGTAACTTGGCTGAGAAGAAGCCTGGATGAGCTGTGGATTGGAGGTTGATGATGATGATGATGATGAGGATGATGATGATGAGGTTGTGCGCTGCTTTAGGCTGCTGTACAGGCTTGCTTTTCCGCCTCTGGTCGTGAACAAATCAGTGTATGGAGGGAAATGAAATCTGCGGAGTGATCTGGATTTATCTGGATGGACTGAAGAGGGATTTCCCATCAGGCTGCATGACAACTTGCTTGCATTAAACTCAGTGCACACTTTACGTTTTAATATTATATTTATGTATTTATTTATTTTTTCAGACGCATTGTACTGTAGTAGCATCCAGACTTATTTGTACATTACGAAGAATTACACTGTAATAAGTAAGTAAATAATTAAAATGACTTAAAAAAAAAACAAAAACAAAAAAAAACAAGCTGATAAAACAGTCCAGCTTCGCCCACCACTACCAGCATCCGGCATCACTAACAGGCATAAAGGTCATGCAACGTTGCCAATTTCTGCCATTGCCCACCATTAGTCTCCACTGATGTGTTGCACTCGGGGCTGTGTTTGAAGAGGCATTACCATACTAAACGCATACTAAAGCTCGCGCTCTTTTTTTCGCTATGTGTGCGCTGATGTGCTTCATAGATAACGCGACGTGAACGTGTTGTCGTGTTGCAGTACACAGAACACTCTTTCACAGATGTGTTTTCTTTTCCACTTGAGTCATATACACATACACACACGCACACACAAGTGGAGGTCCGTACACTACTTTCTTTTAATCGCTTTAGCTGTCAGCTTAGAGGAGCTTTACATATTTTCCATACCATATGGTGTTAATTTAGCTCATTTGGACATGTAACCATTATACCAGTGGTGCTTCTTTAAATGCGAGAGACGCATAACGCGTCTCCCCCCCTTCCACTTTTTTTTCCTGTAGCATTTCGGCATTAATTAAAGCACTCATAATGGGGAGCGTGGTCGTCAGGGCCCTCAAAATCTCAAAATGGAGGCATTGGCACATTGTGAGAGATTGATGCATGCAGGCTTTTGAGCCGGTAATTAATAAGTGCCCCACAGAAACGCTGGTTGAAGGTGGCATCTTGCATCCTCTCCAGATATAACAGCTTGACAATTAGAGGTAAACAAAAGGCGAAGCTGTGAAAGTGATCCTCCTGCCTCTTGGCGCACACCCCCCCCCCCCCCCCCCTTCCAGCCTTCAACCCCCCTCTTTCTTCCACAACACACCCCCGTCCTGTCCGCTGCTCAGCACCAAGACAAACATCGAGGCATGCTGTTCCCCATCTACTGGTTTACCCACCACCCGTTTTGCCCTAAAACCACACAGCGTCAGGAACAGGCAGCCAGCAACCTCCGCCTATCTGAATATAAAGGGGATGAGAAAGTGATGGAACTGGAGCTCAGGCGATAATACTTTCATGCCGGCTGCCTTCTCAACTCCCTGTTTGTTTGTTTGTTTGTCTGTATCTCTTCCACAGCCGGTGTTGTGACAAGAAAAGCTGCGGCAACAGAAACGAGACACCCTCGGACCCTGTAATCATCGACAGGTAAGGGCCTGCTTGCTTCCTTCCTTTTCCTTCGTCGCCTTCTTCGTGTTGTTCTTCTCTTCCTCCCCCTTTTAGGAAGTGTGTTTTGGTGTGTAGTACCCATATGAGCTGGGTGGCGCTAGGCCGGGCGCTTGCCTTATGCGTATGAGTGTGCGAGTATGTGTGTGAGTGTATGTGTGTGTGTACGTTTGCCCTGTGCAGGTGGGTTGACTTGGAAAAACCCGGGGGTGTCTTTAGGGACTCTGTAATTGCTAGCTGAGTTGTCAGGGGAAGTAGTTTCCTTAGCCCTTCCTCTCTGCCGGGCGAGTCCTTTATGCCTAGAGAGCGTTTTTTTGGCTTTAAGATTTGCGGCTCTGCCTCCGTCTTCATCCTAATTTGTTAACAAGTGCTTTCTTTATTCACCTCGGTCTCCTCTTCCGCTATTATCTTCTCTGCAAGCAGCAGAGATGCCTGTTCACAGCTTCACACGGGCTTTGTTTCTCTTATAAGGTCCGCAAGACAGTGCGGCAGAGCATTAGCGAAGTGTACATATGTGTGTGTGTGTGTTTATGTATCACTCCCATAGTGCTTCTCCTGGGTAATGAGTAACATTTCTCAGCTGGTTGTTGGCGCTTACATGTTGATAACATTAGCATTAGCGTGCTTAAATACACACACACAGGCTCCTGCAGCACTAGTAATTGATGTTTTTCTTTCACCTTCTTCTTCTTCTTCTGTTTCCCTGTTTAGTTTTATTTCATGTGTTTTTGCGACTCTCTTTTGTGGGTTCTACCTCAAGGTTACAAGTACTCAGCATGTCTTGTAGTGCTTCCTTATCGCCAATTATCTCAGCACAGTGTACACATGTGGGGCAGATGAGGCACAGTGCGCTCGCTGGCTGCTGCTGCTGCCGACGCCACCGCTGCTGCTGCTGTAGCCTGGGCCTCTTGGAGATCATTCAGCTAGAACAAGCTCACCTTGCTCCATAAAGGCTGCAGAAGAGCCATGGACATGTGGACATGCTCGGTGCCAGTAGCAAGGGAGCGAGTCCTGCTTTTTTCCCTTTTTGATTTTTTCCCTCTGTTTGTTTCCATCGTTCTCAGCTCTGTCCATGTCTCAAAGTTAAAACCCAAAGTTAAACTGTCCATCGTGAACTTCCCTGTCCACAGAGTGAGATATTGTGGATTGTAGATTGTGGTGGTAGAAACATGACGAGCCCAGGCGATGCAAAAATATGCACCGCCAGTGGACAGCAATGCTAATGTTTGACTAGCTGAAATAGCTGTTTGCTTAGTGGAGAATGTTTGGTATCTGACAGAGGGAACATCTCTCTTATTAGTAATCAAATAGGGACAACCACTTGCTGCTGTCACTCATGGCTAGCATTGTGTGCATGTGTGTGCGCTGGAGTGTGTGTCTGTGTGTGTGTGTCAAGTGTCGGAAAAAGGGGCTCACTCCCTGGGTGCTGAATTTACGGCGGTGATTGCATGCTTTGAGCTCTGCGAGTTTCCTCCTGTCACACGTCATATGGTTATGATTTGGAAACATTGCTGTTCTACATGATAATGTGGAGTAAATCACTCTGGACTGGAAGAGAGAGAGAGAGTGCTATTGCGCAACGGTGAAGAGAGAGCACTGACATGTTATTAGCAGAAACAGAGCAGCGATAGCAGAACAAGTATTGTAAATTGACCTACAGGCTTGTACTCCTGCAGTGTGGTCTGTTGTCAGTATCATTTGAATGAGGATTATTTACCGTCCTGTGCATCGATTATTAAAGGGATTAACTCGTCCCTGTCGAGTGTAACCTTTTCTCCTGCTGTATCTGCTTTGCTAAACGGAGCGATTCAGGTGACAGGCCTGAGCCATGCTGCGTAACCTTCCAGCTTCTTCCACGTGAACGGGTGAAGCGTTTGAACAGATATGCTGATACGCTGCTACAGCGTGTGAACAGTAATTAGTAGCAGGATGTTTTAATGGAGAGAATTGTGTTACACTGCCCTGTAGCAGAGCAGAGAGAGAGAGAGAGAGAGAGAGAGGAAGAGTGCAGCCCAGACGAGTGCATGTGGGGGGTTTGTTTTGGTTTTTGCGAGCAAAGATAAAACATGTCTCACTTCCTCTTCTGTGGTTCCTGCAACGTCTCGGCCACGCCGGGCCCATTCATCCAAGCAGCCGAGCTTACAGTATATATTTACCTTCAAAGAGGCGCATGCTGAACACTGTACAACAGGGCGTCATTGATATTTAACGCACTGGCTCTTCCCATAAATTGCTTGGCTTTGTGTCCCGGCTAAATAGAGTTGGAGAGATCGGGTGTCTGTGCTTTGTGCTTCAATCTGGCAGACAATGTGTGTAACACAAGTAAAATAGGAAAAGGGGAACAGTGGAGAAGGGATTGAGTCTCAGGGAAAGAGGCCGCGGCAAAAAGGAGGGGATATTGTCGTAAGTTCAAACAGTGGATAAAAAAGCTCACATTTTCATTGTGGGCTGCCTGAAAGGGCCGGGAGTATCGTTTTCATCCGTTCTTTGGGATCACAAAGGCAGACGTGCTTCATTAGCCCACTGCATTGTCTGCGTATCGCTGTTATGAGCAGATGATTTTATCCTTTCGCTCCCAGAAATCAGCAGCCAAGTTGGGGTGGCCTGTAAGAGTGCTGAAATCCTGAAACTTCAGAGAAGAGATTTACCCATTTTTTTAAAAGTTGTTGAGTGTCAGAAATCACATAGCAAGACTGCTTCAATTAAAGCTGCTTAGTTTTGAGTTGGGGCTTAAGTTTTTTTAAGCCTACTTTGCATGATGCTAACTTATCATTGATAACGATTTCAGTATTTTGAGTATCATGGGTATCCAAAACTGTATTAGACAAAACTTACATCAAGAAACAACAACCCAAAAGATTGAAAGAATGAACACAATAAAAGATATATTTGTTCAATCGCTGTGTTCAATTAGTCATTGGACTAAATTCTGTATCCCCTGTACCTCAGAAAAAGGCTACGACACAGAGGTTTGTGGGTATGTAATGACTGGTGTGACTCAAACAGGGATGCCTTCATATGTGCATGTTCAACAGGCGCTTGGAAATAATGGTCTGTGCGGACATGGAGGGAGTGAATCTGGAAAGTGAATGGAGGGATTGTTTAGGCAGACAAGAGAGGGCCGATTACGTTACAATCAAAACATTTGACTAAAGGGGGGGAGTTGGAGAGGGAATGGACAAAAAAGGAAGGCGGGGGGGGCAGAAAGAGGGAATCTCTGCGAGAGTGAGACAGACAGAGAAGGAGAGAAAAGGAAGGAAAGAGACAGTTTTATGTAGCAGTGGGCCATGCTGACCAGAGTAACTCATGATCCATTATCAATAACGCTCTCAGCACCATTTTTTCCCAGATGGCACACGGGCCAGGCGCGCTGCTCGCTGGCACGGGCACGGACAGTAACTGGCACCCTCACGCTCCTGGCATTTTCAATGGAGTTTAGGAGACTTATCATTCCAAATGTGTCCTATTTTCCTGTAGGCAAGCCAGACATCTGTTTATCCTATTTTCTCTTGGACTTTGGTACAGCTTAGGAAAAAAATCGAGGGAGAAAAAAAAACAGCAAAAAAAAGGAAGAAAAAGTTGGTTGCATTTAACAGCTGTTGCAGAAATTCGATCGCGGTGCATCTTTAAATATTTCACCCCCGCATTGGCATAGATTATTGATCTGCAGGGATTTTGAACGAGGGCGAAAAACAGAGAGAGAGAGATATGGAGAGAGAGTGAGATATGGAACACAGGGGTCTAATATAAAGCCATGCATGCTGCATAATCTCTAACCAGACGGGTTAGCAGCACTGCTACATCAGGAGCTAGAGGATTGTGGGTGATTTCTGTGTCTGTATCCGCAGAACTAATAATACCGTCCTGACTCCGCCGCTGATCAGGGCTTTCCTAGCCACCGATCTCCCTTTCACTTCCTGTCACTAAGGTCAAGACGGCCTGACCCTTGGCAGACAGCCTCCCCTCCGCTGAATAATGCATGAGATTGACTTTTTTCTCCCCCCCTTCGTCTTCTATTGTCCGTACACAGTTGTGCGGCGGACGGTTTTAGTCCTATAGCTGCTGAGCCGAGCCTGCACCTGTTCTCCTATTGGGCACTGGGCCGTAATTCGGGCCTGTTGTTGATTTCGTTTAACATTCATTATATTTCCATACGAGAGGGGGGGGGGGGGGGGGGGGGGGTCCGAAACGGATTATGGCTGATTATTAGCAGGCCTCGCCTGAAAGGAAGTCGCGTGCAGGGAAATCCTCACATGAGGTGGAGGAGAATTTCACTTCTTTTTTTGTCTTGTTTGTTTTATCAGTTGACTTCTGATGACCATCCAGAAGCTGTTTACAATCTTTCCAAATCAATTTTTATATTTATGTTGGTCTCTTTCTGTCTCTTTCTGTCTCTCTCTTTTTCTCGACATGCACTTTCTCCTCTCTTTCTCTCTCTGTCTTTCTCCCTCTCTCTATCTATCTCTCTTTCTCCTCCCTCTTCCTCTCTCGGGCGTGCGGATGCTCGATTGCGGCCCTCTCCGAGCTTGGGCTGAACAAATGCCAGCATTTAGAAGGTCAGAGCTTTTGTTGGGGGGGGGTAGAAAGAAAGCGCTATGGAAATGAGTGGCGGTGGAAAAAGAAAAAAAGCCGAGGGACATTAGACAAAAAAATTCAATTCATTGTCTCCCTTAATGTCATTTACATTTTTGGCCGCGTCCCGGGCTGTCGAGGAGGATTTTGGAGGCGTCTTTAATTACATATCAGCGGTGGAGCAGAGAGGGCCGTGTGGCAGGCAGGTGTGTGTGTGAGAGAGAGAGAGGGACCTTGATGCGAGAGAGAGGGAACGCGCGCGAGAGAGAAAAGGGCTTGTTTGGAAAAGCTCCTGAATGGCAGATTTTCACAGACCTGTACGCAGAGTAATTAAGAGAGTGTTAAGTGGAGAGTGCTCTGTTGCTCTCTCTCTCTCTCTTTCTCTCTCTCTCGCTCTCTCTCGTCCTTTCGTTCTGTAGTAAGCAGCAGAGGGATGCTCAGCTGTTACTGTTGCCTCCAGCCATTTCAGCTCTGCCTCGTTTTTCCCTCCCTCGTTCGTTCTCTCGCTCTTCGCTCAGGTGACATTCACGTGTGTGAGCGAGAGTGTGTCGTGTGTAAGTAAGCAAGTGTGTGCATAAGTTCATACCCTGTGTGCTTGTGTCCATGTGTGCCAGGTTGTGTTTTTATAAGACACTATGTGTGTGTGTATGTGTGTGTGTGTGTTTGTGAGAGAGAGAGAGAGAGAGAGAGAGAGAGAGAGAGAGCCTAGAGCTTCATTAGTTCTGATTAATGGGGGAGCAGACAGCAGATATATCTCTGGCCAGGTAACAGCCTCATAGCCGCACTACAGCAGCTGCACAGGTGTGTTCTGCTGCCCTTATTTATGGGGCAGTCAGCAAGCTTTCCGTTACTGTTACCTTACACACACACACACACACACACACACACACATATATATATATATATATATATATATATATATATATATATATATATATATATATATATATATATATATATATATATATATACTTGTTTTTATAAAATTTCAGGATGTAGGGTCACACATAGGTAACTACAAAAAAAACTACAAAAAATAAAAAATAAAAAAAAAATAATATTAATAATGTCTGTCTATGATTTATACTTTATAATATACCAACTTTTACTCCAATTAAATATTTTATATAAACATAAACATATTTCGTAACTTCACATATATACAGAACATATACAGACAAGCAACTACAGTATAATAAATTAAAATACATTTGGTATAATATAACATAATATAATATATCAGCTAATGTATTCATTCTTATATGTTATAATATTTTAAAAATATATATATATATATTTTATATATATGTAGCTATATAGGTAATCTATAGGTAATAATCTATAGGTTTTACAGTGCACAATGTGTATACACAGTATGTGATCTATAACATCTATAAAAGCATACAAAGGGCTATTCGTCTTAACAGTATGTAAAAAACAAACACATACACACTCTCTCTCTCTTTCTCTCTTTCACACAAACTCACATACGCAGAAACACACATATATAAATATATATATATATATATAGTCAGAAAATAAAGAACATCTCTTTCCAGCCAGCTCGCCTACTAAATAAGTCAGGTGATGGCTGAGGCCGTGCTACAGATACACTGACCACTGATAAAGCAGCTAACGCAGCAGTACAGCCCCCGCTCCCTGCGCACTGCATCTGCAGCATGTGTTTTCTGGAGCACTGCCGTCCTACTGGGGGGTATTTGTGTTATTCTAAGAGGTCATTAATGCGGTGTGTGTGTGTATAAGTGTGTGTATAGGCGTGTGTGTGTGTGTGTGTGTGTGTGTATCTGGCCGTGCTAAGCGGCCGCTTGTTTAAGGTGCAGGTGTGTTTTGCGCTGTGCTTTTGAAGCTTCAGTCACACGGCGCTCAGCTCAGGTCGGTCTGATTCTGCCTGTGGCGTGTGAACCTTCTCTGGGAGACGCATGTACAAGGGAGCGTTTGTGAGTGTGTGTGAGTGTGTGGAGGAGTGGATGGGGTGAGATAGATAGAGGGAGTCGAGGAGACAGTCAGAGATGTCAGAAACCCCTGTAAGGGAGTGTGCTGATAGCACAAACACACTACTGCACATTCTTCCACACGGCCTTATCAGCTACACGATAAAAAAAACAGCACTTACACGTCGCTTAGCATTACTGCGATAAAACTACCGCAGTTTTATATATTTTACAGTAGTGATATTTTATAAGAGCTTGTGTTTTTGTAGTGAATTAACCCCTACAACTGCAGACGTGATGCTCAGAAGTGTTCATATTTATGTTAATTATAGGCTTATTATTATGTTATTAAGCATTAATAACAGTTTTTTTTCATTGCTCAGTAATTACTGCCATACTAATGTGTAATATATGTGCTTATAAATATCAAAGGAGTTCTTCAAAGTGCGAATTAGTGCAGTCATATGTCAATCATATGGGTGAACTTAACCTCTTTGACCTGTTAAGCTTATTGGCTGGTCTTAATAAAAGCTTAATAATTACTATTTACTGTAGCTATTATTCTGTTATCACATTCAATATAAAATATAAAAATGGGATTGTTTCTGACTCGATCGCTGTAAATCATGTGTAATGATATGGTTATAAATGTTATAAATGTTAAGCATTAAGGCTTAAGCCATTCACAGGCTTAAAGGAAGCTTTGTTATATCTATTAACTTAAAATACTGAAAGTAATATACGTAATATTGTGTTATAGTGTTATTAAGGTCTGAAACCTGAAACCTGAGTGATCCTTTTTAAAGGTAATTTGAAAATTGGCTCAGACTGAAATACTGTAGGACAACTAACAGAGTTTCTGTGGTTCCTGTTGTGTGTTTTGGTCATGCTGGTGAACTTAAACACCTTATTATAACTATTATAAAGCGTAAAACACATTAATTAAGGCTTTACTACCTTTATAGTATTGTGTAACAGGGCAAAATTCACTTATAAAGTTATAATAATGAGTGCTAATGCAGTTTAATATGCTTACATTGAAGTATGACAGCTTTTTAGAGTTAATTCAGTATGTTAGGACTTTGTGAAGTTGTTTGCAAACTGTCTAAACAAGTGTAAAAATGTGTATTTGTTTTCATATGCAAATGTATTACAGCCATTAACATACTTAAGGGCCTTTGTGCGACAGTGAGCATGACTTGTCGCGTCGCAGTCTTTCAGAATGATTTGTTAATTGGTCCTTTGTCTTTGTGCGGCAAAATAATGATATTCAGGAATACCTTTTTTGTGCACAGAGCAGATGACACTCTCACCTTGAAACTCTTCAGAACGCTCACAGCTTATAAACCATGAGCTCTGTCTCACTGGAGAGAGAGAGAGAGAGAGAGACAGGGAGAGAGAGAGACAGGAGGAAAGAGAGAGAAAAAGAGAGAGAGAGAGAGAGAGAGAGAGAGAGAGAGAACAGCTGGCTTCCTTTAACTGAGGATAACTGACAGTTGTCTGTAAGAGGTTTTAATGAAGATTGTCACCTTTTATGCCAGGAAGTGAAGGGTTGCCAGATCTCCAGGAGGGGAGAGGCAGGTTTGCCAGATCTACAGGAGGGGGGAAAGGCAGAGAGCTTAACCTGCTTTTGGCAGGCAGCGCTCCGCTCGCACTCACACAGAAAACGAGAAACAGCCAGCGTGGTCAAAAAGCCAAAACCTCACTGCCGCTACCCCGGGCGTGCACTGAGCGTACACTCCAACAGATGTACTGCATTACACACTTTTTACACTGCACTTCAGAACTATTTCCTCCACTATAATGTAACAACAAGAAAACATGTGCACGTACACTTTCACTTTGCCAGAGTGTGCTAGAAAGTGTGGAAGCAGCTCGAGGAAGCAGGGGTTCTTGATCACGCTGGGGAACCTGACTCCCTTAACCTGAAAGCCTATTATTCGGTTATTAAGCTGAAATTGCATAAATGTGCACTGAAAACGGTGCAGCTGAAAATGAGCTCTTTCTGAAAGCTCTTTCTTATAAGAACAGTGGAAACCCTTAAGAATTATTTGTCTCGAATGTGAAGAACCCTGAATACAAGCGTGCATTCCATAAACCATTCATTGACTATATAAAAAAAAAACATTAGAACCAATGCAACCAATCACCTAAAAATGCATTAAAACTATGAAATAACTTTTCTTAAAAAAAAAGGACGAAAAATTAAAACATTATTTTACAAGCTTTAATGCAAACATATATATATATATATAAATAAACATATATGTGTATTGTGGCCATACACACACAGCCTTGCAAAATGCAAAGAAAAAATCAGATCACACAAGTTTATATATTTGCTTGTTTTGTCTTTGGTAATGACCATAAGTGTGGTCTGTCTCCCCTTACCCCCCTACCTAACCCTGACCCATGCGTCCATATGTATAAGTGCGTGTGTGTGTGTGTGTGTGTGTGTGTGTGTGTGTGTGTAAGTGTGTGTGTGTGTGGGGGGGGAAATGGCTTTAGCATGTGTTGAGAGGAGGGGGCTCTGAGCTGGTGTTGTTGTAAGACATGTTGCATGGGCCCAGAGAACGGAAGAAAGTGGCTCCACTGAGTCTCTGGTGAAAGACAAATCACACACACACACACACACACACACACACACACACACACACACTGGTGAGAAAGTGCAGTGGACACTGCAAAAGTCGGAGCATCAGCAGAAAGAAGTGAAGAAGGAGAAAAAGACAGAGAGAAAGAGAGAAAGCTTAAATAAACCAACTCCAGTGTGTTTGTGTGTATGTGTGTGTGTTGTGTGTGTGTGTGTGTGTGTGTGTGTGTGTGTGTCTGGTGGGGTATTGAGAGTCTAATCTGAGTGAACTGTGAGGAGAGGGACATATGTGCTCTAAAAAGGCCTTTTATTTGATTCAGAGCACAAAGCGGCGACACACCCCTTTTGTCGGCCAGTGTGAATGCTCCTGCTGAGCCTGTCATCATATCATGCTGCAAGTACGACCGCACACACACACACACACATATACACACACACTGCAAAAATAAACCCTATCCCTGAGAAAAACACATCTTTCAGTCTGATTTTAAAGCACTTATCTTTTTTAGCTTTTATGCTACTACTCAAACTTTGCATCTCAAATTTGTATCATCATTTTTTTTATTGTTTGACATTTTTATTTGCTGCCCAAACTTTGGGATAAATCGACAGATATAAATGGTAAAAAATGAATTAAATTTTTTTTCAGTCCCCTGTAAAGTTTCTGTTACAAGATAATGCAACGTATTCAGAACCATGCATTAGCAGGACTTATATAACTTACAGATAAAAAACACTAATAGATAAACTGTTAGATTCATGTTCACATTCACATTCACTGTTAGAACATGATTTCACACACACTCACACACACACACACACACACACGTACGCACCCAGACAGTTGGAGACTGCTGGGTCTGTTGTTACTCAATAGGCAGGCGTTGGTGCATGTTCCTTTTGAATAACAACCAGGCAAATTGGATCAGTTTTGGTGAGGCGCGGACTGTGAGGAATGCAGGGCCAGGGTTTGTGACGTTGTTCTTCATGAATGCAGGCAGCATGTTCCCGTTTCCAGCGTCCAGCTGAGAGCTCCTCAGCGCCCGACCTTCCCCCTGCTCCGTCTGCTCTCCACAAACTTTAACGTAACAAGGTCATTTAAATGGATCTTTGAGTTAAAGAGAGAGTATTTGCTATAAAATCCAGTAAAAATCCAGATCAAGTACAATAAAAATAAAAACATGTACAGAATTACAACAGAGTTTGTAATTCTGAAGAAAGTAATTATATAAAGAAGAAAGAAGTACATACATCAAATTGCCAACGCTTTATAATACCTTTATAATCCATTTACTGACTGTGTAACTTCTCTGGATGAACCAGTACATCCTAAATACTTACCGGGTCCGTTAACAGGTTCTTAACTATACATATAAATAAAGAACAACAGGAACAAGAGTTTAACAACTAGATAAAACTTTCTGAAACTTACCTTGTACTTTCCCAACACTTATAGTGTAACTGTTCTCTATAAATCACTATATACAAAATACATATGGGGTATACTCGCACTTAAATGTAGGTACAAATAAAGCACAGGAGAACCTGCAATTTCCCTAAACTTGTGGTTCAATTTATAAATTCATATAAAACAATATATAATCTTTTTGCCCTTTGTTCATGGCAGTTATGAAGGCTTCATTTCAGTCACTCTCCAGGGAATAATTTTATTATTCTAATAATTTTAATATAAAGTCTAAAACTTTACTGTATATTATTTTTACTTTTAGCAAAACTCTCCAAATCCTTTTCCGAAGCGAAACTGGTGCGATTAGTTATGTTGGACGTGTGGTGTGTCTTTATGCAGTTTAATTGTGTTAATGGAGTGCCTGTGCAGTTTGTGGAGTGTGGTGCATGGCTGGCAGTAAATGCAGCCCTCATTACCCTCTCCGGGCCTGTGGATGCTGGAGTGACTCACAGATCGCCAGATCCTCGTAGGGGTGGGATTTTTTACTCCACCCCCCTCCCTCTCTCCCGCCGCTGTGCGAGTAAGTGCAGATTCACACCCACAGCATTTGTTTCGCATTAGCAGAGGTTTGTAAATCAGGCCACTGCTGGGACTCCTCTGAATCTCTCTAGACACTACAGGAGACACCCTGCTCCACTCCTATCCATCTACCTACCTATCTATTCATCCATCCGTGCATCCGACCATCCATCCATCCATCCATCCATCTATCCACCCCCAGCATCCTATCATCCCAACCTTATTCTCTCTTTACCTACAACCTACACACCCCCCCTCTACCTCCCTCCTCCCCACCTCCCCCCCGATCTCCATCCATTCCCATTTTTCCGAATGTGGCAATTTGTCGTGTGACACCGCTGAGATTAGGTTAGGAAACTGTGTGTGGATTGTATTGGACATGGTACTGCTCGCACCACTCTCAGGTCACAGGCCAGCGATCTGGACATTGGGCACAAGCCATCAGCTTTCCCCCCAGTGAGAAGCACTGGGCCTTGGCCGCCGCTGTCCCCAGAGCCCGCCCTGCTGGAGCCATCCTCCACCAAACCTTCAAAAAGTGCAGCAAATAAGTATCATTTATTAAAGCTGACAAGTTATCTCTAAATATAACCCCCCCTCATTCCCTCCCTCCTGCGCTGTCAAAAGATTATCGGCCGGCGGGCCGTCCTGTTGATAACAAAAGCACATTTTCACCCGGCGAATGAAAAAAAAAAAAAAGAATAAGGACCTTTGAGCACAGATTACACTCGTGCTCACGGCGGAGGAAGAGAGAGAGGGGGGGTTAGCTGTTTTAGCGGTTGTAGCTATTTTTCCTATTGTAAAGCCAAGAGCAAAGGACTTGTCTATCTATTTATCTATGTGTGTGTGTGTGTGTGTGTGCGAGTGTGTGTGTGTTAGGTTGTAAGGATGATGCAATGCTGAATAAAACCCCCTAAGTGATGCCAAAACCCAGGACGCAGAAAATGTAAAAATTGCAAAAAATGCAAAAAATGCACAGAATGTAGAAATTGCAAGAATAATAAATAAAAAATAATACTAAAATAACAACCAAGAGAGCGAGCCAATGACTGAGTGAACGAGCAGTTCAGGGTTAAGAAAGTCAGCAAGCCTGCAGACAGAAAGCCCCGCTCCAGCTCACGGCGATTTGTCATTATAAGCGAACCTCTACTCATGTTTCCCAAGACCTCATTAGAATTATTCCCAGCAATTACGCTGGCCAGGACCCTGGTGTTGTCCAGCAGTTTATTAGGGCTAAAAGCAGGCCCTAATTTGCGTGCTTTTAAATACGGGGTGTGATGCTGATTTATGGGTGTCGCTGGAGGTCAGGTGCAGTTGATAAGGCGTCATTAGAGACGGCAAATATTTGCTCCATGAAGTCGAAAGCTGTTTGCTTTCAAAACACAAAGACAATTAGCCAAACTAGCATCTTATATCCTGTTAATGTGCAATGAATCAT
Organism: Astyanax mexicanus; assembly: GCF_023375975.1. Lineage (NCBI taxonomy): Eukaryota > Metazoa > Chordata > Actinopteri > Characiformes > Acestrorhamphidae > Astyanax > Astyanax mexicanus. The sequence goes on from NC_064422.1 coordinate 12,582,399, forward strand.
ATTTGCTGCTTTAGCTTCTGCTTGATAGTGGGACAGAGAGGAAATGATAGAAATTGAGGGTTGCCAAAAACTGCTTTTCAAAACTGTTATCAAAAGTAGTCTCTCCATCAATTCAGAAAAAAAAAAACTATAGTAATGATCTTATATAACATTAATAATAAAACTGTATCACCAATTAAAAAACAAAAGAAAAAAACTAAGATGCCTACATTGGGTGACTGTACTAGACCGTCCGCTGGCTCTCTCAGGGAAATATGAGTGCTTGTGATGTGGTGGCTGCATAATTATCCTCTTGTGAAGCATGCACAATGGCGCCAGGATGATGAATCGATGGCAGATTGGAAGCGTGGTTTAACTGTCATGTCCCCGCGATAAGGGGGAGCTCGGGGATTGCTCGCGCTCGCTGCTAGCTTCCTAGCCTGCCAGTTTATTAGCGCAAATCCCAAATGTTTAGTAAACTCATTAGGCTCCATCTAACGCTAATTTATCATCATAGATGGACCGCTAGAGGAGAGGACCGCCGAGCGGCCCGGAGAAGCCGCGGCCGCTCGCCCGATCAATCACGGCTATAGCAGCGGCCATATTTCATTAAATCTGCCTGACCCCCGTGAGTCGCGCGGATCTACGGCCTCGCGGATGGCTTGCGTTTTTTCCTTCTGTGTGTGTTTTTTCTTTTACATTTTTTCTTTTTTATTGAGAGCTTGGGCTAGCTAACGACGTCCCTCTGATGATGCTTATCTACAGGAAAACAGTGAGACCCTTCAACCCCCCCTACCTCCCTCCCACTTACCACCCTTCCCACCCTTCCCACCGGCCCCCCCTGCTTTTCAAGGGCCCTCCAAAGAAAGACCCAACACAGAGAATGAGAGAGAGCGAGAGAGAGCGACTGAAAGGGAGAGAGAGATAAAAAGGTTCTTTTTTTTTTAAAGAAAAGTGGCACAAAATTTAAGACAAGGAGATCGTATTATGGATGCCTGTGGGTTTTTTAACACCTCAAAGGTGAAGAAAAAGAGGGTTCAAGTGCGATTCAATTTTTCGCCCCCTTCTTTTTTTTTCTTATCATAACCACGAGTGTCTCTGTAGTGTGACTGGCTCACAGGCCTGATCTTGGAGACTGAACTAATTCACAAATCAGGGCGACTCTTATGATCTTTTTCCAGATGAAATGTGGCTCGCTGAAGGTAAAGGGCCGCCATCGATTTTGCCCTCTCTTTCTCCTTCTCACTCTCTTTTGCTCTCTCTCTTTTTCTCTCTGTTGAACCAATCATTAAAGATGAGAAAAAGGGGAACACTCTTGCCTTGTTCTCCCTCTATCTGGATGCTGAGCCACTAAAGGACTTAGATGTCCTTTTTTTATCGCCAGCTATTTAGCTAACCCCCCTCTCTCCCCTTATATCCTCCCTCCCACATTCTCCACCTTCCAAGTGAAGAAAAGGAAGGGGGGGGGGGGAGCAAAGTGGTGGTGAATAAACCCTGTTTGGCAGGAATAATAAAATATGACAGGTATTTCCTGGTGCTGGTCGGGCGACGAGAAAGGTCCCGAGCAGTCTGTTTTAATTCACCTGACTTATGTTCCCCCGGCTTTGATTTACCCTCCGATTAAAACCCACCGCTCGGGCCTGGCCGATTGAAATCAGATCCAGCCACAGCTTGGCCGTATTGATCTCTATTTAACATCAAGGCTTGGAATGGATTGGCATCGATTAACAATAAAAACACTCGGCGGCTTGTCCGGGAGGCTGTTCAATATGCTGAATGAAAAAGTATTGTGCCACTGCCCTTCATTGAGCGCAGGAGAAACAGTGGCAAACGGAAAATAACAGCGGGAACAGCCTCGCCATGGAGTTTTTACAGGGTATATTTATTCCCCCCCCCCCCCCCTACTCCCCCTCCCCACACATACGCTTTCCTCTAACATCTGCTTTTGACAGTGTATGGTTTAAAAAAGAAAATACATAGAGAGTGAAAAAGGCAGAACAAGACGAAAGAGAAAATAAAGCTTTCAGAGTGTTGGGAACGTGTCATAACCCAAAGGGCATGACTTTGTATTCGCAACACTAATGACAGAATGGCTGAAGTATGTTGTGGGCTTTTGTGGGTAATTTCCAGCTAAGTGCGTGTCGAGTAGCACACACCTGCATACACACACACACACACACACACACACACACACACACACATGTATATATATATATATATATATATATATATATATATATATATATATATATATAGAGGTCTGTAGCCTGTAGTGTGTAGATGGAGTGACCTCACTGCAAGAGCTCGTCCACCCTGACTCATGACTTAAAGCCGAGCACCACCACTCAGTCTCCCTCAGCTTTTGGAAGCAGCACTTTCTCAAATCTCCCATCGCCCCCCAGGCTTGAGGACCTTCCAGCATCTGCAAAACATTACCCAATCCCATCCGTCCAGGAGTTTACAGTTATATAATGACACAGAAAACCACAAGTCCCAGTGGGGCGCTGAGTTTAAGGGATACTTTTAAAAAATGGCATTCTTCTGCTCGACCTACAGGACACCATGCTGAAAGACATGCGAGGACATAGCGCTGGGGGATAGATCATCTATACTAGTGCTGGGATTCTGGTGTCAAAGAATAATATTGATTTAGAGTTTTAGTGGAGCTGATGCACAACAGGAACTGCTCGCTGTTTCACGTTGCTTTGAAACGTTTGGAACAACAGCAGAGGTGTGTAAATGTGGGGTATGTCTAGTTAACATTTAGGTTACCTACCGTCACACAGCAAATTAAGCTGTGTAAACATTCAGAGACGATGTTTAGGATAAATTAACAAAATACAGGGAATATGAGGTCATTAACCTTGAATATTAAGACAAAACCTTGTATGACCTCAATGAATTAGGATCGCATTTTACTTACAGTACACTACAACCTAATTTAACTGTAAAAGTTTGCTTTGTTCTTAAAAAAAAAAAAAAAAAAAAAAAAAAAAAAAGCCAGGCATGGACTTGTAGAGGAAATGTAGAGCAGTTGAACTGTGTTCTCTGGGAAGTTAATGCTTGATAATATACTTTTAGGATGAGTTGAGGAGTTGGAATTCTCCAAAATCTAGTAGAAAGCCTTCCTTGGACAGTAGAGACAGTTACTCCAACAAAAAGAGTATAAATTGTTCTATAGATTTTAGTGTCAGAATATCACCATAAAAACAGAAAAATAGAAATTACAAAAACTTATTAAGATCACTGTAAATGCAATATTTTTACTGCCACTTTAACTGAGTTCCATTGACGTCCATAGGCACATAATTGTATTTTTTATAGCAAACCCGATAGAAAAACCTATAGTATAACCCTGAGCACATAACAATTTGCATGTATGCATGCACACACCCACACACACACACACACACACTCACTACCTACAGGATAAACACTCAAACGCACACACACATACACATGCTCTCCACCCCCCCCCCCAACATCCACCCCCCAGTGCACACACAAACAATCTGGAGTCTATTAGTCCCTGATAGGCCAAATCCAATTTGATTCCTTAAGTGTTGATTAAGGCGGCAGCGACTGAAGAAGCTTGTCCTTCTTCGGCTGTTTGTTGATTATTTACCTCCAAGCTTTGATGGAATGACCGTCCCTCTCCTCACCTCCCCCATTCTGCTCCATGTTAAATCAAATCCTGTTAGCATTCGGTCATTGCTTTACCTTCATAGCCTGGGGCTAACTAACTGGTTCACTATAGTATCACAAGTCTACTGTTACATTTGGTCAAAGCACTGAGTTTTCTAGAGTAAATCACTGAATATTCTAGAGGAAGTCCTTCAGGTGCTTCAGATCTTTTTGATGTCATTTTGGTTGGATTTGATTGGTTTAGAAAATCTAGAAGTTCTAACTGTCTAGAACTCCATCCAAGTAGAAGGTCAATGTTAATAGACCAATATCTTTAACCCTAGAATGCTAACGCAATGTTGTGATTTTCATTGTGTTGCTGTTGTCTGAGCTGCATTTGTCTTTGGGTATCTTCAGGATGCTCTTCATTGATGCCATCAATGGTATTATGGTTAATTCTCTGGTAAATCAGGTGCTCACATGTCCCAGGAATTGGTGGACCAAAGACCAAGTTCCCAGTAGCATTGTTTGTTTTTTGGTCATCCATGGTAATTTTGTTCTTTATATTGTGTGATGTTCTGTGTGGTAAAATTAAAGAAGGGTTCCAAAACTTGTAGTCATGTTTTTAGTGTTACTCATTTTAACGTTAGTGTTTTAGACATAGTGAAACTAAATAAAGCACATTTTAAATTTCACATTTTAAGACGAACCTCATATCTCAGATATGTTCAGACCTCGTGCTTACATCACTGTATCAAAAAATCTGAGCCTAGATCAGCACTGTTCCTCTAAGAAGACCCAGCTGTGCTGGATCATCACGAGGCTGGTTCTCTCACGCTGCCAGGCCCCGGCACACAAAAATGATGGTAGGAGCCCACCGCAGAGCACCGGCACTCGCCAACCACAACAATGTAAGGCCTGCGTGCCAAGCGTGGCAGCAGCTGCCACCACTGCCGACTGCAGCCTCAGCACACTCGCCGCTGCTGTAGTGGACGGGCATGGCCGTGCCATTCCCTGCGGGTTTTAATGACACAATAAGGGAGAGGAGAGCTGAGGGAAAGGTATGTTGAATATTGGGATGGGAATGCAACAGCTGCTAGTATATGTGAGTATGAGCACGTGTGTATGAGTGTACGAGAGTGTACGAGAGTGTACAAGAGTGTATGAGTGTGTACGAGTGTATGTGTGTGTTGATGGGGAGTTGCTAAGCAGAGCGAGAGTCTTGGCCAACTTTTGCTGTGAGTGGAGGAGCTTTAATTGGCCTGTGGGAGGCAGAGGGAGAGATAGAGAGAAAGAGAGAGAACGAAAGAAAGAAAGAGAGATCGAGAGAAAGTTGGACATTATCTCCTCAAAGAGTCTGGCCTCTCGGGTCACTCCCTCACTTCCTTCTGTTTAACTGCCCTGCCCTGTCAACCTGACACAAGCCAGACAAGTCTTTAGCCATTCTTTAATGCGCCTGTGTACACACACTGTTACACCCCCCCCCCCCTCCAACCATTATCTAGTACACCAACACACACATATAGAGCATCCAATATATCAATACACTTCAAGCTATTGAGGTTCAATAGAACAGAACCAATTACCTCATTCAATAAACTCATTACACCAAAAAAATATCAATTTTGCTTTTATATATCATTGCTGTCCAATGAAAATAGTAGAAAGTATTTTTGTAGAGTTTTAGTTTAATACACAATTTGAACAGACAAACATTTCTTTACACTGTACCAAAAATTAGAAGTTCTTCAAAATGAGCTGAAATAACCTCTTTTTACATTGACTTCCATTGAAAGTTATAAGGATTTTTTTTCTCTCTCCTGTTTTAAAAAGTGGTTCTATATAGTACAAACATACATCATTATTAATGACCTAATGACATAATTTCAAAAAAATAGAAGGATCCCTTTCGCTTCATTTTATACTAATTTGTCCTAAAGGTCCTTTATAAAAAGAAACTCATTGAAAAACAGGGGAAAAAACACTTAGATTTCAATGGTTTCTTATACAACTATAAGGTTTCTATAGAACCCTTAAAAAACAAATGATGCCCAGTGAGATCATAAATTAAGAAATACCTTCATTAAGCATTTGTTTAATCTTATCCAATTGTGTTTATAAATTATCTATAGATAATTCTCTATATATCTATAGAGAAGAACATAGTATAATTTTTTTTTATAGAGGGAAAGAGCAATATGAACTGTTGAATGGTTGTGCTGCCTTTATTTCAGAGATTTTTTTAGAGGAATTAAACATTAACAGCATATCAAACAACATTGAAAGTACACTCTAGTGTCATAAATTCTAATACGTTAGGTTTTAAGTATATATTATAACAGACATTCCAACATGTCTGACACTCTATAGCCCCCCTCCTTCAACACTCCTCAACAGGTTAACTTTACGACCCCCTAACTGAGCTTAATAGCGGTGCACTTTGCCTTGTCCTCCATTGATTCTGCAGTCCTTAATTGCTGGGAAAACAAGCCAGCCACTCAGACTGATCTCGCACAGCTTTGGAGGACCGGCTCCTCGTTGGACAGAGGGACAATGAACACATTGACTTGCACTTTCACACCTTCTCCACTCTCCTCAGGGATTGATAATGATGTGGAGCTAAAACAACCACAACACCTCCCCTCTTCCCGCCATTTTGTAGGTTTTGGCGTTCTGTTGTGAACCTCAGCGTGCCGTGAGGCGACGCAAAAGAGGAGAAAAGAAAAGAAGCTAAAATGTTCAGAGACATTTAAGAGGTGGAACCTGTTAGCCCTGAGCTAGCACGAGTCAATATTCGTTTTGTACGGGCTGCTTTTTCACGGATGTATGTATTTTTTTCGCACATACCTTTGAACTGTTTTCTCAGTGATAGCGTGTTTGTTCAGGGGTTTCACCGACTAGCAGCAGCATTGCATCAGATAGCTACACGTGTCAACAGGCTAATTAAACCACACACATTCGCGCAAGCACACACACTTACACACACTTACTCAGCCCGTGCAGGGAGAAAATTTCTCCCCTATTGAATCACGGGAACAATAATTTAAGAGCGTGTCTCGGCGATTTGCTCTGCTAAAGAAGCCGTAGTCATGGAGCGCGCTGGGAACAAGTTCACACGTCACATCGGTTTGGTTTAATGACGAGTTAGTTAGCATGTTAGCATGTTGAGGACAGAGGGCACGCTGTCGAATCAGTGCTGAGAGGTAAAGTCATTTTTGTGTCCTGGTCTGACAGAAAGGCCAATTTTGTGCGAGGCGAGGTTTGGATGAACCTGAGCGAGGCTGGCGTTGAGGAGGTCAGTGACTTGTTGTTCATGAATCTACTTTATGCCAATTTGTCGGAGCACGGGCAATCAGAAGTGACTCGGGGGCGAGACCGGTAATAATCACACACTGCCAGCTCATACCAGGAGAGGAGAGGAGAGTGTGTGAGTGGGAGTGTGTCTGACCATGTATTTATCTCTTAATGGGTACTAAATGGATAAGTGTAATGGAAACCTTGGAAACCTGGGTCTGGTACAGCTTAAGTTAAACACTTATACACCTCTGGAAAAAAAATAAGACCATTTCTTCAATCAGTTTCTCTGATTTTGCTATTTATAGGTTCATGTTTCAGCAAAATAAAAATTCTAAATAAAAATATAGTAATTTTTTTGCATTGAGCTCAGAAATCAATATTTGGTGGAATACCCCTAGTTGGTTTTAATCACAGTTTTTTCATTCATGCATCTTGGCATCATGTTATCCTCCACCAGTCTTACACACTGCTTTTGGATAACTTTATGCTGCTCACGCCTGGTGCAAAAAATAATTCCATAACATCCATCTTCCTCTTGATTATATTCCAGAGGTTTTCATTAGATTTTTAAGTGGTATCTAATTTTTTTCCAGACCTGTATATGTGGTTTAAGGTGGATTTAGCATAGATTTATCTATCTAGAATCTCCAATATCTTCAAAATACCATATAACTGTTAATAGAAGTCAAAATAAAGATTTGTTTCAATAGCCTTTAATATATATATATATATATATATATATATATATATATATATATATATATATATATATATATATATATATTTATTTATTTATTTATTTATTTGTATGTGTGTGCATGTGTCCTCCTCTGTCTGAACACCCTGAATCAGTTGGATTCTCGTCGAAATGAGATTTTAATCACCTTCTGCTATCGCCACGACAACCAGCCAGCAAGGCCTGCCCCTGCGCCTCTATATTTATGATAATTTTTTTTGTCTTTCTCTCTCTCTCTCTCTCTCTTTCTCTTATTCACATTCTCTCTTTCTCTCTCTCTCTCTCTCTCATGCTCTCTCTCTCTCTTTTTTTTCTTTTTATTGAAATCAGTGTTGACGGAGTGGAGTAATCCTGATTAGCGGTGAGGATGTGGCCAGTGGAGGGTGAAAGGCATCAGTGCAGTGTTAGTTCACCGGGACCGGGGCGAAATTGAAAAAGGGGGGAAGAGAAGCTGAACGCCGGCGAAATTCTCTCCTCCAGATAGACACGCGCAGATCACAGGCCTGTCAGAGCAATTCCTGCTCACCAGACACCACCTCATATTAGCCAGTGTACACACACAAGAAATGGGCTCTGGACGTGTTGTTGTATTGTGGCTTTGTGTGTGTGTGTGTGTGTGTGTGTGTGTGGCTGGGCAGAGCATGTATCAGATGGCTGCGTCCGAATTTGTGCCTGGGTTAAAGCTGTGCTTTGCTGTGAATGGCTTGAACCTATGGGATTGTTTTTCTTTTTATGTAGTGGTCTAAAATATATCAAATATATTATTACGAAGAAACTAAAGTGAAACAACTTATAGTATGTTCTAAAGGAAGAAGCATAAATATATGATTGCCACTTTTATATATTACTAGTACATTTACAATTACATTACATTTATGACTCTACGATTTGGCTAAAGCTCTTATCCTAATAGCAACTAATACAAAGGAGGTGAGCCAATGTAGTGTTGTTAGGAGTCTTGTCCAATGACTTAAATTATATTATATTGGTGTATTACAGCATTCAGTTACCCAGAACAAGAATTGAACCCAAATATGGCTTTCCACATGGTAAAACTTCATAGGTTAACGATTCATATATTTTTAGGTCAATGAGTGCAAACAAACTCTTGAATATAAAGGTAAAAAAAGATGGTCTAAAGCTATAAGGAAGTATCGCCAATAGTGTAGGATGTGAAGCATTAGTACTAATTGTGTTCTGTGGAATAAAAATGGAGCTCCATCCAATCCTTTTTGGGATGAGTTGAGGATTTGGTGATGATAATTTGGAATAGTGATCATCCAACATTACTCCATTGAATGCCATCACTAGTAATTTAGTCACTAAGAACCTTAAATCCTTAAATCATCACAGCAATGCTTTAAGTAAAAAAAGCAGTAGAAAAACGCTTTTAATATCCTTAAATAAACAGATGTCCCAATACTTTTGTCATTTTTTTTAAAGGCTTCAAATTTGATGTTGTCAAATCCCCCCCAGATATAAATCATATTCTTCCTGTAGCACCTCTACATGCTTCAGCCGCTCACCACTCGACTGTAGAACAGGCGTAAGGCCGAGGGCTGAGGGCTGAAGGCTGAAGGCTTCCTGTCTCAGAGCAATAGGGGTGACAGGACCCTCCCCATGACTGAGCGACTGAGCGACTGAGCTTTAGCCTAGCATCACGCTCAGAGTGAAGGGAGGGAGAAAGGGAGGGAGGTCGGGGGGGAGAGGGTGGACAAGGCAATCTATCATTAGTGGCCGAAAAAAGAAGAAGACAGGGTGGCGGCTACTGGTGTAGAGCTAAAGAGGGAGGACCACCCCCCACCCCATACACACTCAAACAGACACCCACACCCACGCTTGTTTCAGGAAGACACTGGGAGCAGACAGAAATCTGACACTGAATACAAATCTGCTCGGAGTCACCCTTCACACTACAAAAGGGCTGCTGCAACTGCGCAGTCACTTCATCACTTCAGTTCAGTGTAATGGGCACGATTCAATGGTCATTGCCCCTCGTACCTCTTGTTCCTCTTGTTCCTCTTGTTCTTATACTGATGGTGTGAAGTGGTGCACTTATTCAGATTGCTTTGTCGAGGTCCAGGCTGAATGTAGCACCTTTAGTTTTAAAATGATTGCAGTTGTTGAGCATCTTATCAAGACCTAAATGTTGCTTAAACTGCTTATATATTTCTTTTTTTATATATATAAAAAGCCCTTAAAGAAGGTTTTAATGTAAGTGAATGGAAGAAGATGTAACATAACAGGATTTTACATTAAGAAATGAAAACAAAAAAACGTTAGTTAGAGTTTACAGTGTATTAGGTCACTTCGAATATTGTTAAATACAATAAAAAATAAAAAAAATAGATATTCAACTGATTCATTGGCATGCCAATGGTCAAGCATTTGCATCGTGTAATTGAGCCAGTAACCAGAAGTGCTACCTTATGAGGAAGTCTTGTAAACTTCCACAAATGTATACACTGTGAGGTGTTATCTTGTGTGTAAGGTTAAACAATAGCCAGCATGCTCAAGGTTTGGTGATTTATAGAGTGGTTTATATTTTACCACTCTACACCAATAAGAAGAGTAGTCATTGGGAGAAGCCACCTCTAAAACTTTATTGGCCACACTCTTCACAGAAAAGCCAATCTATGTATGTGTATATGTTACAGTATGAATCTTTCCCAATAACCCAATGATACCATGAATGATGCTCAGAGTCTTGGGCTTGCCCAATAAAGACATTGAACCACTAGATCAATCTTTCCTTGAGTATGACTGAAATAAGTGAGTGTGTACATATATTCAGTAGTTTCTCTTCATGCAGTTTCATTCAATAGTGCCATTTAACTCGAGTAGAAGATATAAAAGCAGTGTTTCTGTGTTTTTATGTGGGAGGGGTGGGAGTGGAGTAGAGGGTTTTGAGGAGGAGGTGGTGGTGAGGAGGGTGGGGGGGGGGGGGGTTGCTGAGCTCGTCATGTTTGTTTTGGTTGAACAGGCCAGGCACTTTCATATTGATCTCATCTCTAATGATGCATTTTATTAAACATGATCGCTCTTATAAAATACGGGTGACATTTGTCTCGGCTGCGTTCAAGAACGTTCGCCAACGCTCTGACGTCCCTATTAGAGAGCCGTATAAACAGTCTCTGGCATGCAAATTAAAAACCGCCGGCACCCACCAGAACACACACTCTCCCCCACCACCACCCTCCATCACCACCACCACCACCACCATCACTATACCCCTCCACCACCTCCTCCTCCTTCTTCTCCTTCTTCTCCTGCCGACAGTTCCTACTTACATTCACGTTAAATTACTTTATTTGTAATGGCAACATCTTGACTGACACCTGCAGCGCTCATAAATGTTAATGACAGCGTTTTGTTGTCTTTATATTGTTTTCTGCCGCGCGCTTGTTAGCAGGAAGAGTCAGCAGCTTCTAAGACTCAATCCTAACAAGTTCCTTCTAATCAGCCTCGGGATCTGTCTCTGTCAGCCCAAACGAAAGGCGGGCGTCAGAAAAGGGAAAAAAAATAATAATAAAATAAAGAACTGTGGCAACTAACCTTCCAAATACGCACACAAATACACAAATATAGGAATACACGAATACACGGATACACCTTCCCCACCAATCTCCTCCAGAAGCAGCAGCAGTGCTTTAAAGACTGGCCTGTCAATTTGTGAATCAACAATGCACAATGCTCCCTCTTGTTTAGCCATCTTGCATTGTGTTTTTTTATTTTTTTCTTCATTTTTTCCCCCCAAACGTTCCTTGAACGGAAGAAGCAGAGGGAGGAAAAAAATATAAAAAAATTCCAAAGCTGGCGTTTTGTAGTTTGAAGGAAGTAAACTTCATCAGGTCGACTGATGCCTGTTTCAGATGTCACTCAGAGCAGCTCTCTCATGATGAAAATGCTGCATTCTGAGTTCTTCCTTTAGGGCTCCTGGGGATAAGACCTGATAAAAAGGAAAACAACTTCACCCCGCTCCACTGGATGAGAGCGAGAGGAGGAGAAAGAAAGCTCGAAATTCACAGAGAGACAGAGAGAACGAGAGAGACAGAAAGAGAGAGAGAGAGAGAGAGAGAGTGGGTGAGTGGGTGAGTGAGTGAGTGATAGAGTGATGGAGTGAGAGAGTTTCAAAATGTACAATTTATTCAAATATTGATATTTCTGCTTGTCAGCAGAGGTGCCTTGGAATTTCCACATGGAGCTCGGGTTGTCAGAGAAGGAGAAGGCTGGGAAAAGTGTCAGATAATTCATAAGCGCAGTTCAGTGCCGGGGAATCAGCTGGGAGCGCAGTGGGGGAAATGTGTTATTGTTGATGCAGAACAGGGGCAATACAGCAGAACAATATGTGTGTGTATATATATATATATATATATATATATATATATATATATATATATATTTATAGAGAGAGAGAGAGAGAGAGAGAGAGAGAGACAGAGAGAGATGGTGATGCAATATAAATCATGATACAAGGGTTACGATTTAATATATTGCTATATATTCTTTTTCCCATTGCTATCTAGCAGTCGAAGTTTAAACACAGCAGGAAAGAATCAGTTTCTGACACCAATATCTTTGTATATTCAGTTCAAATAACTTTAAATAACTAAATAAAAATCTGCATTGTGTTTTATAGGTACCAATACATCATATAGCAAAACATAATATCATGAAATTATGGAATATTGATATTTTCTTACATCTCTTGCCAACTTAGTAAAGGTTTTGTGTGACATACATAAAAATGTACAGCTCTGGAAAAAAAAAATGAGTTTCTTTGATTTTACCAAATTGTAATCCTCTGGAAAATAATCAAGAGGAAGATGAATGATCACAAGCCATCAAACCAAAACCTTGATTAAAAAACACGGTTATTTCAGCAAATATTGATTTCTGAACTCTTAAAACTTTATGAATATGAACTTGTTTTCTTTGCATTATTTAAGGTCTGAAAGCTCTGCATCTTTTTGTTATTTCGGACATTTCTCATTTTCTGCAAATAAATGCTCTAAATGAGAATATTTTTATTTGGAATTTGGGAGAAATGTTGTCAGTAGTTTATAGAATAAAACAACAATGTTCATTTTACATAAACCTATAAATAGCAAAATCAGAGAAACTGATTCAGAGCTGTAAATATAGAAAAACACTCTGCCAAAATTGTGTGATGAATGGACTAAAAGACAAGTTTCAAAGTTACTTGGACTTTTTAGTACTTTCTTTTTATGTTATCTCCTGTAAAGTGGCCAATTTGGAGAAACATCTTTTTTTTACGACACTATATATACGCACTATGTGTGTACAGTATAACGTTACTGTTGAAGAGCTGGACCGGGCTGTTCCTCCTCTCACTGATGAATGTGTAACAGCTGGGGTTTTGAGCCGGGGCCATTCTTTGGCGTCTGTCGACGTGAAGCTGTTTGTTTTTCTTTCTTCACTTCATTTTTCCCCCAGTGTTTCCCATCTGACTGCGGCCAATGAGAGCACAGCTGCTCGACCAGTTAGAGCCATCAGCAGTTCTCCTACATGTGGCTTACATTAGTGACCCCGGTGTAGACATGCTACGCTCACATACACACACACACACATATATATATATGTATGTGCTCTCTCTCATGCTCTCTCATGCACACCGACACAAACACACTGCAGGTCAAACACACACTGGAAATGTGGAAATGTGGAAATGTCTTTTGTGATGGCTCTCTGATAGCTGCATGTGGTGTTGTGTTGAGTGCTCGAGGTAAAATGAGGACTTGTGCTGTTTTAGCCACACACATTTCCACACACACACATTTCCACACACACACTCGCCAGGAAGAGGAAATGCCAGCAAAATAAATCACTCCACTTCCGGAGAACAGCTCAGTACAGCTTGGCACAGGCATGCATACCTCTGCTTGGGTTTCAGCTGCAAGGCGACGCACTGTAGCTTAGCCTGGTTTATTAGCACAGAGCTGCACAGCAGAGCCTATAATAAAGGGTTACAGTAAATAAATGAGAGTAAACAAATCAGGATTACTCTTTCTGGAAAGGCCTGGCCCTATCACCATCATTCCTCTGCTCTTATCTGACGTAAGGAGTGGTTATTTAGTGTAATTCACACATGGCCCGCGGCCCCATTGAGAGCCCTCTTCAAGAGCCAAACACGTCTTTTCTATCCGAAACACAAGAGCTATTTCCTGCCCACTTGCCCTGACAGCGAGATTCGCCCGTGATGAATTGGCCCAACAATGGTGTGGTCCTAAACCAAAATTGATATAAAGACACATCTCTTTTCACCATATGATCTCATAGTTCACGAGGCTGTTGACAAGAGGCATTTTGGCACGGCTTGCGAGCCATCTGGGGAGCGCTGATAGAAAGTGCTGGGACTATTTCACAGCAGCGTGAATCAGTGCACTGTAGTAGGTGGCTACACTATACACAAAATGCTCTCACTTTAATATACAGTATCATACATTTATTCTAGAGATATCAATGATAGTACAGATCGCTAGACAGTAGTTTAACATTTATTTGGTGTATTTGTGTTGATATTGATTGCTCTTTTTTTTTCGTATGTGAATTGTGCAGATGTTTTTATCATATTTAATGAATGTAATTATACTAAAATCTTTTTAGAATGACTTCCATTCATAAAAAAGAAGGTTTCTTCCTTTTCCTGTAAAGTTGCATTTTAGAGAGACAAATTTTTTTTTGTCTGACAGTAATAATAAAACTGAGACGGACACATACAGTAGAGAGACAGGCAGACAAGTGGACAGATAGATTGAAAGCCAGATAGATGGATCTATAGACAGGCAGTGAGACAGATGAACCAATAGATAGATAGATGGATACAAGCAGAAGGACAGAATGAGTAGACAGATGGATAGACCGATTGACAACAGACAACAGATTCAACAGACAAGCAGACAGACAGATAGATGGTTACACAGTGAGATATACATATATATATATATATATATATATATATATATATATATATATATATATATATATATATATATATATATATATATATATATAAAGATAAATATGTGCCTATATAGATGTAGTATATTATATTACTGTACCAACCAGTTCAATTAGCAGTATAATTGGTCTAAGTTAGGGTTGTTGTAATTAACTCCAGTCAGTGTATCATTGGAGATGCACCCATTATGTGGACATTTGTGGTGTTTTTGATTCTGAATTTGGCCAAGGACAATAATGCAGTGTCCATTTTTCTGGCTGTGTCCATCTCAGGACCAGCAAGAAAGAAGGGTGGCTCTATAGAGAGAGAGATACAAAAAATAAACTGTGTTGGAGAGCAATGCACTGGCAGCCTCTCTAATCCTGTTTCGTAGGCATTCTTTCTCTCTTTCTCTCTCTCTCTCTCTCTGGGCGAGTTAGTTGGTTGTTCATTGGCGAATGGACACTGGTAGCGGCTGACATCTTTGGCTCGTTAGAGCTGGCCTGCCTGCAGTGTCTGACGTTTTCCACGCCTGCCTTCAGCCCTTTCCTCTTGTCCACCTCCTCCTCCTCCTCCTCCTCCTCCTATTCCTCCTCGCTCTCGCTCCCTCCGTCCCTCCATCCCTCTATCCCTCCATCCCGGCGCTCCCTCTCTCTTCCGCTCTCGGCCCTGACTGTCTGCTAAACGTCCAGCAGAATCTGTCATCTGTGCCCGGCTGCCCTCTCAGCCAGACTCTGACAGAGAGAAAGAGCGAGAGAGAGAAAGAGCGAGAGGGAAAGAGAGAGAGAAAGAGAAAGAGAGATAGTAAGCGTCTGTGCTATAGCGCTGAATCCTCCATTAACTTTGTGAAGCGTATTGATTTCTTGTAAAAATAATGATATTGACAGGCTTTCCAGGAGTAATTGTTTCCAGAGTGCAGAGGTCACTTCAGAGAATGAGAGAGAGAGAGCACGCAAGAGCAGGTCTGGATCTTTGGGGGTGGTGTGAGGTTTGGAAATCTGTGTGTGTGTGTGTGTGTGAGAGATGGTGGGGGGCGGGTTTGGTAGGAAATAGCTGGTTGAGTGTGTAATAGATCCAGGTTTTAAAGAGGTAGGCGGGAGAGGAGGCGAGGGCTCGCTAGTTGATACCACTGACATATGTCCACGTCTTCTGAGTGACTGAGGCTGGAGACAATAAGAGCCGCCTCGCCTCGGCCTCAGTCATCACCCGGCTCTCGCTCAGTGTGTGTTTCAGCCTGAGTGACCCTTCACAAGCCTCGTCGTGAAGGAGTGTGTGTGTATAAGTGTATATAAGTGAGTGTGTGTGTGAGTATACAGAGGGAGACCCTCACTCAATATACCTGACACTCTGCAAAGAGAGAGAGAGAGAGAGAGAGAGAGAGAGAGCTCAATTCAGATCTCTTCAATGCGTCCCAACCTTCTGTTTCTGATCTCCAATCAGCCTTGACAAGAGAGAGAGAGAGACACAGAGAGAGAGAGAGAGAGGAGGGGAAATAAAGAGACGGTAAAATAGATAGATAAGATTTCATTGGAGAAGCATCCATAATTTGGGAGTGTGGACATTTTGGTGTTGTTGCTTCTGTGTTTGTCCAACGACAGATAGATAGATAGATAGATAGATAGATAGATAGATAGATAGATAGATAGATAGATAGATAGATACAGTAGATAGATAGATAGATAGATAGATAGATAGATAGACATGGATTAACAGCCTGGCATTTTGCCAACGGCAAAGATAGATAGATAGATAGATAGATAGATAGATAGATAGATAGATAGATAGATAGATAGATAGATAGATAGATAGATAGATAGATAGATAGATATGGATCAGTAGGGCAGTCAGTAAGAAAAAGAGAGAGATACAGAAACAGTGAGAGATTGTAAAAGAGAGAGAGATAGAGAGAGAAAGAGGGAGAGATCAGTTTTCAGTGATTTCTCTCCAGTTGACGTGACACTTTCCAAAACAGCTTCTCTTTCTGTCTCCATTCATTCATCTCCTGAATGAGGCAGGAATGCGAGGTTGGCGGTGGCAGCTCCGCTCGGCGCAGCAGAAACGACACCTGTAGTCATTTGTAAGGTTAAGATGATATTTCTCTATCTTTTGAAACGTGGATCAGTGGAACGGAATCGCTTGCTTTATTCTTGCTCTTTTATTTCCCTCCCCTCCTGTTACCCAGGTGTTGTGAGGTGGACAGGAGCTCAGTAGAAGCCCCTAGAGGAGTGTGTGTGTGTGTGTGTGTGTGTGTGTGTGTATCTCTCTCTTTCTGTGTGTGTGTGCGTGCTCGGGGGAGGCAGTCCCCTCTGGAGAAAGCCTCAGTTCCCTGTTGTTAGTGTTTCTTCTCATGCAGGCGCGTCTGACACACACAAAGCTGTTGAACAAACAGGCATTAGGCCATCAATAGTGTTTCTGTCTGCTAATTGTGCTTGTGAAATGAACTGCTCCTGCCTCCCCGCCACACTCAGGGGCTGCCTCCGCTGCCTCCTTCAGCTCGGCATATTGATTATAACGTGTATTTTGAGGAAAATGTACCTCGTTTGGGGGTTTCTCTGCGGTTACACTCTCAAAAATAAAGGTGCAAGAGAAAATTCTTAAAAACAAGTTAATAAAAGAGATATGTGGCGATGTGTGATACTGGATTGGAAGGTTTTGAAGCTGTGCCACATGTTTATCTGCTTTAAAAGGTCCTATTCTTTTGGCAGCAATTATCTAGTTCATTCATTAGAAAGAGAGAAAGAGGGGAATGTGATCAAATATTTACAACAACTGTTTCACTGTCAAAAACCTTGATTTTTGAAGAAACAATGAATGAATTAAGTCCCAATAGTATTTTTAACCCTATAGCTCAACCTATTAACCTATTAAACCCTTATCAGCACAGGATTTTTGTCAATAGTCTGCTTCACTTTACACTACTATATTTTGAGGATTTCTATTCAAGCATTACATACAAATCATAATTGTAATTGAAACAGAAAATATATAAACAAATATTTAAGCAAATCTGCTTATGTCGAAATATAATGAATAAAATCATAAAAAGTGGCTTTTTCCTGAACTTTAAAATGATTTAAAAGTATTTAAAATATTTTCCTGCAAACAAATTAAACAGCTTATATCCTCCAAACCTTTAGTTTTGTTATGTTTGTCTAGTTTGTCTGTCTATTTTTAAATATTCTAAGCGTAAATAAGTGATTTTACTGCAGAAAATAAGGGGTTTTGTATCACTTACACCTGTAGACTGTATATGAGACAAGACATTTTAAGGGGTTAATAACCCTTTGTACTCAAACATATGTCAAAATAGTCAAGTCAATAATATTAATCTAAACAATAAAGCAATATAATACTCAATGTATTAGGAGCTGATACTGGGCCTACAATAGAGGGTCTCCTGTTTTCTCTTTCTTTTTGTATGTCTATATATCTGTCTGTCTGCCTGTCTGCTGTCTGTCTGTGTGAGATGAGCTGGTGTGTGTGTGTGTTTATGTGTGTGTGTGTTTATTTGTGTGTGTGTGTTGGAGGCTAGTGCAGCGTCAGTTATCTGTATAAGGCTGAAAGACAGAGCTGTTGAAAGCTGTGTGTTAGGATTCTGATCAGAGGCGCTGGCCTTGCTAACTGCAGCCTTATTAAATATACATGTCTCAGGGTCACAGGCAGGGGGCACGGGTTCAGACACACAAAGCACCGTTAGCTCCGTCTGCACTGAGACAGGAGCGACTGCAGAAACTGCCCAGACCTTCCCCAGCATCTCTATAACACCCTACACTCACTACTACAAAGCACAGTGCAGATAGAGAAATAAACACCTGCAGTATACTCCCAATATACTGTATATATAGCTCTGGAAAAACAAAAATGGAAGATGGATGATCACAAGCCATCATACCAACTGAACTGCTTAAATGAATTTTTGCACCAGGAGTAAAGCAGCATAACGTTATCCAAAAGCAGTGTGTAAGACTGGTGGAGGCGGAAAACATGATGCCAAGATGCATGTTTAAAAATGTGACTTGTTCCTCATTGCATTATCTGAGGTCTGAAAGCTCTGCATCTTTTTTTTTGGCATTTCAGACATTTCAGTTATTTTCATTTTTTTATGCAAATAAATGCTTTAAATGACAATAAAAATGTTTATTTCCCTCAAACATATAAATGGCAGCTATAAATAACAAAATCAGAGAAACTGAAATGGTCTCTTCAATTTTTTCCAGAGCTGCAAATATATATTTATATATACATACACCTGTAGTGTACCTTAGATGTATAAACATATATACTGCATGCACAGTTTTATAGCTATATGAAATCAACCCAGAGCAATTTAATATGTATTTCAACACTACAGGTTTTACTTACTCTACTATGGTTTTGTATTGTAGTTTGCCTTTAATTCATTCAGTTTATTCAGTCTATGTCTGTCTGTCTGTCTGTCTCCATGTCTGTTTGTCTGTCTGTTTTATATGTACGTATAATGTACTGTATAATAACTACCGTATGTATAATAACTACCATATGTATAATAACTACTGTATTCGTTGCTCTGCCACTAAACTAAAAACGTGCAAAAATAATGTCAATATTTTTTTAATTGTGGTTTAAGTGTAGATAAAGAAAAAAAAATCGCGTAGGAATTTTAATTCATTAAATCAAGAATATAGGGGTTAAACAAAGGAAAAGACTGAGAAAAAAAACTATTATGTGAATACCTAACCTGCTATATATGGCCATCAGCCAAATGTTTAAATTTTCCGGTTTCAGTTTCAGCCAGACATTTTTATTTTGCTGCATCTCTATTACACATGGTAGTATTATATAAATATATGAATGTGTATGAGTATGCATGCGTGTGTGTCCATGCCAGTGACTACTAGTACAGATTAATTAAGAGCGGTAGCGTTGGACTGGTCAGATTAACATATCACTGTAAGCAGGTCTCTGTGGTGTCCGTGGCTAAGCCTGATGTGTCTCTCTAATGAAGTGCAGGCCAGGCCTATCAATTAACCTGACAAAAGCCCCTTCAGCACCAGCACAGACCCCACCTCTTAACAGCAGCTTCCACTGCCACTGGAGCCATTACCCTGTCACTCTCTTCCTCTGCCTCTCTTTTTCTCTCACACACATACACACACAAGCTAGTCTCAAATTGGGTCTTGCGTCGTGTACTGTGTTAGGCAGAGATTTGTGTTAACTGTAATCCAATAAAGCCGTGGTGTAGCATGCAGCAAGGGTCCGCCGAGAGCCCATCCAAAGGGGCTGGAGCTGTACCTAATGGCCATTTAGGGCCAAACTAGCTGTGAAGTGTTAAATATTTACATGTAAAATGCCAATAGTAATTGTCCACTTTGTCTGAGGCTGCCTTGGGAAAAAACAAGGGCCATCGGTTCCCGGAGCTCAAGCGACGAAGCGAACATTGGGGCTGCGAAAACTCTGTCTTTTTTAACGCCATATTGCATACATATACACATGCATTACACATATACATATATACATACTGTACAAATACATGCACATTACATGTACATGTACATTATTTGCATATATAACACCCTGTATCTTAGTTTATTTTAAATATATTTATTTATTTTTTTTGTTACTGTGAAACACCAGAAGCAGAATATCTTGTTCTGAAAACAAAAAAAATAAATAAATAAATAAAAATAAGAGACTTGTACTACAGAAAACATTTCTCCCAAATTCCAGATAAAAATATTGTCATTTAGAGCATTGAGAAATAAGAAATATGGCTGACATAACAAAAAAAGATGCAGAGCTTTCAGACCTCAAATAATAATAAAATAATGCAAAGAAAACTAAACGTTCAGAAATCAATATTTGGTGGAATAACCCTGGTTTTTAATTACAGTTTTTTTTTCATGCATCTTGGCATCTTTTCATGCATCACCTCCACCGGTCTTACACACTGCTTTTGGATAACTTTAGGCTACACACTTCTTCTTCATCTTGATTATATTCCAGAGATTTTCAATTTCATTTTTAAGTGGTTTCTTCTTCTTATTTTTTACAGAGCTGTATATATATATATATATATATATATATATATATATATATATATATATATATATATATATATATATATATATATATACATATATACACATATGTGCAGCATGTCATTTCATACATGCGCAAACACTACATGCCACTTACTCAGATAGATTTCCCCACACTAGGCTCTTGTTATCAGGCTTTTTTCCTCTTTTGTGAATGATTGTGGGGCCTGGCTGCAGCTAATGTGGCTTTAACTCCATGTGGCCTGTCTATTAAGAGCTGACAGGAAGGCCCTGGCAAATAATAAAGAAATATTTATGCCCCTCTTAGCCATGCTAACAAGGCAACATATCAAACCGCAGCGCGGCAGGATCCCCCCTATACCTCTATAAACTCCCGAGGAGTCCGCACACACACACACACACACACACACACACACACACAAACCCACGCCGCTACACCTCGCCCAGTCCCTGTCCTCTTCTCTCTTGTTTGCAAAATGAGATTGGTCATACATTCAGCCGTCTCATATATATTTGATGGCTGGTATTTGCCTCTGCCAGGAAAGTGCACTTTACATGTGGCAACATGCGATTACCTGAGAGCCTTATCGCCAAGGAAGAGAAGAAAATCAATAGCAATTTATAATTCACTGTGGCTGCCTATCTGTTTTTATAGCACTCCGGCCGGCGCCATTAATGTTTCAGAGAGTTTGACTGGAACCAAAAGATTTTTAACATGCTTTTTTTTTCTTTTCTCTCTTTCTCTCTCTCTCTCTCTCTCTCTCTCTCTCTCTGTCTCTCTTTCTCTCTCTCTCTCTTTCGCTCTTATTTATTCTACATTAATAATTAAATAAACTGTAATTGGTTGTGCTCTGAAGCACCTACATGATAAAGTGAATCTCACATTATGAAAACGAAAGTCCATCATTTATTAATAGAAGTCATTGCAGTCATTAAGAAAAAGAAAAAGAGAGAAAGAGATATATGTATATACATATACATATATACAGTACAAATAACTTATAGACATAAAGTCTATATGTTAAACTGTGTAATCTATGGCATGTATGTATAGCGCATATGTTGCAGTATATGCAGACAGTAGACACTGTATACTATTTATATATACTATATACACATTAATAGGCATATAGCATACATTTTATCATACATGTATAGACTTTGTTCCTGCTCATTATATATACTGATTTTAGGTGAGTAAGCAATAAGTAATAAGATGAAATTAACTGAAGTCATATTGCTTTGTTGAATTAAACCCTACAATGATATATAAAACACTGTTTTTTTTTGTTTGTTTGTTTTTTTCATGATGAATGAACCAATGGAAATGCCCAAATTAACATAATTTACAATCTTCTTACACTGACTTCCAGAAGAGCTATATACACATATACACATATACATATGCAGTATATATTTAGCACATACTGTGTATAAATAGTCAGATACGCAGGGCTTTCGGCTTATAAACAGTACATGCATATAATATATACTTAAACTATACTATATATGTTGAAATTGATAACATGTTGAGATATGCAGATATGCATTTCAACATATTCCACATTATATACAGCATATAATGAGTTTTAGTTTTTTTTTAAGTAATAGGATGAAATGTACTGAATTCAAACTTATTTAAACTGTTTTGTTGACTTTGACCCTTTAAAGACATAAAACAAAAAAAAAAATCATGATGAATGGACCAATAGAAATGCCTAAAACAACTTTCAACTGATCTCAAACCATTCTACATTCTACACTGACTTCCACTAAAAGTATTTCTCATGTTATGTTTTATTTTTTTTCTGAGACAGTGACGCTATGTGTCTATATAAACTATATAAACATGCGTTTTTGGCTTGTAATGAATCCAAATTATCCCATCATATGGTTTGCAGTGTAATGAGTGACAGCAGGCGGCGCTCACAGTGAAATGACCACAGTGCGGCTCTTTCAGACGGCTGCTTAAGTTGTTTCATTTAGTGCTGGTGATTGACAGACAGAAAATTGTGCTTTCAAATTCATCCCCCCCCCCACCGTCAGCCTGCTCCGATCCTCCACATGCCAAGACCCACTCAGATTCTCAGAGAGAGAGGGAGAGAGAGAGAGAGAGAGACTCGCAGCGCGAGAGCGAGGTGTACATTAACTCGGCCTGTGTGTGTACGCGAGTGAGCGCGAGAGGGAGGAAGACAATCGTGTGTTTGAGAAGTCTGAAGGAAAATCAATCATGTCATAAGTGAGGGAGTATGGGTAAATTTGAACTCTGACAACTTTCATCATCTTGGCATGGAGTGTCGGCCACGCCGCCGCTTTCTCGCCCAGCTTCCCCGCTGAGCACCTCTCCTCTTCTTCGCCGGAAGAGAAAATGAGCAGGGTCGTTTCTTCTGCCTTTTTCCCCTTCCTCCTCCTCCTCCTCCTCTCCTCCACTCATCCTCCTCCTCTTCCTCTCGTCTATTAAGAGGCTGGATAGTCATGCCGGATCCTTTTCA
The DNA here is from genome assembly GCF_023375975.1 of Astyanax mexicanus. Lineage (NCBI taxonomy): Eukaryota > Metazoa > Chordata > Actinopteri > Characiformes > Acestrorhamphidae > Astyanax > Astyanax mexicanus. The sequence goes on from NC_064422.1 coordinate 12,605,526, forward strand.
TCCTTTTTTTTACGTTACTGCTTTCTGTGTAACCCCTCCTATTTGAAGCACATCTGTCAAGACAGTGGACAGCTCTCTCCCTCTCTCTCTTTCTCTCTCTGTCTCTCTCTCTCTCTTTTTCTGTCTTTCTCACTTTAAGTCCTCACTTTGTCTCGTTATATCTCTTGCCTTCTTGCTCTTTTTCTGTTTCTGTCTCTTTTCATTCTCTCTTCTTGTTCTCTCAGTTTCTCTCTTCTCATAATCTCCATCTTCTCTTTCACCTTTTGCTTACTTTTTCTCTTGTTTATATCTCCTGTCTATCTTTTTTCTCACATATCTCTCTCTTGTTTTCTCTTTTTTTCTCACTCACTCTATCTGTGTCTCTTTCTACATACTTCTGTCTCAATCTACTTTTTTTCAAAATCGCATTCTCTCGCTCTTTCTCTCTAATTTCTCTTTTCCACTTCGTCTCATGCTCTTTCTCTTTCACCTTTTGCTCACTTTTCTCTCATTTCTGTCTCTATTGTTGTTTTTCTCAATCCCATTTTTTGTTTTATTGTGTCTGTCTTAATCTACTGTATTTTTCAACTCTCATTCTCAATTTTCCCTCTTTCTTTCTCATTCTTTACTTCTGTCCCTTACTTTTTCTCTCTTGCCTTTTCTCTCTTCATTTCTATATCTCTCTTTCTCGTTCTTTGGAATACTAGAAGGTTCTTATTAAGTCCATTTAGTATCCATTTGTTAGATCCTATCCCTCCTCTTTTACCTTGTTTTGCTTCTTTTCTCTCACTCTTTCTTCTCTCTCTCCTACTTCTACTTCTCTACTAGACTTTATTACAGCTTTATAAGCTCTTCTTACATCACTTCCTACTTAGCACAAGGAACAGAGGAACAGACTGAACTCGTAGAGAAGTTCTGAGAAGTGAGTCTGAGTGCAGAAAGAACCTGCCATATTATGTCAGCTCTCCGACACACTGACCGTGGTTTGAAGTGACCCCAGCAGCACCCGGGTGGTTATTATCACCGCTACACCCACTATTGGCAGAGGAAAGATCTTCGCTGATAAACTGACCTCCTCGTTTTTCTTTTTTCTGGCACACCAGCTCCTTCAGTACGCCATAGTAGACCACCATCACCCCTCCAACTGCTGCCTGCACACCCGTGCCAGGTTTGATCAATACCGCAAACACGGCGTCGGCTGTGTATTCTTAGCAAAGTGCTTTCGCAAAGGCCTGTGCAGTGATCTATGGTGGATGTGTCAGAGATAGTATAGTAAACAACTGTGAGCGGTGACCCAGATAGATGCTAATCTGTACTAATGTAGCTGTTTCTGCGGGTTAATGTGGCTGCGAGGGGAGACACTCTATACCTTTCAGCTGGCGGGGGGCACGGTGAAGAGGATAAAAAGGGGGATTCGCCAGAATTTACCTCTGTTCTCGTTTCTTTAACAAGAAAATTAGTGTGCAAAGGAGATCTGTCATGATAAAGAATGATCTGACTGTGAATCTCTCTCTCTCTCTCTCTCTTTCGCGTGCTCTCGCGCTCTCGTGCTCTCGTTCTCCTCTCAGAGCAGCTCCCAGAGGGAACCGTCTTTAAGCGTTATAAGGGCAAATTTATTGTCCCGGCCACATTATTTAGCAGCTTGATTTGTGCCTTGGATTTGCATTAATTCTGACCCTGCGACGGAGGATGATTCATAAAGGCCCAGGGTAGAATGCATGGTCAAGTTCAATAGCCAATGAAATGCTTGGAAGTTGCGGGAGCCGATAAACTCAACACATTACCAACAATAAGCAATGTCCTCAAAAACATTGCTTTGGCATTGGCATTGTGCATGTTTGTAGCAGTTTGTCGAGTTGTGGTTCTATAGTGGTGGTTGTGGTGCTAGTTAGTACTATTTATAATATTGCATTAATACAACACAGCAGGTGCTGGTATAGGCCTGTAAAAAGCATGGAGATCAGTTAGCTTAGAACTTTGATTAGCATAGAGTGGGTGTAGAAGTGGTAAGAACCACATGGGTGATGGTAAGGTCACTTTTAAGCACACTCAAGCTTTGGAAGACACAATTTTTCCTATTTTTCTGCATGTTTTAAAGGCCACAACCTGTATCTGCTGCTTTTTTTTTTAGCGAACAAGTTTATAAGGGTGCAGTAAGCAAGACCTATCAAGAGAGATATGGCTAGAAAGTTGTTAGAAATATGGCCCTGCCATAACCCACCAATCGATCCTCTACGGACGCCACATGAATATTAACAATGCCAAGTGAAGGCCTGCCGCACAACACAATGCTGCAGTATGTTGTGCCAAACCAGAGCAAGTCTCAAGCAGTTTGGGGCCAATTAAAATCACGAAATCCAGCCAAGTGAGGTTTTGAATAGGTTTTTAAATCTCAGTAGTAAAGCTTTTTTTAGGTCATTTCCTGGTTGGTCTTAAGACAACTTACTTTCGAGAAAATATGTCCCTGTCTCTGTCACTGTCCAACAATAAGCATGCATTTCCAAAATAAGCTAGTTTTACCGTACATAAGAGGTTATGTACACACATATACATGTATATTAGAATATGACAAACTGTAATCTTTAAAAGTATAGCTTTAAATAAGAATACAGAACTGTTCCAAGCTATAAGATACTTATTTTCAGCTCATTTTAGAGCATTTCCAATGGTTCAATCATAAAGAAATGTTCACAAACTAAGTGTAAAGCACAGCAGCTTGGTTTAAATGCTGTAGATAAAAAGAAATAAATGTAAAGACATGTTCTTTTATAGACAGCGACAAAGTGCTGTGTATAGAATAGCATAGAAGAGCATTAATGATCTAACCACTACAGAGGCAGTCCAGACCGAGTTGCTGTTTCTTCTCTGATCATCCTGGATCATTTTGGTTCTGGCATCTTTGATCTCTTGGACGATTTCGATTCTGGGGTTGTGGCCAAAGAGAAGACATAGTTTTTGTTCGGATCCTTCTGCTTTCGAGGGTTAGCCATGACCCCATTTCTCTCTCTCTCTCTCTCTCTCTCTCTCTCTCTCTCTCTCTCTCTCTCTTTCATGCACACTCTCTCTCGTGCACGCTCTCTCGCTCTTTATTTCACGCCCACACGCTCGTTTTCATACACACATACACACGTCAGGGAAGGATGAGATCAATGCTAAAACAAGCAAACAACGCTGGCTGTGAAAACATCATCCGCCACACACGCAGGACAGGAAGTGAGTATGGAGAAGAATGGGAAGTCAGTATTAGAGGCCTAAACAAAGCCTCAGTTACTAGAGCTGTTCGCTTTTCACCCACAGTAACACAGGCGCTTATGGCTACAGTGGCCTATTTCTGTTATGTCAGTCTGTAATGGACTCTTACTGTAGTTTATGTAGTTTTAAGTACAGTTCAGGCTCTACAACTGTGGAAAAAATAAAGAGAGAAAAAAAATATATATATATATATATATATATATATAAATAAAAGCTCCTGATCGAAATTTCTCACTTTCCCAGATGACTTGATGAATGAGGAAAGCATGGAATATTTCCACCCTGAACTTTTGGACAGGACGAAACGCCCTTGGACGTACAGTAGAGTTATCCCGTAGCCTCCTCCCTACCTCCTCCCGCTCTCCAGCTCTTTAGCTCTTCGTACAGATGTTCGGCTTTGTGCGTCGTCGTTGCTGAAAATTAACACTTTTGTTCCGCGGTAACAAAAGATGCTTCTTCTTTTTCACCCGCTCTTTAAATAAATTGCTTCCAGGGGCACTGGGATAAGAAAAAAAAAAAACCCTCGACTTCCTGGCAAACAAGGAGCATATTTTGCATTTATTATGGAAAATAATTTTACAGGTAGAAGGTGAGGCAATTTGGGAATTTGTGTTTGCTATGAAGCTGGGAAGCAGGAGGGAGAAAAGGGGGGGAAAAAGCTGCATATTAAACAGATTCCTGCTTTTTCCATCTGGCCCCACTGGCTGAGGAACCTGATCTGACCTGTCAATCAACAGTCCCCAGCTGTGAGGTGCAGCTATCACATGCAAACCCACCCCAACTCATTAAAACCACCGCGTAACACTCCTCTTCTCTTCTATTCTCTTTATTTCTCTTTATTTCTCTTCTTTTCTCCTCTTTTCTCTCCTCTCCTCCTCGTCTCCCCCTCCTCCTCCTCCTCCCATCCCATCTCCCATATCTCCAGCATTGGCAGTTGTTGTGTGTGTTTTTTTATATACTTAGAGCCTGTGACAGGATCACTTTAGCGATTTGCTGGATTTATCTGCTGTTAAAAGCACAGCCTAGGGCTAGTCTAATTGGTAGGAAGGCAAATTCCCCCCGACTCACACACCACCACCAACACCCCCCCCCCCACCAACACACACACACACACACATGAACACACACACACCCCATCCAGCCCCGCCGTCAGTCTCTGTTTTATTTACTGAGCCCTGCCAAAACCTATTTACACAATAATGAGGGTAGATCACTGTGATGCCTCCAACACAAAGGCTCTCGCAGCACGCCATCCACGTCTACAATTATATCCCAATCTCAAATCAGTCTCTCAGCCTGACGCTGCTGCACGCACACATTAACACACAACACACAGACACCAACACACAACCCAACACACCAACACACAACACACAGAGGTTAAGGAGTGGAGGACTACAAAGAGACGCACCATGCAGTGTACACTGAGAGCAATGGAGTGGAAGAAGCACATTTTGCTTTTACAAAAGAACCTGAAACTGAGAATCCTTCTCTTCTCTTCTCTTCTCTTCTCTTCTCTTCTCTTCTCTTCTCTTCTCTCCTCTTCTCTTCTCTCATTATATATTCTTCTTACTCCTTTATTCTTCTTTCTAGCTTTCTCTTCTATTCTCATTTTCTTGTCTAATTCGTGTTCTTCTCATCTCATCTCTTCCCTTTTCTTTCCTTCTTATTGTTTTTTTTCTTCTCATTTCTTGCCTTTCCTTTCTTTATTACGTCTCTTCACGTTTACTGTTTTCTCATCAAACTTCCTCTTCAAATTTTCTTGTCCTAAAATCCAAAAGTTTCTTCAGATAAACACAGAAGTAGTTCTTTCCTTTGCCCTGTTGAATTGTGGCATAAGCGTGGCCTTCCTCTCTCTCCGTGCCAAGTTTGCTCAGAAGACGGACAAGATCTTTGTAGGTCACCTGTCTCGCCAGCTCTTGTTTCATAACGAGGTCTTTCTGGCCATTGCTGGGGGTGGGGCTGGTGGGGTTGGTGCGGTTGGCGGGGGTGGAGGTGCTTTATGAGTGTTTAGAAGTGAAGACTTGTCAGATTTGCTCTGGATCGATGCAGAGATGATTCAGAGGACGGGAGGAAACAGGTTGTATTTTTCAAACTCAAATTAAAACCAGCCAAGTGCGTCTCCTTCTCTCTCTCTCTCTCTCTCTCTCTCTCTCTCTCTCTCTCTCACTCTCTCTGCCGCTGTCTCTCTTTCTCAGCTGAAGTCATTTCTCTGTTATTTGCAGTGTGTGGTTTTTATCCCTGACACTTCACAGAAAGACTGCTCACTCAGAACGAGGAGAGTCATTGAGGAAGGCCGTATTTCTCCACTCGTTGGTCTACCCTTTCTCTCTCTCTCTCTCTCTCTCTCTCTCTCTCTCTCTCTCTCTCTCTCTCTCTTCGCTCTTTCTCTGCCTGACATTGTGTAGCAGGCAGATGAGAAGACTCTATCTCTCCGGCGTCCCCAGAGAGTGCCTTCATGATCATAATCTCAAGGTGAATATTGGCATTTATTTAGCCGGGAGTCGGTATAAAAGAGCTGTTTAGAGGTTCCCTCCGCTGGCGGAGAAAAGTGTGCAGTCAGCACTCGTCCCTTTTTTCATATAATCTTATTTTATTTCTCTTTTCTCAAAGTCACTGTGCATCCGTTCTCCCCCTCCAACCCTGTTCAAATTAATTTAACACTCCTCTTGAGGAATTCTGATCAAATTAAAGTTTTCCTTCATGGAGATGAGAACGGGAGTGAGCGCCTGCGTTGCTTTCTCGCCGAAATCATGGCCTCCTATTTTTAGAGTCTCATAAGGGCTTCTTTGCGCTGCGCCTGTGGGAGAAAATTAATTGAAGTAATGACAGTCATGGCTGAAGCATCAATCAAAAAGTAAAAAACGTGACAAAGTTTGCCGGGGATAACGGATGAGCTTTTCTGCTCTTTTTCCTCCCAACAAACCCTCTTGTTTTCTCTTATATACCAATAATTTTATGGGAAATACTTCAGTAACTGTCAGCCCATTCATTTAAAGCGGGGGTTGATACACCTGCAGCGCGTAGTTTAATATTCCTTTTCCTGCTCCAGCACACCTGAGTCAACTATTCAGCTGCATTCTTAAAAATAAGAGTGCCAAAAAAGAAAGGGGTGGTTCAGCAAAAAACAGTGGGTTTTCCAGGCAGCTGGATCTGGACTGTTTGATGCTCCCTGAAGACTGGTTGGAGAACCATTGGTCTGAGTGTATGTTTTTTTCTCTTTTTTGGGGGGGGAAATCTTTGGCATGAATTCTTTAAAAAGAATTCTGCAGCAGTGGTTCTACAACTGGTCTTCGGGGACCATCAGACAGTCCATATACAACCCAACTTACAACTCGGCAGCCTGGAGGTCCCAAAGAGATTGGAAAACCATTGGTCCTGAGGGACCACCAGGCTTCTGGGTTGTGAGCTGGGTTGTGAGCTGGGATGTATCTGGAGCCTGAAAGTCCCTCAAGACTGGTTTGAGAGACATTGCTATAGACAATCCTTCTTTAAATGGTTATTTGAGGAATCATTGATGTTAATGAGCCTAAAGATCCATTAAGAATCATTGCAAACCTATTGTAAAAATGTAATTTTTACAGTAAAATAAAATTACCAAAATGTGAGGTGGGTTGCATCCTCTATGGATCATGATTCTCCAATTCGATCTTCTGCAACTTCTATTTCGATATGCATGAAGCACTGTAGAACTTCTGCAAAGTGTGTAGAACCTCCATATACAGTAATATAAAGGATATATACAATTTTCCAAAATTGGAAAGAATGGATTTAGAAGTCTTCCAGAATGAAGAGCAGGGATGAGTGAGGAGCTGTATTGTGGAGGTAGAGGGAAGGAAGCTTGAAGAGGGAGTGTGTGAGTGTGTATGTGTCTAAGTGTGTGTGTATAAGTGTGTATATGTGTGTGTGTGAGTGTGTATGTGTGTGTGTCTCTCTGACACCAGGCTGATAAGCGCTCACACTGCAGCCTCTGCTGTCCAGACGCAGTCACAATGACAGATGCTGAATGGGAGACAATGATGCACATGTTGCAGGCCGACACTGGAGCGGGCAGCCGTGCAGAAAATAACACACACACACACACACACATTACACACACACACACACCCTCCTCCTCATCCGCCAGCAGGCTCTTCAGCCAGCGCTCACGCTCCCTAAGCCTTACTCAAGACTCTAGAGTGAGGCAAGAGTCGTCTGTCATTTAGGTGCATTCATCATGTCTCCGAGCCCATGATATTGTGCGCGATCTCGGCCATGTAAGTTGCGAAAGGCGCGCGACAGCAGTTCCAGGGGATTGTTCGGCGCGCCCAACGCTGGCCAGTTGGGAGACTATTGTTGAGAATCCAAGAAAGAGGCCAATGAGTGTTGGGGAATGAGCGGCTGAGCTTGAAGTAAAGGAGGAGAGGGAGGAGTAGAAAGAGAGAGAGAGAGAGAGAGAGAGAGAGAGAGAGAGAGAGAAAGCATACGCGAGAGCACGAAAGAAAGAGAGAGAGAGAGTGTGTTTGCGAGCCTGAGAGAGCTGTCAGTTTGAGCGATGAGAGGTGGAAGCGGTTGGGACCACTCTGGCAGATGTGCAAAAAGAGCAGGGAGCATATTGATCAATTAAGTATGCAAATTCCCCCCGGTGAGGAAAGAGAGAGCGCGAAATAAAGTGAAAGAAGCATTAAGCTTTGCATTAATGACTCTCTGAAAGAGAAATAAATAAATAAAGGGGGGGGGGGTTGGCGCACGCGTTTACCCCCATAAAACGGGAACGCTTCCACTTGCGCGCGAGTGAGCGAGAGTGTGCGAGAGAGAGAGTGTTCCGCTAAAGTCAATGAGAGGAAATGTTAAATGACTCTAATTGACGAATAGAAAAAAAAAAAGAAAACGGCAGAAGAGCAGAAGAGAAGTGTAACCCACACAAGCAAGCAACTGTTGTTGTTTCCAATGATCAGTCAAATGATTTCAGACTTAAAAACAAGAGAGAGAAAGAGAAAGAGAGAGAAAGCACGAGAGAGAGAGAAAGGCCCAAGACAGTTCAAAGTGCTGCTAAGACAAAGTCTCCAACGGATTTCAATTGCTATTGACTTTTCCTTTGCTGTGCAATCCTTTACTCTTTCTTTCACTCTTTTTCTTCCTTGGTGATCCCCCTCCCACACTCGTTTTTTTTTTTTTTTTTTCATTTGTTTGTTTGTTTTTTTGTTTGTTTTATCTATATGCTAAGCTACAGTATGATGTATATATGGACCAAAGTGGTGGGACACCTCACTGGGACACTGTTTCTTCTAAAATCAAAAATATGAAGAAGATAGTTGCTGAAGTAACTCTACTTTCTCTACTGTCTCTACTAAAATTTGAAGAAAACATTGCTGTAAAGATTTGATTGCATTCATCAATCAATTCAGACCATTGGTTAGTAAGCTCTCTAATTCAAAATTGACAAATTCATCCCAAAATTTGATTTGATGATTGGGCTATTTTATAAAGGCGCCCCTAGGAGCATTTAATCATGGTGTCAATAGGCTCATCATATGTAGCTCCTTCAGAGAGACCTATTCTATTGGCGATACTTCTCTCAGAGGACTGGACAAGCTGTGCGCTTGTGTGTTTGCCAGCAAAGGGTGGGCACACTTTAAAGTAGCTGTGAATGCATTAATTAGAAGGGGGTGTCCACAGGTATTTGTGCGTAATGTGCGTAATGTTGCTCTGTGCTGTTTTTCGCACTTGTTCTTCGGCGCTGTGTTGGCTCGCTGTGTCGTAGCGGTCGGCCGTGGGGAATGCAGGATGGGATCAGAATGTCATTGTGATAGTCTTTAGCATCCAACACGCACACACACACACACACACACACACACTTACACTATTACACACTTACACACTGACACACACTCACACACCTCCCCAAGCGTCCAGCTCATTAAGAGTTCACTCCCTGGACTAATGAAATTATCCTCGTGTTCCGCTGTCCTCTGTGCTGTTGTCAGGACTTTGAAGCAGGCTAGTTTAATTATGGACACCGTGCATGAGCACGTAAGTGTGTTGGGCTGTGTGTGTGTGTGAGAGAGAGAGAGAGAATAAGAAAGATAGAGCGAGAGAGAAAAAGAGAAAGTGCCTGTCTCTTTGCATTGGATAGCTCTGGTCCTCTGGCCCTCAGCCCAAACCTCTGAGAGCTGCCCTTTCCTGGAGATATGTTAAGACTGCCATTCATATGAAAATGGACTACAGCAATCATTCTCTCTCTCTCTCTCTCTCTCTCTCTTTTTCTCTCACCGTCTCGCTCTCTCTCTCTCGCTCTATCTCTCGCGCTCTTGAACCGTCTCCAACTCTAGCGTGTAGCATCCTGGCCCTCATTTGATTTCCCTCTATCTGTTTTTCTGCCCAATGCCTCCCCTCCTCCTCCGAAAAGGCCAGGGTGCGTCCTGACTTTTCCCTTCGCCGCCGACCGTCTTGGAAACAAGGCATTCCGGCCCTATCTGTGCCCCCGCATGCATATATCGCCCACCGCCCGGCAGCACAATAAAGAGGAGCATAGCAAGAGGTCATTTTATATAAAACGGTCCAAAATATTCGGGCTTTGACATTTGGACCGTGTGTGTTTTTTTTATATATATATATGTATATATATTTATATATTTCTTTAGATTTCTGCATGGGCCGATAGCATCAATAGTCTACTGCTCAATAATAAACAGCAGAATGTCAGCTGTCAGTCATGAGCCTTTTAGGAAAACAAGGAGGACGACCGGGCACAAAGGGAAGAAAGAGAGTGCGAGAGAGAGAGAGAGAGAGAGAGAGAGAGAGCAAGAGAGTGAAGAAAAAAAAAAGAAGCAAAAAAAAAAAAGCGAACAAAAGCCATCCCACAGTCACAAGCCGGTGTTTATGCGCGAGTGAGAGAAGGAGGGAAGGAAATAAAGGAGTGGTGGAGTGGAGCGAGGGAATAATCTCTCTCGCTCTCCCTCCCAGTGCGAGCGTGTAGTCGTACCCAGCTGAAATCCCAGCGGATTCGGGCAGGAAAACAGGAAGCTCTCCGTGAGTCCTTCCCCCTAAAGGAACCTCGTGTTTCTGGGAAATCTCTCCCTCTCTGTTTTCCTCTCTCCACTTCTCCGCCTGTCTCTCCCACCAATCTCCCTCCATCTCTGTCGAGTGATCTGACTTTTTCCCTACAAATAGATCCCTGAAGGCTACAAATGCTAGTTTCCCACTGATATTCCTAAATATTGCTTAGATTTCCTTTTTTTATTCCTGTTTATTTCTAGTGTACGTTATTTCCAGTTTCCTTCTACTGGATGACTATTTTTAAAACACTTAATATAGATAAATATATATAAATACAAGTCAATGATATTAATACATCAATACAGTTGATTGATTATTAATAACTAAACACACTATACCCTTTAATACCCAATGAATCTAACTGGATTCACAGAATCATGCTTACAACTCCAATAATCAAACCATCTGGTTGTTTAAATTGATGCTGCCTTATTTTTAAATTGATTTAATTTATTATTTCATATACAGTATTACCAACCCAAACATCTCTTCTTCATCATCATCATCATCATCATCATCATCATCATCTTCTTATTTGAACCATTCCAACCATTAGACGAGAGGGACACCCAACGATTGAACAATGGAGGCTTCATTTTCTTTCTTTTTTTCTGTCTATCTCCATCTCACTTTCTCTCCCTCTTTCCATCTCTCCATATCGCTTTCTCCGAGCGCCGGCCGAGGTGGCTGGCAATTAGAGTGCCTCTAGCTTCTGCTTGCTGCTTGATTAGCCAGAGTGATGGAGGAGGCCATATGTGGCAGTGTCACAACTTGGCTCGCCACCCCTCCCTCCTCCTTCGTCCTCCCCTCATCCCTCCTGCAATGAGCAGAAAGCGTGCCTTATGGTAACTATAATGCAGAGACTATCACTGCCACCAACTCTTCCAACTCCACTGCTTTCCAGGGTGGTTTTAACCATACGTAATCCTTAATTGTCTAATTATAACAGTGTCCTACTTTTCTTGTAGACTTTAGAGTCTTGAAAAAAAAATGGTTAAAATGCTTTAATGGTTCTTATCATGTTGGATGCATAGTGCAGACTAAATCCTGAATAAGTGGGTTCTTCAAGGGTTCTTATTAATTGGTAAATGAATGCTGTGAATGTATATGGTTCAACTACTGTATATAGGTCATAGAGGAGAACCATTTATTCATGAATAGTTCTTGATATAGAGTTTGATAGAATTGGCTGTAAATGTTCTAAAAGGAACCTGTGGAGATCATTCAAATTGCAGTAGGGACCTATAATTTGTGTAGAACCTTTACAATATGTAAAATAATCATATATAGAATAGCTATTAAGGCAAGGAACCTGAACTAAACGAAACTGAACTCCAGTCTAGTGTGTGCTAGTGATGGAGGGATGATTGGAGGGCAGGGGAAGGGAGTGCCCAGTCTAATAGTCAGGGGGTTCTCCTCTGCCAAGCATCAGAGAGATGTGCTGAGAGTTCAGATAAGCCAACGTGGGCATCCCCTTGCATGAGGGAAACCACTAGACAAGCAGAAGGACTGGAAGAATGGACTGGTGGAGAATGCGGGTTCATCATTGAGGACTTGGTCCAGTTTGTATTTTATTATTTTTTTTTTTTTCCTGACTGAGGACAAACTATTTTGACCTGCCTGAAACCTGCAAATTTCCACAGGTGTACAATTGCTATTCCCATTACAATGCTTGTATTCAATGAAATACTTTATTTATTTATTTTTCAATATAAAACTAGTCAAAGCATATTCACAGCACAATTTGCTTGTGTACTTATTTCTATATTGGCTGGTTTATTAAGTCTATACTCCTTATATTTGTATATATATATATATATTGTCTGTTTGTATCATTATAGCTCGTAAGTCGATTTTAGTTAGCTGCAGTTCTTCCATCATATGGAGCAGTCTTTTTTTTTTTTTTTTTTAAGATGTACATGTTGACATGTCGTATTATTTGGCATGGCGAGTGATTTTGGCATGTGTGTGTGTGTATCAGCGCTGTGCGTGTGTGCGTGTGTGTGGTACCTTGGCTGGACTGTAAGGATGTGTGTGTGTGTGTGTGTGTGTGTGTGTGTGTGTGTGTGTGTGTGTGTGTGTGTGTGTGTGTGTGTGTGTGTTATTGTGCAGTGGGGGAGAATAAGTGAGTGGTGCTGAGCAGCTGAGCTCAGGGCGAGCACAGCCACCTGACATCCACCAGGCTGCTACACACACTGCCTTTTGGCAGCGATATATATACACACACACACTACACACACATACTACACACAAGTATACACACACACACAACGCACATACACACATAGTATGTATGTGAGCATCACAAAACATGGCCTAATTTTATTTTTTACTCCTTCTTCTTCGGTTAGATGGAGATTCAGGCACATCACACACACACACACAAAGACACTCACACACTCTCTCTCTCTCACTCTCTCTCTCTCTCTCTCTCTCTCTCTCTATCGTTCTCTCTCTCCTTCTCTCCCCCAACACACACCCCCGCCCGACTTCATCTTAATCATCTGCGTAGCTTCTTGATCATGTCCTGTGTTTTTCCTGGACAAGTTTGAAATTGCATGCGTCAGGACTTTGCTAATTAAAGTCATACTTTCAAAAATGCCATAATAACTGTTAATTAGCTTGATGCTATTTTCAGCATAATTTGCTAATTAGTGGAAAACCTGTACAGCATTTCTTGCTAATTACAGCTCGGCTCCACACGCCGCATCTGTGACTGGCCTCCAAATGATGCCATTACCCAGTCCCGCATCACACATTCGCTCAAAACACTTAATTACCTCCACCGATATTGACAAACTCTGAAGTCAGCTGGATTTTTTGAACTAATATGTTTAGGAGAAATATTTGTGTCGTGCGTATTTTCCTCGCACGGTCACTCGGTATGCAAATGCCGGCGGAAGGCGTTTTGGAAAACGAGGCTGCGAGGAATTATGCGGCGGGCGAAGGCGATAGGGATAAGCAGCCTTTATTAAACATGCATGGACGGGGAAGGTTGGTTGGTTGGTTGGTTGGTTGGTTGGTCGGTGTGTGTTCTTGTGTGTTGGTGTGTTTATTTGCCTTTACTGGCATGTAGACTGGCATTGATGGCATCGTGTGATTATGGGTGTATGTGGTTATGTGTGTGTGTTGGCGTTTGAGAGTGGTCAGTGTGAGTATATGAGTATGTGGTGTGTGTTTGCACATGCTGGCATTTTGCTGCCCTGCATGGCGTTTGGAGATGTTAACCGTTGCTCTCCAGCTATTGGGCTATTGGCAGGCTTTCACACGTGTGGCACTGGGATGGACACACACTGATAAACACACACACACTTATATATACACACACACACACTTACAGTATATACACACACACAGTAATTTCCATGCATTCACACTCACAGTATTTTTTACAGCATTTTTTTTACACATTGCTATCATTCTACTTTTTGCTTCGTTCTCACTTGTCCAGCTTCCATGCCTGTTCTCACTTAGGTCCAGGTCCAGTACTGAGGGCAGTGTGTAGTAGTATATTTATATATGTGTGTGTGTGTGTGTCAGTAGCCGAGGCTGTTGAGTGAGAGAAGGACAGTAATTGGTGATAATGTACATTAGTGAAGAGGCTTTCTGAAATGTGAGATGTGTTATCAGCACAAAGAGAGAGAGACAGACAGAGACAGAGGGAGAAAGAGAGAGAGAAAGAGAGTGAGAGAGCGCGAGAGCATCACTCAGAGCTAGATCAAAGAGCTCGTGCAGACACACACACACACCCCTCCTCGCTCACACACCATATATTACAACACTTACCGCCAGTCAGGAGAACTAAATGCTGCACATGAAAAATAATCTGCTCCAGCCATGCACAGTCCGACAATCAGCTAGAAGCATCAGCCCGGGACCAGAGCAATAGAGGAAGAGAAAGAGTGAGAGAGAGAGAGAGAGAGAGAGAGAGAGAGAGAGGGAGAGAGAGAGAGAAAGAGAGATAGGGCTCCGCTCAGTCTGAGGCAGTGGATGATAAGGCCAATTTAGCGCCCATCTAGTGTCTGCCGCTCTGTTGGAGTAAACCTTATTAGCAATTAAGCATAAGAAAGTAAAACATGGCCTGCTTAGTTGAGCTGCCAACACCCAGAGATGAGATGAGAGAGAGAGAGAAAAAGAGAGAGAGAGAGAGAGAGAGAGAGAGAGAGAGAGAAAGAGAGAGAGAGAGAAAGAGAGGGTGTAAGGGGA